>NW_023270175.1:11913220-12244755 GCF_011800145.1 Mirounga leonina | reverse complement strand
GAGGTGGCCGTCGAGTCCGGGCTCGCCTGGATTGAGGTGGCCGGAGTGGCGGGGCCCGTGGGAGGCCTTGGGGAGGAGCTGGTGGTCCTTGAGTCCGGGGCCCCCGAAATGGAGGTGGCCGTCGAGTCCGGGCTCCCCTGGATTGAGGTGGCCGGAGTGGTGGGGCCCGTGGGAGGCCTCGGGGAGGAGCTGGTGGTCCTCGAGTTCGGGGTCCCCCAAATGGAGGTGGCCCTTGAGTCCGGAAGCCCCGGAACGGAGGTGGTCCTCGAGTCTGGGCTCCCCCAAATGGAGGTGGCCGTCGAGTCCGGGCCCCCCGGAATGGAGGTGGCCCTCGAGTCTGGGCTCCCCCGGATTGAGGTGGCCGAAGTGGCGGGGCCCGTGGGAGGCCTCGGGGAGGCTGCGCTGGGTCCGGGTCTGGGAATGGCCCGCGGCCCAGGGGGCGGGAGCGCCGAGGCCGAGGACGACGACTCGGACTTCGGGCCGGCGGAGGAGGATGGGGCGGAGCAGCTGGAGGAGGGCGTGGACCTCCTGGTGGACGCCCACCAGTTCCCCATGGTGGACTTCCGCTTCCTGTTCATGGAACTGGTGCACTCGCTGCTGCACCGCATCTACTGCAACAACCACATCCTCGTGCGGCCCCGCCGCGGCCGCGTGACGGTCTGGCCCCGGGCCCGGCCGCCCGACGGCCCCCGCGGGCCGCCCTCGCCCCCCGCCACCCCGCCGGCGTGGGCAGCAGCGGCCGTGGCCAGCGAGTCCGGGGGCTCGTCCGAGGAGGAGGCCGTCTGGGAGACGGCGGAGGAGCCGGACGAGAAGTCTGAGGAGGGCCAGGCGACCAAGGGTGAGGAGGGCCGGGCGCGCCCGGGGGGCGGGGGCTGCGGGCGCCGAAGCCGGGGTCGGGCTTCCCGCAAAGCCAAGGCGGCGGGCCCGAGCGGGAGCCGCACGCCCTAGGGACCGACGGCTTTGAGAAGGACGCGTGAGGCCCCCTGGCAGCCTCGGCTGAGGCCGCTGCGCGCCCGGCGGCTGTCCGCGCAGGGGGGCGGGGCGGGGGCGGGGCCGGAAGGACTAGAGCGAGCCAATGGCACACCTCGCTTCTGTGCGTGGCTTGTAAAACTGTCAAGAGTCTCCGAACGTTCACCCCCGATCCTTACGAGCTGACACGCGAGCGCCTGGTACAAGTGAAATATTCAGGGGTGGAGGAGCTAATGAGCTTCACCAGAGACTGTGTCGTTGAGGTACAACATCTTGGCGAGAAATCTCTGACGAAACCTTACGGAAGGCAGCAGGCCCTGATGATTCTGATCCCTTCTTCTCAGAAGGGCCCGAAATAGTCAGCCGCACAGGGTGGCAGGGTGACCGACTGTTAAGAATGTCACCGTGAGAGTAAGCGATCAAGCGGCAGAACGGTGAGGGCCATGGAGGGGTCGTATCAAGCCATGGGAAGCTTCCCACCTCTCCTTTTCTGAGTTGCTTCTATCCTCCTGCTTCTCCTGCGGGTAGAGCACTGGGTGTCACTATTCATCATGCATCGGGATGGTTTTCCCTGTGAATGTCCGCTCCAAAGTCTGTGTTATTCTTTACCAAAGGAACAACTCAATATCAGCATGAGAAGTCTGACAAAGAGGCCCGCGATTCCGAAAAGGAGGAAGAAAAAGACAAGTTCAACAAAAAACAAGAAGGACCCGACTAAAAACCAGAGAACAGGCCCGGAAAATCCAGGTATCGGTACAGCTTTGCACATCACCCCACCATTCCTGGCATTTACCTGTTACTGAGAGGCTTTTTTTTTTTTCCAATTCTCCCAGTAAATTAAGAAGTTTGTTTAAAATTAGTTTAAAAATTCAGTTTTACCTGCTTGGAACATTAATAGAATACTCACATGCCTAGTAATAGAAAATATATTCTGAAATATATTTCATGGTTGCTCATTCGTTCTTGTGAGGTCTTTTGTCCTCTACCTGGAAGACTACTAACAAGTGGTAAATGTATCGGCAGCTGAGACCAGTGTTTGTTTAGAGAACGGTTAGCAGAAGCAGCAGTGAAAGCGGCTGGCGCACTAGTTGGGCATTCATTACTTGGCCATGGAAATGTACCCCCTTGTACTCAGTAGGAGAGACAAAGCCTTTGCGAAGGTGATTACATACAAATAGCAAAAAGTCAAGCATTTCAAGCAGGACCACACTTAATGATGAATACCTAAATATTCAGCTGTAGATTTTGGTATTTTATGTGATGGTCCAAGGACACTTAGTCATAGTATGGTTATGACTTATCACTGAATTGGCAGTTAAGTCTTGAGGTCTATCTTGTCCTTGAATATATTGAAATGATTAACATTTTATTTATTTATTTATTTATTTTTGCATTCTCACAGCTGTGTATTTCATAGTCACAGCCTCATTCTTGTATGGTAGATCGGGAAACCGAGGGTCTGGGGGAGTAAGGGAGTATCATCTGTGGAATGAGCAGAGGCTTTTAAGGTGAAGAGATTTCCGTAAATTCCAGAATGGCCTCTCAGGGGGGTGGGGGAAGCATCCCCGGTGCTGGGCAAGAGGGAGACAAGGTCGGTATGATCACAGAACTGAAGCCATGCGCTGCCCGAGCGCCCTACACACAAGGGCACAGGTTACGAGAGGACAGGGTGTCGTCCCCCGCCTGCTGAGACGCAGCAAACAGACGCAGCCCATGTACGCGGGGCTGTTTTCACAGGGTTAGAAAGTCGCTGGTGCTGGTTAGTGCTGCCTAACTGTTCATTTTCTCTCATTTCATCCTGCAGCAAGAAGATGAAAGAAGAAAGAATCTGTTGTTCATTATTTTTAGGTTTTTCATTTTTTAGAAGCCCACGGGAATTTCATTAACACTGATGTCATTCCAAACTGCATCACCCACAAAGTGATATCCAATGAAATACAACTCTTCTCTTACGTTTGACGAATATGTTTGACAGCATTTGTTCTAGTTAAAACTAAGTTTGTTTTAAATTAATACACTGGAATGTAGGCAGATTTTACTTAGTTAAATTATCTTGACTCAAATCTCTCTTTTTCCTCTTTGTTTTGGCCCACCGTACCTTCATTGAAAGGTATCACTTTCCAGGGCGCCTGGGTGGCTCAGTTGGTTAAGCGACTGCCTTCGGCTCAGGTGATGATCCTGGAGTCCCGGGATCGAGTCCCACATCGGGCTCCCTGCTCGGCAGGGAGTCTGCTTCTCCCTCTGACCCTCCCCCCTCTCATGTGCTCTCTCTCATTCTCTCTGTCTCAAATAAATAAATAAAATCTTAAAAAAAAAAAAAAAAAAGAAAGGTATCACTTTCCACCATTTGGTGAGCCTATTTTAAATTAGTTTATTACAGCCCCAAATAAAATAAAATGTCAAGTTTAAAACACTTTTTGTAAGGAGAGAGATGTAAGTCAGGTCTTTAGAGCTACACTGTCCACGACATTAGTAACTGTAGTCACACGTGGCTATGAAATATGGCTAGTCTAATCTGATATGTGCTGTTAAGTATACAAATGTTACATTAACTCACTGGTAATTTCATATGGATTACATGTTGAAACGATAATATATTGAGTTAAGATACACTATTAAAATTAATTTTTCCCATTTCGTTTTACTTTCTTTAAAAGATTTTATTTATTTACTTGACGGGGGGCGGTAAGGAGCAGAGAGAGAGGGACAAGCAGACTCTGTGCTAAGCGCAGAGTCTGACGCGGGGCTCAGTCCCATAACCCTGAGATCGTGACCTGAGCCGAAATCAAGAGTCAGATGCTTAACTGCTTGAGCCACCCAGGCACCCCTCTTTTTACTTTTTAACGTGGCTACTAGAAAACTTAAAATTACACATGTGACTTGCGTTATATGTCTATTAGACAGTGCTGCTCTAGAGTATGGGTTTTTTTTTAAGATTTTATTTATTTTTTTGAGAAAGAGAGAAAGCCTGAGCAGGGGGAGGGGCAGAGGGAAGGGCAGAGGGAGAAGCAGGCTCCCCACTGAGCAGGGGGCCAATGCGGGGCTCGATCCCAGGACCCTGGGATCATGAGCTGAGCCGAAGGCAGACGCTTCACCGACTGAGCCACCCAGGCGCCCTAGAACATGGTTTTGAAGGAAACCTCCTGGATGGCTCAGCTGGCCTGGAGGCCAGATGGTGCTGCTGAGCCTGGGCCCAGACACTGATTTAGAGCAGCGGTTGGTTCTCGAAGTTTGGTCCCCACAACAGCATCATCAGCATCACCCAGGAATTCTTAGGCTCTACCCAAGCCCTACTGAATCAGAAACTCTGAGGGTAAGCCCAGCACTCTGTGTTTGAACAAGCCCTTCAGGGGATGCTGATGCAGCTAAGGTCTCAGAAGCGCTGGTTAAGAGCCACAGGGGAAGAAGCGGAGACTCACCTGTGGTAGAACCAGCCTTCATTCACTGGCTTGGGACTTGCAGGTAAACTGGACAGGACGGCAAGGGCTGGCCTGGGGAGGAGACCAGAACTCACAGGGGGCTGAGACACAGAGCGGCTCAGAGGGGGTGATGGCAGCAGAAAGCTGCATAAGGGAAAGAGCTGCTTCCAGAAGGATACAAACAGGATACCCTGTGTATGAAGTCTAAAAAACATGCAAAATGATCACCACGTATTGACTGTAGATACAGATGTCTGGGGTAAAAACATGCGCAGGAGAGATGCGTGCAAATGTAGCATGTGTGACAGCGTGCGCGGGGAAAGGTAAAGAACTCATTTAGGATGGTGGCTACTTCTTGGGGAAACAGAGGGAGGGGAATCCTACTGGGGAGGGCTCCGCAGTGGCTTCAGCTGTATTTGTAATGTTACATTTCTTAAGCTGGGTGGTGGGTCCACAGATTTTGATAGAGTATTCTATCCTGTGGCGATCTGAACTATTTCATAATAATGAAAATAAAAGAAGAAAGGGAGAGAATGCACTTAATTTCTGGAATCTGTTTCAGGAAGAAAAAACGATAAAGTCATACTTGCCCTGAATAGAGGATCAGGGAAGGGGAAGGGCCCAGGGGTTTGAGACAAGAGGGCTTCATTTCTGCATTTCGTTAAGGTTTCCTGGGCGCCCCTTTGGGGGCAGGAGACACCTTCTCTCACGCTCTGTGGCAGCACAACTCGGTTTCTCACATATATAATCTCCCATGTGTATATTCCCCTACTCCACCACCACCAATCCCTGGGCTGTGGTTTTATCTTTCTTTCCCAAAGCCCTAAGTAGGTGTAATTCATGGCTGTAATTACTTCAGTGAAGTAAACTTAACACTCCCACAGCTCCGCTTTTGGTCACCGGTGTTGACATTTTAAAATGTATTATCACGTAATATTCCTTATGGCCAGAACCACACGGTGAAATAGAAGGCAGAGGGCTCTTTGGCACCATTATTTAAACTGCAAGAGCAGGCCAAGGTAGTGTGATCTGAGGGCCTTCAAACTGGCTCCGGTTAGTGTTTACGCCGTGCGAGCTGTAGAAGACTATTGCTTTAAGACCCAAGCCAGAGGGACCGGCGTCCTGAGCTCCTGCCGTCCAGGCCCCACTTTGGTCCTCCTCTGGCCAGGCCCCTCCCAACAGGACCAGGAGCCCCGTCCACGGGAACGAGGAGTGTGCCCCTGCCAGCCCACCCTCCAGGTCCCTGGCCCCCCGGAACCGTCCCGAGCCCGTTGCCAGGGCCCGCGTGCTCCTCTTGGAGCTGACCTGGCGGTGTGTGTGCCCCCAGGCCTCAGGGGGAGGGGGTCGGGGTCGTGTGCCTGAAACGGGATGGGGCCTGGTCTAGGAGACAGGGTTGGGGGGGTGGGGGGCAGCTCTTCCTACATCATCGGAGCAGGACTTAGAGGAGTCTGAGAATTCTAAATCCTTTCAGGTCATTATGAAGTCACATGTGTTGTGGAAGGAGATAAATCATTCAATAAAACATGCTGTATTTGGTGATTTAAACATTTAAAATATTTAGACATAGGGTATGTAGATCCCCAACCAAACTCTTTTTCTGACCCCTGCAAATTTTATAAATGTTACAGGCAAGCCAGGTTAAATATCTAATCTGTCACTCCTTTCCCTTCACTCCATGTTACACTTTGTTACCTGAGCACAATGGGGCCCTTTCCTTTTGATAATGGCATGTTCCAGTAGTCCATCTTGCTGTGGGACTCGGATGTAGTCCCTGGGCCAGGCTGGAGTATGACCACCATCTTGCCCCCTCTACTCACCCCCATGTGCATTCTCTCTCCCATTCATCTCTTTGCTCTCCAGGTGTTTATACACATAAAAAGCATCCTCTTCAACACTACTTTCTCCCCCACACAGACACCCACCTAGAAGCTATCAGCTAGGTTAGGCACACTTGTGTGGAGGCCCTTTCTGCCCTACACGAACTCTCTTTTTTTGAAGTTTCTGTGTGTGTGTGTATGTGTTTTAGTAATCTCTATATCCAACATGGGGCTCGAACTCACAAACCCCGAGATCAAACTTCGCACGCTCTTCCGACTGAGCCAGCCAGGCGCCCCTGCCCTGCATAATCTCTTAAGATCATTTTGCTTCTCTGACAACCCCTAGGTCTGAGCTGTCAATATCCTATTTGATTTTGCTCCCTATGTGACAGACCGGATAGACTATAGAACAGGTTCTGTTGTATTTGTTTTTCATATAGCAAAGATCAAAGAAACTGAATACTTGTAAGAATATGCCTCTGAGCATTAAAAAATAACCTCTTCAGGGTGCCTGGGTGGCTCAGTCAGTTAAGCGGCTGCCTTTGGCTCAGGTCATGATCCCAGGGTCCTGGGATCGAGGTCCGCATCGGGTTCCCTGCTCAGCGGGGAGTTTGCTTCTCCCTCTCCCACTCCCCCTGCTTGTGTTCCCTCTCTTGCTGTCTCTCTCTCTCTCAAATAAATCAATAAAAAAATCTTTCAAAAAAAATAAAAAATAACCTCTTCATTTAAAAACAGAGTTGTTAGCTGTGTGAAAAAATTAATGGAGAGCCCTGGGAGTAAGAATAACCTAAGAGAGGTCCATGCTGAGAAAAGAGAGAAGGGAGGTATAACAGCTGCCCTACCAGGATCACTTGGGTAAAGGGCATCTACCTAAATCAATGGTTCACTATCGGAATAACAAGGAAATAAATTCCATGCAATCAAAAACCAAGCATTATCAAAAAGGCAAAGATACAGTATCAGGAACAATAGATGTTTTATAGAGAGAATGCAAAATCCAGCATATGGTCATGTAATGTCACAGGATATCATCACCAGCACAACCAAGTGGCCATTGATTTTTCTCAGCCAAACCACTCAGAACTTAAAAGACAAGGTCATGTTTAGGCCTCCATTTCTATTTAAGCAAAGTAGCCCCGAGGTGACAGGCAGACACGGAGGAACTGTGAAGGTGCTTCTGAGTCTCTTACGAAAATGAGTGAGCTACTGGCCAGGCATCCAAAGGGAGCTCTCAATGTTTGGTGGTGTTTGGGGTATAGAATAAACGGAACAACTTGAAGAAGAAAATTTAACTTCCAGTGAACCTAGACAAAAACCCAGGGTGGTTTCTGCCTCAGAGAGCCAGACTATTAACCGACTGTTAAGGTAAAGATGGTTACATCTCTACTCCTCTGCCTGGAAGTTCTTAATGGAGGCGATGCTACAAGAGAAAAAGACTGCATGGCACGATGGGAAGTGAGGAGTCAGAAATTGCGGGGCTACACGCCTGACCCTTCCCCTCACAGCTGACCATCCCTCTCATCCCTCTCATCCTAACTCTTCCTCTCCCATTCCCACTTTTGGCCTCCCCTCCTCTCTGTGCCTAGGGGTGAGTGGTTTGCTTAGGAGGTGGGGGCTGTCCAGCCTAGTAACTTGTTTTTTCAAAAGTTTTTATTCAAATTCCAGTAGAGTTAACATACAGTGTAATATTAGTTTTAGGTGTACAATAGAGTGATTCAACAATTCTATACATGACTCGGTGCTTATTACGATAAGAGTACTCTTTAATCCCCATCACCTATTTCACCCATTCCCCCACCCACCTCCCCTCTGGTAACCATCACTTTGTTCTCTATAGTTATAAGTCCATCAGTTTGCCTCTCTCGTTTTTCCCTTTGCTCGTTTGTTTAGTTTCTTAAATTCCACATATGAGTGAAATCATATGGTATTTGTCTTTCTCTGACTGACTTATTTTGCTTAGCATAATACTCCCTAGCTCCATCCATGTCATTGCAAATGGCAAGATTTTCTTCTTTTTCTTGGCTGAATAATATTCCATTGTATGTATATGTGTATATATATATGTATGTATGTATATACCACATTTTCTTTATCCATCCATCAGTCTATGGACACTTAGACTATTTCCATAATTTCAGCCTAGTAATTTTTTTTTTAATTTTTTTTTAATTTATTTATTTGAGAGACAGAGAATGAGAGAGAGTACATGAGAGGGAGGAGGGTCAGAGGGAGAAGCAGACTCCCCGCTGAGCAGGGAGCCCGATGCGGGACTCGATCCAGGGACTCCAGGATCATGACCTGAGCCGAAGGCAGTCGCTTAACCAACTGAGCCACCCAGGCGCCCAGCCTAGTAACTTTTGAGGTGTGTGCCTCTACAAATGAAGGCAGGGTGATAATTGATTTAATCACTTAAAGCTTCTAGTTAGCAGAAAGTTAATTGTTCTATGTTAATATGTTCTATGGCTTTGGGATTGCAGTTCTACTTTTGCCTAAAGCCTTGTGAAGCAGAAGCTACTAAAGGGAAAGGACTAGAAGCTTGGCTACATGGAGTTCTCCACCTTAAGTTTGGAGCCAGAGGCTAAGACAGATCTCCAGTGGCCCGACTTCCTTCATGGTGGTGACCTTGCTCTCTGCCTAATTGAAAGTACAGTTTTTGGCATCTTTAAAATATTGAATTTCATCAGGTCTTAAGTGCTTCAACAATAGGATATGTATGACATGCAATACATTTCTGGGCCATTGGAAAGGGTCAACGTGGCATTGGGGCAAGAGGCCAAACACTAGTGGACTAACCATTAGGATATGATAATCCCCAAGAAAGATTCTGCCTCATAGGAAGGTGCTCATTACTGCCAGACCTGGAACAGGTTAACATGGGGCAAGTGCAGAGAGCTCTGTATAATTGCTCTGTGTGTTACTATTACCCAAGTTGCAAATATTGGGGGCCCCCCAGGGATATGAGTAGTGTTTCAAGGGGTAAGTGGGCTGACTAGGGGACTGGTCTTATAAAGCTTGGAGTAGCAACCAAAAAGTGAAATGTTTAAGCCCATAAAGACTAAAAGACAACCCTTAGACCAAAGCCTCTGGACTTTTCCATCAGAAATACTATATTTAGTCAAGGAAAATGACAACCTATTAGAAACTCCAAGGCAACATTTTTGCTTCCTCCCTTCTAAAGCACGCTGTCCAAAGATCAAGATTTTGTAATTAAGTCTACAACAGTGCGTCCAGCATCAGGGTCCTTCCCTGAGAGCAGAGACCTCATAGGCCATAATGACGATTCAAATAAAAATAAGATGGGAAGGCCATATGTAGAGAGTCAAGACCTAATCAGGTTAAAAAAAAAAACAAAAAAACAACTATAAATGGTGATAGTTATTCCAAATAGACCAAACAAGTCTTAAAGTCAGGAAGACTGAAATTATATCAAGTATCTTTTCTGACCCAAACTGGAAATCAATAATAGGAGAAAAACTGAAAAATTCACAAATGCGTGGAAATTAAACAATGCCCTTCAAACGCTTAATGGATCAAAGAAGAAATCAAAGGGAAATGAAATAATATCTTGATCAAATAAAATGGAAACACAACATACTACAACTTAATACAATGCAGCAAAAGCAGTTTTAAGAGGAAAGTTATAGTGATAAATGCCTACATTAATAAAAAGAAAGATCTCAAATATCCTTACATTACACCTCAAAGAACTAGAAAAAGGAGAACTAAGCCTAAAGTTAGCAGAAGGCAGGCATAAAAGCAGACACATAGACCAACAGAACAGAACTGAGAGCCCAGAAATAAGCCCATGTATATGTGGTCAACTAATATTTGACAAGGGAGCCAAGAATACTCAAAGGGGAAAAAAATGATCTCTTCAATAAATGGTGTTGGGGAAACTGGCTATCCACATGCAGAAGAATGGACCCCTATCTTATACCACTCACAAAAATTAACTTAAAGGAGTTAAAGACTTAAATATAAAGCCTGAAACCATGGAACTCCTAGAAGAAAAGTTTCTCTATGATGAGCTCTTTGACATGGGTCTTGACAAAGATTTTTTTAATATGACATCAAAAGCACAGGGAACAAAAGCAAAAATGAACAAATGGGACATCAAACAAAAAAGCTTCTGCACAGCCAAGGAAATAATCAACAAAATGAAAAGGCAACCTATTGAATGGAAGAAAATATTTGCAAATCATATATCTGATAAGGGGTTAATATCTAAAATACATAAGGAACTCATAAAACTCAGTGCCCCCCAAATTTTTTTCAAAGATTTTATTTATTTATTTGACAGAGACACAGCGAGAGAGGGAACACAAGCAGGGGGAGTGGGAGAGGGAGAAGCAGGTGTCCTGCTGAGCAGGGAGCCCGATGAGGGGCTTGATCCCAGGACCCTGGGATCACAACCCGAGCTGAAGGCAGATGCTTAATGACTGAGCCACCCAGGCGCCCTCAGTGCCCCCAAAATACAAATAATCCAATTTAAAAATGGGCAAAGTTCCTGAATAGACATTTTTCCAAAAATGACATACAAATAGCCAATAGGTACAGAAAAAGGTGCTCAACATCTTTTTTTAAAAAAGGTTTTATTTATTTATTTGACAGAGAGAGAGCACAAGCACAAGCAGGGGGAATGGCAGGCAGAGGGAGAGGGAGAAGGAGGCTCCCCATGGAGCAGGGAGCCCGAGGTGGGCATCTGAGCCAAAGACAGACCCTTAACCAACTGAGCTACCCAGGGACCCAGTGCTCAACATCTTTAATCATCAGGAAAATGCAACTCAAAACCACATTGAGATATCTCTTCTCACCTGTTCAGATGGGTATTATCAAAAAGTCAAGAGATAACAAGTGTTGGTGAGGATATGGAGAAAAGAGAACCTTTGTGCACAATTGGTGAAACTATAAATTGGCATAGCTACTATAGAAAACAATGGAAACTCCTTGAAAAATTAAAAATAGAACTACCACATGATCCAGAAATCCCACTTCTGGGTATACAGCCAAAGGAAATGAAATCAGGATCTCACAGATATCTGGACTCCCACATTCACTGCAGCATTATTCACAGTAGCCAAGACATGGAAACAATCTAAATGTCTGTGGATGGATGAATGGATAAAGAAGATGTATGTATATAAATGGAATATTATTCAGCCATAAAAGAGGGGGAAATCCTAACTTTTGTGACAACATGGATGGATCATGAGGCCATTATGCTAACTGAAATAAGTCAGACAAATACTATACAATATCACTTATATGTGGAATCTAAAAAAGCCAAACTCATAGAAATGGAGAGTAGAATGGTAGTTGCCAGGGGCTGTGAGGGGAATGGGGAGATGCTGGTCAAAGGGTACAAATTTCCAATTATAAGTTGAACAGATTCTGGGGATCTAATGTACAGCATGGTGACTATAGTTAATACTATACTATATCCTTCTGAGTTTCTAAGAGAATAAATCTTAAATGTTCTCATAACAACAACAACAACAATGGTAACTATGGATGTATTAACTAACTTTATTACGGTAATCATTCCACAACATATATATACATCAAATCATCACATTGTGTACCTTAAATTTGCACAATGTTATATATCAGTGATATCTCAATAAAGATGGGGGAAAATATTAATGAGCTACCACATCATGAAAAGACATGGAAGAACCTTAAGTCATAGTACTAAGTGAAGGAAGCCAATTTCAAAAGTATATATATACTGTAAAATCCCAACTATGTGACATTCTAAAAAATGCAAACCTAGGCAGACTAAAAAGATCAGTGTCTTCCAGGGGTTGAAGAGAGAAAGAGATGAGTATGTGAAGCACAAGGAACCTATTCTGTATGATGTGTCACGGTGGATACATGTCATTACACATTTCTCAATATCTATAGAATGTACAACACCAAGAGTGAAGCCTACTGTAACCTATGAACTTTATGTGATAATGACCTGCCAGCGGAGGTTAATTGATTGAAACAAATGTACCACTCTGGTGCGGAATGTTGATAGGGAGGCTGTGCATGTGTGGGAGTAGGGGTATATGAAAAATCTCGGTACCTTCTGCTCAGTTATGCTGTGAACCTAAAACTGCTCTAAAGAATAAAGTCTATTAAAAAAAATCCTTGGACTCCCATATGCCAGTGTATAAATCCATGAGCTTATTCTATTTTCCCTTCCCTCTCTTCCACATTTTTTAAAGATTTTTTTTTTAAGTCATCTTTACACTCAATGTGGGGCTTGAACTTACAACCCCAAGATCAAGAGTCACATGCTCTACTGACTGAGCCAGCCAGTTGCCCCCCCCATTTTAAATTGTGTTGTTTATAATTTGTCAATATATATTTCAGTTATGAATTATCACCTTTGTCCCAAACTTTTAGTCTTTGATTTATAATTATATTCAATGTAAAAAAAAAAAAAAAAAGGATGGAAAGAGAAGAAGCAGGTGAAATGAAGAGTGCTCTCTCTCCATCTTTTTTTTTTTTAAAGATTTTATTTATTTATTTGACACAGAGAGAGAGAGTGAGAGCAGGAACACAAGTAGGAGGGGAGTGGGAGAGGGAGAAGCAGGCCCCCTGCCGAGCAGGGAGCCCAATGTGGGGCTCAATCCCAGGACCCTGGGATCATGACCTGAGCGGAAGGTAGCCGCTTAACAACTGAGCCACCCAGGTGCCCCCCTCTCTCTCAATCTACCTAGGAGTAGTTGTTTCTCCTAAGGACAGGTAGAGGAAGCTCTGATCATAGCATGCAATAGGAAATGGGGGTGTCCTAGTAAGAACCTTCCCCACCAAAGAACTTCCATCACATACTCATCCCTTTCTCTCCTCAACCCCTGGCAATATGACCTTCGGATAATCCCTGGCCAGAGGCAATATCTCTTTCCTACCACCATCCCTCGGGTCAGGCTTTACAAGCCAAGGACACTCTTCAGCTTTGTGTAAATTTTAACACAGGGCTTGTGGAGACAATTTATTGCCTTTACTGCCTTACCGAGGTAGGGGATGCTGCCATCTTTTGAATTCCAGGCCCCCCCTCCTCTAGGAAACCTTTCCTGAGAAAAGCCCACACAATGGAGGTTTTCCTGACTCGCTCTGCTGCAGTTGAGTGAGTCAATAAATGAGAATGTAAAGATGGAAATATTTCACATGTAGTCTTTCTCCCAATTAGACTTGAGTCCTTTCACCAGAGAAAGTGACCTACTTCTCTGTCCCCAGCAATGTCCCATATAAGGCACTGAACACACATGGGCAGTAAATATTTACTGATTTATCTGGGATAGGTGAGGCAGGCTGGTCTAAACCTTTCAGAGACCCTAGGTCATGTTCATTTAATTTGTGGCTGGTTGGTAAACCTTCTGTTGTCAAATGTCCCTGGAGCTGGAAAAGACAAGAAGCAGACTTATCTCAAATTCAGATAAGAAGCCAGAGATCTTGGTTTTAGTTGTGCTTTCTCCATTAACTAACAGGACCTTAGGAAAATGATTAGCTACTTGGGGCCTCAGTGCCTCCATTTGAAAAAAAGTGGGCTTGGACTCAACTCTACCTTCCATTTAGTCTACCTTCCTAGAAGTTTTAAAGAATGCAAAGCACACACGAAGGGAGAGAAAAGGGATTACTCAACAAATTATGCCAGAGATAAACTGTTTAGAAACAAAACAAAACAAAACAAACCCCAGATCTGAACTTCATATCATGTGCCAATATAACTCCAGATAGGTAAGGGTATAGAAAGTAAAAGTTCATACTGAAAAATGAGAAGAAACTACAGATGGCTCCCAACTTATGATGGTTCGACTTATGATTTAAGGTAGGCTAAGCTAACCTACAATGTTTGGTAAGTTAGGTGTATTACACACTATTTTCCACTTATGATGGGCTTATGGGGACATAACCCCATTGTGAATCCAGGAAGATCTGTATATACCTGACTGGTCTTATCAGATGGTAAAGAATTTTGTAAATTTAAAGAATATGGAAGAGATAGAAAAGGAAAACATTGGGAAATTTTCTACATGGAAAAGAAAACTCACCAGCATTACCTTGATCCCAAAACCAGACAAAGACCCCATCAAAAAGGAGAATTACAGACCAATATCCCTGATGAACATGGATGCAAAAACTCTCACCAAAATACTAGCCAATAGGATCCAACAGTACATTAAAAGGATTATTCACCACGACCAAGTAGGATTTATTCCTGGGTTGCAAGGTTGGTTCAACATCCATAAATCAATGTGATACACTACACTAATAAAAGAAAGGACAAGAACCATATGATCCTCTCAATAGATGCAGAAGAAACATTTGACAAAGTATAGCATCCTTTCTTGATTAAAACTCTTCACAGTGTAGGGATAGAGAGTACATGCCTCAATATCATAAAAGCCATCTATGAAAAACCCACAGCAAATATTCTCAATGGGGAAATACTGAGAGCTTTTCCCCTAAGGTCAGGAACACAGCAGGGATGTCCGCTCTCACCACTGCTCTTCAACATAGTACTAGAAGTCCTAGCCTCAGCAATCAGACAACAAAAAGAAATAAGAGGCATCCGGACTGGCAAAAAAGAAGTCAGACTCTCACTCTTTGCAGATGATATGATACTTTATGTGGAAAACCCAAAAGACTCCACCGCAAAAGTGCTAGAACTCATATAGGAATTCAGTAAAGTGACAGGATATAAAATCAATGCACAGGAATCAGTTGCATTTCTATACACCAACAAAGAGACAGAAGAAAGAGAAATTAAGGAGTCGATCCCATTTACAACTGCACTGCAAACCATAAGATACCTAGGAATAAATCTAGCCAAAGAGGCAAAGGACTTGTACTCAGAAAACTACAGAATACTCATGAAAGAAATTGAGAAAGACACAAAGAAATGGAAAAACATTCCATGCTTATATATTGGAAGAATGAGTATTGTGAAAATGTCTATGCTACCTAGAGCAATCTACACATTCAATGCAATCCCTATCAAAATATCATCAACTTTTTTCACAGAACTGGAACAAATAATCCTAAAATTTGTATGGAACCAGAAAAGACTCCGAATAGCCAGAGGAATGTTGAAAAAGAAAACCAAAGCTGGTGGCATCACAATTCCGGACTTCAAGCTCTATTACAAAGTCATCAAGACAGTATGGCATTGGCACAAAAACTGACATAGATCAATGGAACAGAATACAGAACTCAGAAATGGACCCTCAACTCTATGGTCAACTAATTTTTGACAAAGCAGGAAAGAATATCCAATGGAAAAAAGAGAGTCTCTTCAACAAATAGTGTTGGGAAAATTGGACAGCCACATGCAGAGAATGAAACTGGGCCATTTCCTTACACCACACACAAAAATAGACTCAAAATGGATGAAAGACCTAAATGTGATACAGGAATCCATCAGAATCCTTGAGGAGAACACAGGTAGCAACCTCTTCAACCTCGGCCACAGCAACGTCTTCCTGGACACATCGCCAAAGGCAAGTGAAATAAAGGCAAAAATGAACTATTGGGATTTCATCCAGATAAAAATCTTTTGCACAGCAAAGGAAACAGTTAACAAAACCAGAAGACAACCAACAGAATGGGAGACTATATTTGCAAAAGACATATCAGATAAAGGGGTAGTATCCAAAAATCTATAAAGATCTTATCAAACTCAACACCCAAAGAACAAATAATCCAATCAAGAAATGGGCAGAACACATGAACAGACATTTCTGCAAAGAAGATATCCAAACGGGGGTGCCTGGGTGGCTCAGTCAGTTAAGTGTCTGCCTTCGGCTCAGGTCACGATCCCAGGGTCCTGGGATCGAGCCCCGCATCGGGCTCCCTGCTCAGCGGGAAGCCTGCTTCTCCCTCTCCCACTCCCCCTGCTTATGTTCCCTCTCTCGCTGTGTCTCTCTCTGTCAAATAAATAAATAAAATATTAAAAAAAAAAAAACCAAATAGTTTATGTCCTACCCCCAATTTGACAGCATCTCCCTGTCTTGGTCCTTGACAAAAGTGAAGGCAGGAGTAAACTCTAATGCAGTAGCCAGGGAGAAATGTTTAAGTAATTAGAGGGATGTTGCTAAATGCCTGAGTAACTAGCCAATAGCAGCCACCCTGTACATTAGACAACTCCATGTGGTAGGCAGGATGGGCGCTGTTACTCTAATTTTGTAGATGAGAAAACTGAGGCACAGAGAAGCTAAATGAGATTGCAAAGGCATAACAACTGGTAAGGGTTAAAACCAGCTTTGGAACCCAGCTGGGGTTCTGCCTCAGTTGACCCAGCCATCTGTGAAATAAGGAAGTTAGATTAGAACCTTGGTTCTCAAAGTGCAGTGCTTCCACCAGCAGCAGCAGCCTCCCATGGGAACTTGCTGGAAATGCAAATTCTCAGATCACCCCAGTCCCTGGAATCCTGATCTCCGCAGTGGGGCCCAGCAATTTGTGGTCCAACAAGCCCTTCAGGGGGATCCCTATGCACACTCAAGTTTGGAGAACCACTGGATTCCATGATTTCTAAGGTCTCTTCCAACCTAAAACGTTTTCATTAATATTGGACCATTAAGCTCCAGGGCATTTTGCACAAAACCATGTTGTCTTCTTGATCTGGAACCAAAAGGTAAAGAGGAGAGGAGAGAAGAGAGGAGAGAGAAGAGAAGAGAAAAGGAAGGGAAAGGGAAAGAAGGAGGAAGAAAAGAAAAAAGGAGAGGAGAGGAGAGAAGAGGAGAGGAGAGGAGAGGAGAGGAGAGGAGAGGAGAGGAGAGGAGGGGGAAGGGGAAGGGAAAGGGAAGGAAGGAAGGAAGGAAGGAAGGAAGGAAGGAAGGAAGGAAGGAAGAAAGAAAGAAAAGAAAAGCAAAAAGCAAAAAGCAGCAGCTTCATTGGAGTTTGTGTTAGTGGGAGGAAACTCCTGCCCCTTGGTGGAATTTGTACCTACTGTGTCAAAGCTACCTATTTCATTCGGGCACCTGACTGGCTCAGTTGGCAGCGCATGCAACTCTTGATCGCAGGGTTGTGAGTCTGAGCCCTGCGTTGGGAGAAGAGTCTACCTTAAAAAAATAAAACTGCATTTAAAAAGAGCTACCTATCTTAAATCATTTGCATAGGACATATTGGCAATCGTGAACTAGCCTTTCTTCCTGAGGTCTGCATGGAGAGGGGAGCAATGAGCCCCTCCTCACAAAAGCAAACTGGAAGCAAGGTGGTGGGCGGGGTGGCAAAGAGACAGCCTGGCAATCACGCCTTCTCAGCATATGAGCTTAGACCTAGAGGCCTCCAGGGCCAGCAGGAGAAACTTGCTGGAGGGAACAGCGGGTTGACCTTTCCTGAGCTCTTCCTTAACTTGCCCTGACTGTGGCCAGATGTAAATGCCAGCTCAAGGCCAACAGGGAATGCACTAGGCAAGGTTCTCCAGCAGTCGTGGCCATCATGCCAACCTCAGCCCATCGTCCTCACCCTAGCAGCATGGCTGCAGCCACCTTCCTCGTTTGCTCTCACCTGTGTCCTTGCTTCCCAGCCATAGCCAGTGAGGAGGCACCTGGGTTCCCCCAACATGGCTGATGAAAGCGACATAAAACCAGCTCCGGTTGCCCAACTGGAAGTAGCTGTTGTGAAGGATGGGGGGGAGGGGCAAGGGGTGCTGTCCGGGGACTGTTGAAGACGTTAACCCTCATGCTGTGGAGGCAGCTCACCAAGGCCAAGAGGATCGGGATCTGGCCACATGACACCAGAAAGATAGAATATGGTGTTGAGGGACTGCCCAACGTCTTTCCCCAGCTATGCCCTCCTTAGCTTCCTGTCTTCATTAGGGGATGGAGGACACTTGACCAGTTTAGTCTTGACATAACGGTGGGGAAGAAAAAGGCACAGAGATGGGAAAGCAAAGGACCCTCAAGCTCTGCTCAGGAGGCTCTTTTCTGCCAGGGAGGCTGTGGTGCTGGCATCACAAGGTACAACAAGAGCGGCCGGCCCCCTCGTGATTGAGGGCTGGAAGGAAGAAAAAACTGTTCAGGAAAAGCAATTCTCTCATGCTCACGAATGTTCTCAAGAAAGATATGAAAGAACAAACACAGCCCACCTAGAATATAGCCAGTACTTCTGGCAGCTGAGGCCCTCAAAAATGTTGAATTTGAAATTGCTCAAACAAAAGCCAAATTTCATAGAGAAACCATGATACTTAAAAAAAAATGCTTGTCTCTATCATCCTCTATTTGATAAGAGTTACAAAATCATCAATGCAACATATGAGGCAAGAGAGAGTAAAAGCTAATGGAAAACAGGTTTTGAGGAGGCAGTTTGTGAAGAAATGCAGAGACACCTCAAGGAAGTGACACAGTCTGAAGATAAAAGCTATGCTAAAGGAATTCCCCATTTTTGGTTAATGTTTAGGAATACACGGATGCTCGGAAACAGTTCAGAAACAAGATGAGCCATTCTAGAGCACCTAAAAGATACCAGACTCAACTTTTCAGAGACTGGTGAACTGAGCTTCACAGAGTTTCTCGTTGAACCCAAAGAATATTTCTCAAATGAGGTGTTGACTAAAACATGTATATTTAGCTTAGGCTCAGATGATTCTGGTACTCATCTCTCTCGGGAACTTGAGATTCCAGGCTGCATAGGATGCTGAATACATTGGAAGAAAGGGGAAAATGTCACCCAGGAAACCATTAAGCTTCAGAAAAACAAGCTATAAGACAGTTGTAAATATCAGAATACTCAGACACCAAGAGTGGTTTAGAAAACCTTCCTAAGAAACCAACTGAAGCAGTTTTCAAGCCAGTATCCATAACTTGTGCCTTCCTCCTTATATAGTGGAAATGTAGTCTTTAACTCAGGTTAAAAGGGCCCTTTTAACCTGACCATGGGTGTGGTTAAGAGTTCTAGTGAGGGGGCGCCTGGGTGGCTCAACCAGTTAAGCATCTGCCTATGGCTCAGGTCATGATTCTGGGGTCCTGGGATCAGGCTCCCCGCTGAGCAGGGAATCTGCTTCTCCCTCTCTCTCTCTGTTCCTCCCCCTGCTGGTGCGCACGCTCTGGCTCTCCTCTCTGTCTCTGTCTCTGTCTCTGTCTCTGTCTCTGTCTCAAATAAATAAATAAAATCTTCAAAAAAAAAAAAGAGTTCCAGTCAGAACATATTTTGTTGGAGGATTTTTGTCTTGACTATTAAAAGAAACATAGTCACAGTCAAGTGATTAACTACTGGGATGTTAATAAAGTCTTCATCTTATATTTTGCATCACATACATTTAAACTGTTAAAGCGGTTTTGTATCACCCTACCTGGTAGGAATGCTACCTTTTCAACATTTCCAAAGGCTTTTTCTAGCTCAAGTTTTTTTTATGATAGCCTAAAGTATCAAGAAAATCTTCGTAATTTCACTTAAGGGGACCACAAGGACTCGTCCGAAGTATCCTCCCCCACCAGCTATTCACTGGATCCTGACATTCCACTCAATGGGCTAGTTCTTTGAGTTGAGACATTGTGTGTTGATGTAATAAGTAGTTCAGAACAGCATCTGCACATGTTAAAAACTATGTAAATACTAGTAATTGTTTATTAGTGTCTTTTTACTGGGGTTAGAGACACCAATGAATAGGAACAGGAACATAAGGTGATGCTAAGTGGTTGTAGATTTTGCTGAAAATCACCTGAGCAAAAAAAAAAAAAAAAGTGTGAAATAAATCCTCTTCTCCTTCATGGTGGTAATGATTGATGGCTTTATCTTCCCTCACAATGTCCATCAGCCACTCTAAACAAACATATAATCTATAATCTAAAGCAGTCCTTGCAAAGAGTCACAACAAATTATAACCAAATCACCCTCCCAAGCTCCATTTTTTTAAAAGTTTTTATTTATTTACTTGAGAGAGAGTGAGCAAGAGAGAGCACAAGCAGGGGAGAGGGGCAGAGAGAGAGGGAGAAGCAGACTCCTCGCTGAGAAGGGCTCGATCCCAGGACTGAGAGATCATGACCTGAGCTGAAGTCAGATTCAACTGACTGAGCCACCCAGGCACCCCAAGCTCTTTTTATAAGTAAATTCTGAAGCCATTCTTTTCTCTCTCCTCAGCTACTTTCATCACTACTTATTTGAGGCTAAATCTAATGAAGAGACGCCATCCAAGTAAGAACACAGCCCATGATCTCAAGGAACACCCACATTTCTAATACTCAGGAATCCTACCTTGGAGACTGACTTACTAAATAATGTCAGGTCCTCGAAGGCTTCCTTGCCATTGACTCTTTGACAGAGCCCCAGGAGTAAAAAGATGACTTCTGGAGAGATAGGCTAGACCAGTGTCCCCAAACTTCGTTGAACATTGCACTCACCTGGGGACCTTAAAAAAGAAAAAAGGCTGGCTCCCACCCCCAAACATTTAGATTTAATCACAGAGGGGTGCAACCTGAGTATCAGGAGTTTTTAAGTCTCCCCAGGTGATTCTAATATGCAGCACAGTTTGAGAACCACTGGGGCAAAATCTTCAAGGTTATTAGGGTTTTGTCCTGTGTATTTTCTGAAAGTTTCCTGCTTCGTTTTGGGTAGTCATATGCAGTTAGGGTGTATGTATGCATACACACGATTTCAGCCCCCCCTTTTTTAAGATAGTGTGGGGGGTGTAGGGGCAGAGGGAAAGGGAGAGGGAGAATCCCAAGCAGGCTCCACACCCAGTGCAGAGCCTGACGTGGGGCTCAATCTCACCACCCTGAGATCATGACCTGAGCCAAAATCAAGAGTCGGACGTTTCACCGACTGAGTCACCCAGGTGTCCCAATTTCAGCTTTTTTGATAGGGGTATAGTTTTTCATTCTTTGCAGTGTGATTAGCTTTATGTTAATTTTCTATTCCTTAGCACTTATTTTCATTCTTAACGTTAATAATTATTCTCCCTGCCCTCCAAAACCAGATACACCTGTGAGCAAATTATCTGTCCAAAAACAGACATTTGCAAGCCACAGTAGCTCTCACATAACCTGGGAAGACCACTTGGAATTCTCTTTCCAGTGCTCTGCTCCTCCTTGAGGATATAAACATCAGGGAAAACCTCTGGGATAGGATGGGCTGCAATGAAGCCCTCTTTTAAATCAGTAATCCTAAGGAGCCACTCTGCTCAGAAACTTTGGCTGCCAGAAATATTCAATTATTCTCAGATAAAAGTAAGTCAGGCAGCTACTTATTCTTTTATCTCCTCATTAGTGTTAGCCCTTAATGCTGGTTTATAGAAGGACTGCTGCTGGGAGTGGGGTGGTGAATGAATGCATCTACTTATGTAATACAATGACCTTGTTTTAATTCAATGTATACAGTAGAATTTTGGGGGGAAAGAGATTTTAGAGCTTATTTAGATCAGCCCCTCCCAGGCAGCTCGGCCACTTCTCTCTGTGTGACTTTGGACAAATCACCTAACCTCTCTGTACCTGTTTCTTCATTTATAAAATGGAGATAGTACCTACCTCATGGGGTTGTTGTGAGCATGTTCAAATGAGGTAATACTTAGTATAGCACTTAGAATAGTTCCTAACTCAGAAACTGTTTGGTTAGCTATCCTTATTAGGTCAGACCCTATGGTAAAGCTTTATATGCATCTATCTATTTAAGGATCCAGCAAGGAAGTTGTCATTGTACCATTTCATGAATGAGCAAACAACTGAAGCTCAGAGAAGTTAGCAACATACCAGGTGGTTCAGCCACTAATGTGTGGAGTTGTGAGATGAACCCAACTCCATGGGTCCAATTCCAAAGTTCACACATGCTCTTTCTACTCCGGCCTGCTGTTCCTAATTATATGTGGAAGGAATTCAGCTTGCATCATCATCTCTATGTCTGAGGCTCAGGAATGTGAGGGCATGTTTTGCAAACTGGTAAGTGCGGTCTGGTCTGAAGAAAGTGTGTCTGCATAGTGCGTGGGGGAACCCTGGCATGAGAAGTCCGGTTGTGTCCACTGCAGGGTGGGATAGGATGTCTCAACAGAAACCTAATATTTTTTAAAAGATTTCATTTACTTATTTGACAGAGATAGAATACGAGTGGGGGCCAGGGCAGAGGAAGAGGGAGAAGCAGACTCCCCACCAAGCAGGGAGCCCAACGTGGACTCCATCCCAAGACCCTGGGATCATGACCTGAGCTGAAGGCTGACGCTTAATTGAATAAGCCACCCAGGCGTCCCAACAGAAACCTAATTTTAAGAAATGCTGAGGGGAAAAACTCATCCTAAGGGAAGAGGGGTGCAGGAATGAAGAGTTTGGGTTAGTGAGCATACCTTAAGTCATCAGAGTGACATAACGTTTGAGAGTAGCACGGTCTCTTACGGGCATGAGTATGTCCTAGTGAAAAGGAAAGAGTTTTTTCACTAACCTCAAACATCAGTGGTCCCAGCAACACTATTTGGGGCTCCTCCAACAGAGAGTAACATGATTCAGGACAAGCCCCCCTCCTACCTACACACATCTTCAACTTTGTTATAGGCAACTCCAGTAACGTAAGATGAATTATCAGAACAATGGTACCTATCAAAAGGGAACTGCCCTATTCAGTAAAGCAGCAGCTGAGACCCACTGTGCCGATGCCCATCAGGGCTGTAGAGGCTACGGGGCCTGATGAAACAGGGCTAGGATATGAACTGACACCACCGTGCCAGTAGATCTGTGGAAAATATGACACCCAGAGAGAACCGCTTGATCTAGCGAATCAAAAGAGTGCCATCAGGTACAGAATAAAAGATAGACACACATCTTTTGGGTGTCTCAAACACATAACAGATAAGAGATTGTTTTTTTCAAGCCCCCCTCTCCACCATATAAAATACACAAGTTAGACCACAGGAAAATACATTCATTCATTCATTGATTCAACAGATTCTGACTTTGTAACTTCTATAAGGATACCAAGTACTCTGGATGCCATGGATATAATGATGATGGAGCTTCCAATTTTGCATGGCAAAATTATGTTATTTAAGTAATTATGCAAATACAAAATTACGCTTATGACAAATGCTCTGATAGAGATGGATATAGTTCTATAAACATAATAGGAGGATTTCTACCTACTCAATGAAAATGAGATCTGAGGGATGAATAGGCATTAATGAGATAAAAAGGGAAGGGAAGTGCATTTCAGGCAAAGGAAATAGCATAGGCAAAGGCTCTGCGGCAAGATAAAGATTGGTGAGTACAAAGACTTGAGGGCATAATAAAGTATGAGGCTGAAGACTCAGGTGGAGTAAGACCATACTGGGCTTTGTAGATCATAGTAAGCAATTTGCTCTTTACCCCAAAATTCATGGGAAGATTTTAAAAGCTTTTAAGTAGGAGAGAGGATGTCATATGATTAATTATGAGAAATCACTCAGTCATGCCACTCCTCTGCTTAAAATCTTCTAAAGGCTTTCAATTACACTTGGGAGAAATTCAAGTCCTTATACCATGATCTGCAAAGCTCGGGCCCCCAGATACTTCTCCTATTCTGCCTTTGTTAACCTCTGCTCCAACCACATTGGTTTCCATGCTATTCCTAAAAATGCCAACCTTGTTCCCACCCAAGAGCCATTGGACTTACTGTTCATCTTACCTAGAATGTTCTCTCCCCAGACACTTGCATGTTTCACCCCCTCTCTTGTTCAGGTGTCTGTGCTCAAACAACATCTACTCAGGGGTGCTTCGGTCGCTCAGTTGGTTAAACCTCTGTCTTCGGCTTGGGTCATGATCCCAAGGTCCTGGGATCAAGTCCCATATGAGGCTCTCTGCTCCGCAGGGAGTCTGCTTCTCCCTCTGCCCCTCCCCCCACTCGTTCTCTCAATCTGTCTCTCTCGCTCTCTCTCAAATAAATAAAATCTTTAAGGGCGCCTGGGTGGCTCAGTCGGTTAAGCGACTGCCTTCAGCTCAGGTCATGATCCTGGAGTCCCGGGATCGAGTCCCGCATCGGGCTCCCTGCTCGGCGGGGAGTCTGCTTCTGCCTCTGACCCTCCCCCCTTTCATGTGCTCTCTCTCATTCTCGCTCTCTCAAATAAATAAATAAAATCTTTAAAAAAAAAAAAATCTTAAAAAAAAAATCTACTCAGAGAAGGCTTCTCTGCCAAGCCTATCTAAAATAGCACCCCCTAACATTATTCCCTTGCCTGTTAAATTTTTCTTCATGACATTATCCCTACCTAACATTATATTAAATATCTGCTTATTGCCCATCTCTCACAATAGAATGTAACTCTATAAGGGCAGGGGCTTTGTTTTGCTCACTGCCATATAACCAACATGTAGAATGGTACCTGACATATAATGGATACTTAATAAACATATTTTGATTGAATGAATAAATTAATCAATGACTACAATGTGAGGAATATATTGGAAGGGGGCCAAGGTGGATATAAGGAGACTAGTTAGGAGACAATTATAGTATTCCAGATGAGAGCTGATGACAGCTTAGACTGGGATGGTAAGGAGGAGGGGGTGGGAATGAATAACTTAGATATTTGGGTTGGTAAAAATGATAGTACTTGATTATGGATTAGATATAGCAGGTAATAAAGGGGGAAGAATGTTAAGGATAACTCCCAGGTTATACACTAGATTCTACTTGTACAGTATTTTGCAACAACTTACCAGCAAGCATACTATTTCAAATATTCTTTGTTAAGGACTCGAAAATGGCATTTCCATATAATGGAATCATACCTGCAGAGGTTACCACAGAGCCACCATCAGAAAGACTAGACTTGGCCTTGTTCTAGCCAGAAAGAATGCTCTAAAATAACTGTGTTATCTGACAGAGGATCAGCATTTCCCTCCTCCTTAAGACACCATCCATCATGGCTAACCATACACATTTGCAGTCAAGTACAGTTTGTCCCTGGAACAAAAGCAGATCAACCAGGCCATGTGAGGATGGCATCTTCATTCCACATTCCACTCCATCCACATTCCATATCTCCCAAAACTACATTAACTATTAAAAAGAAAAACTACAAATTGAAGGGACTTTACTCCTTAAAACTGTCAAGTTGCCACCCCAAAATATGCCTCTTTGGCATAAGGATTATCTAGAGCTGGTTATTTTTAAGAAACAGCTGACATAGGAGAAGCTCTGAAAAGCAGAAGAAGTTACCCTTTTGTACAAAACACTTACATATAGAAGGGAAATCTCCATCTGTAAGGGTGTCTCCCTCTCTGTACCAGGAAGAGGAGGAGGACAAAATCTCTAGAAACTCTTGTCAACGGAGAACGTGAGGACTTAAATCTGCCTAACAACCATACCCTTGTTTACTGTGCTTTGCCTAAAAACCTCCCATAACTGGCCTTGTCCACCCCTCCATGACCACCAGCATCTTTTGTCTTTGGCTGGATATGGTATTTAAGGTGATGGCTTGGGTCATTTCTGGAAGTTACTCAGTTTTCCTGAGTATCTCCACGTATGTAGGAGGTATACATGTTATTAAACTTCTTTTTATTTTTCTCCTGTTAATCTGTCTTTTATTATGGGGCGGGGGGTCTCAGCCAAGAACCCAGAAGGATTAAGAGAAAATTATTTTTCCTCCCCTGTGAAGTCATCAAAAACAAGGAAAGTCTGAGAAACTCACAAACCATAAGGAGCCTAAGGAGACATGATGACTAAGTGTAATGTGGTATTCTGGATGGGATCCTAGAATAGAGAAAGGATTTAATGTAAAAACTAAGAACATCTGAATAAAGTATGGACTTTGGTGATAGCAGTATGTCAGTATTGGTTAATAAATTGTGACCAATGTGCCACACTAATGAAAGATGTTAATGGGAGGGCACCTGGGTGGCTCAGCCAGTTAAGCGTCTGCCTTCAGCTCAGATCATGATCCCAGGGTCCTGGGATCGAGTCCCACATTGGCCCCCTGCTCAGCAGGGAGTCTGCTTCTCCCTCGACCCTTCCCTCCTGCTCGTGATCTCTCTCTCTCTCACTCTCAAAAAAAAGAAAGATGTTAATGTGAAACTAGGCATTGTGTATATAGGAACTCTTCATACTATCTCTGCAATTTTTCTGTAGATGTAAAACTATTCTAAAATAGGGCGCCTGGGTGGCTCAGATGGTTAAGCGTCTGCCTTTGGCTCAGGTCATGATCCCGGGGTCCTGAGATTGAGTCCCACATTGGGCTCCCTGCTCAGCGGGGAGCCTGCTTCTCCCTCTGCCTTTCTCTCTCTCTCTCATGAATAAATAAATAAAAATCTTAAAAAAAAAAAAAACTATTCTAAAATAAAAAGATGTTTAAGCTACACAAACACACAAACACACACACAATGCATGATCTCATTTCATTACTTTACTCCCCATGTGTAAATAGGAATTCTCTCTTTTGGGTGATTTCTTACAGGTGCTAGTTTTTGTAAAGACTTGATATTTTCAGATACAATACTTTCAGATCCTGAGAATGTCAAGGGAAAAGCTATGAGACCTCTCTCTACTGGTAGGAGAAGAAAAATAGAAGGAAAGAAAACAAGGAAAAAATGAATATAAGACAATTCCAACTTATCCATCCAGAATTACTAGAATAGTGAGCAGCATTGGGGGTTCTATATGGTTTTGCTTTGTTTTGAGGAGATAGCTCATGAATTACTGCTTGTCTAATATTTGTTCACTTATCACCACATTTGTCCTCCAGAAAATAGCCTTCTTAATAAAAGAGTCACTCAGAATTTTTAGAGACTTTGCTGTTAAATTGTGATAAACATAGGTAAGCAACTCAGAACAGTAATTTCATTAAGTTATTCCTTCATTGCCTACACACACACACACACACACACATTTAATGTAAGGGAAGTATGATGCAGCAAGGGAGAATTAAAAGTTTAGAAGAAAATACCAAGGCAGCACAAATCACAAAAGCACAAAATTTCAGAGCTAGGCTAAACCCTAAAGATCCCAAATCATGCAGAGGGGAGCCCAAGACCCAGAGATTAACTGATTCACTTAGGATCACAATCCTTCAATGCCCTTTCAACAACACTAGGCAGGCTCACTCCTTTCATACTCTTCAGTTTTGTCTATACATAGATCCAATAAATTATTTAAAAGGTCAGTAAAAAAGCTCATAAAGATCACTTGACTAGTATTTATTAAACAAATTAGGAATAATATTCTATATAGAAGGTTCTATAAAACTGTTTTTATACCCTGCTTATGATCAGCTGTGGTATCTGGTTCTTTTAATAAAACCCAACTTTACCACAAGAATCAGAAATGGAGGGGCGCCTGGGTGGCTAGTTAAGTGTCTGCCTTCGGCTCAGGTCATGATCTCAGGGTCCTGGGATCGAGCCCCGCATGGGGCTCCCTGCTCCGCGGGAAGCCTGCTTCTCCCTCTCCCACTCCCCCTGCTTGTGTTCCCTCTCTCACTGTGTCTCTCTCTGTCAAATAAATAAATAAAATCTTATTTTAAAAAAAGGAATCAGAAATGGATCCATGAAGGAAACACAAGAAGAGTCAAGAAATATAAGTTCTAATTCAGACTTCGAATTTTACTCTGTGACTTGGACTTCAGTACAACTGAGCCTCAGTTTCCTCCTTAGTTAAATGGGAACAATTTCCTATCTTACCCAGGGGTCATGAGAATTATTAGAGCTTGATATCCTCTCTTATCTTTCCCATCAAGTGATGAGACTCTCCCTAATGTTGTGAACTCCTAAGTTTGCTACTCTGAGAAGCCCAAGCTACTACCTGCTCTTGTTACTAACTTATCACCCGTCATTCCAGGGGTCACACACTCTTATAGCACTTGGTTTCCCCTAAAAGTCTTTGGAAAGTATAGTAGAAAGAGCAAAGGACAGACAGGAAGTCAGAAGAAAGTGTTCTATGCTCAGAGCTGACACTGACTTTCATATGATCTTCAACAAGTCAATTCCTCCATTTGTATAATGAAGAGATCGGGCCCCCATCTAAGTTTCTCCATGGATGTGAGGATCCCCCCCGAGCCCTTTCAGCTTGGACAAACGACTCTAGAATTCTATATTCAGGCAACACCAGGTAGGCTGAAAGTGTAGATGACTGTGGCCTTCTGAGTCCATACCAAGTTTTCAAATCAGCTGCAAACGCTCATCTCAGCATGGGGGCTTCTGGCGCCTTTGGCCACTCTCTGACCCACACGGGGGTTGCTGAGATGACGTGGGGGAGGGAGGTGAAAGGCACCCAAGTCCGGAGGCAATTAATTAACCTTGAAGTAATTAAGTTAGCTCTACCCCATACTCTGTATTCCCTTAAATAGAAGGGAGGGAAAGCCAATAATGATACTGTTTCTGCCATGAAGGTTGATAATTACAAAATGAAATTTTTCAGTTGAGAGAGAAGGGACATTCACCCCACTCATATTTATAAACCTGCTATTTCTGAATCTCATTATGTCTGATATTTCACAGGCAAGGAAGAAAATAAAAATAAACATTCATTTACCATCAACTCTGATGAATACTAGCCACCTCTTTTTTTTTTTTTTTTTTAAGATTTTATTTATTTATTTGACAGCGAGAGACACAATACAAGCAGGGGGAATGGGAGAGGGAGAAGCAGGCTTCCCGCGGAGCAGGGAGCCCGATGCGGGGCTCGATCCCAGGACCCCGGGATCATGACCTGAGCCGAAGGCAGACGCTTAACGACTGAGCCACCTAGGCGCCCTAGCCACCTCTTTCAATAAACACATACCAACATCCATTAGCCTGTGGCCCTTGAACGCTCTAGCAGACACAGAGCTAGAGCCATTACTTGTCAGAATGAGAAACTGCTTGTGAAGAGAGTTAAATTGGAGGGGGTGCTGGAGGCATACCCACTTTACTCTAGTACTTTCTCATTTTTCCTACCTCAGCTACTAGCCCTATCCAATGCCCACTCTGTTGAGAATATGGTGCCCCTTTAATTCTCATCTCAACACAGATGTATAAAGCTGCTTTCAACAGAGATCCCAATTACAGGCTCTCAGCTAGGAGAAGCCCTCTAGTTCAGGTTCAAGGCATGGGAAAGTCGTCTCCTAACACCCGGAGAGAATGGAATAAATCCCATTTTTCTGTTCTTTTTTTCTTTTTTCTTTTCTCTTTTCTATTCTTTCGTTTTGTCTTGCCTTTGTTCTCTCATACCCAAGACCCCAGGCAATTCCATAAGGAAGGCAGCAGTGGCAGCAACAGTGGGGGACCCAAGGGCAGCTAAACACTGAGGGAAAGACACAGGAGCAGTGGTCCCAAGAGACTGGAGAAAACGCCACTGTTACTCCTCTCTCTGTCCTCCTATCACTTGGCCCCACATGCGAGCACAGCTGCAGGAAATGCACAGCAGAATGAACTAATGAAGGCCAGTTTACTGGCCAAAGGACCAAAAAGGAAGCCTCAAAAACCCAGAAAGTGCAGGGAATATGGGAGAGAAGGAGGAGCCTGGCAAAGTGGCCCAGCCCCGAAACTTGTTGTTTATAAATTCCTGGGCTCACTACTAAGCTGTACATACATATATGGATCAGACCCAAATGTGCATCTCAAAGAGGAACTCCAGAGTAGACCCCTGCCCAATTTCATGCCGGCCACAGGGCAAGATAGATACAAGTAACATTGCAAAGGCTTTGAAAATGGAGCTAACACTGAAAGCAAAATCCACAGATATCTGGTCAAAACTTGCAACCCCAAACCCAACTGAGTAGATGGTCTGCTACAACAAAAATATCAACATTCTCCATGGATTTCAACAAGACCCAGACACCCATAATATTTAAAATTTGCATGATAGAATTCAAAATTACTCAACATATGAAGAACTAGGAAAATCTCAACTTGTATGCAAAAAGGCAAATTTTGAAATGAATAGAACTACACAGCAACTCAAAAAAATAGAAAATAGAAAGAAAAACAAAATAGAAATTTTGGAACTGAAAAAAAAAAAAACAAAAGGAAAGGAAAAAAGGTTTTTAAAGCTCACTAGATGGACTCAATAGTATAGTAGGGTGCAGAACAAACATCTAAAGAAATAATGAACGAAAACTTCCAAAACTGGCAAAAGATATAAACCTACAGATTCGAGAAGCTCAGTAAAACACAAACAAAATAAGTCCAAAGAAATCCATGCCCAGACCATCACAATTAAATTCCTGAGAACTGCCTTATACAGATACCTCCATACCTCGTTTTATTGTGCATTGCTTCGTGGAGCTTCCCAGAGCACTTTTTTTTTTTTTTTTTTTACACATTGAAGATTTGGGGAAACCCTGCACCAAGCAAGTCTATCGGCACCGTTTTTCCAACAGCATTTGCTCACTTCATGTCTCTGTGTCACATTTTGGTAATTCTCGCAATACTTCAAACTTTTTAGTTATTATTCTATTTATTATGGTGATCTGTGAGCAGTGACTTGTGTATTAAACAAATTAGGAACTCGCTGACAGCTCAGATGATGGTTAGAACTTTTTAGCAATATTTTTTAATTAAAATAGGTGCATTGTTTATTTAGACATAACACTATTGCACACTTAACTGACTACAGTATAGTGTAAACATAACTTTTACATGCACTGGGAAACCAAAATATTCTTCCGACTCGCTTTATTGTGATATCACTTCGTTGCAGTGGTCTGGAAGCAAACTCACATCTCCAAGGTATGCCTGCAGTAAGTCTTAAAATTGGGTACTGTAATTCATCCTTTATTCTTTATTTTCAAAATTATTTGGCTATTCTATTTCCTTTGCTTTCTATATAAAGTTTAGAATCAGCTTGTCTACATATACAAATATACCTCTGGAATTTTGATTGGAAATGCATTAAATCTATACATTGGTTTGGATAAAATTGACAAAGTTTACTATGTTTAGTCTTCCAGTATATGATCATGGTATAGCTCTCAATTTATTTAGGTCTTTGATTTCTTTAATTGGCAGTTTGTAGATTTCAGAATATAGATCAATGCCTGTTTTATTAGATTTATACATAATTATTTCATTTTTAGAGCTATTGTAAATGGTATGTTTTTAAAATTTTGGTTTCTAATTATCAATGCTAGTATATACAGACACAATTGATTTTTATGTGTCTTGTATCCTGTGACCTTGCTAAAGTCTCTTACTAGTCCTAGGAGTTTTACTATAGATTTGCTGGGATTTTCTACATAGAAAATCATGTTTTAAGTACGGACAATTTTATTGCCTCCTTTTTAATGTGAATGCCTTTTATATCTTTTTCTTTCCTTATTGTGCTGGCTAGGATTTCCAGTACAGTACATGGGTGAATAGGAGTGGTGAGAGTGAAAATCTATGCTTTGTTCCCCATCTTAAGAGGAAAGCATTTGATCTTTTACCATTAAGTGGAATGTTAGCTGAAGGTTTTTTTTTATAGACACATTTCATCAGATTGAGGAAGTTCCCTCTATTCCTAGTACACTGAGAATTTTTACCATGAATGGATGCTGGATGTTGTAAAAAAAAAAAAAAATCAATTGATAAACCCATGTGGAGTCTCTCTTTTAGACTGTTGATATAGTAGATAAAATTGATTTTATTTTTGAATATTAAATCAGTCTTGCATTGCTAGAATAACCCCACTTGGTCATGCTGTATTATTATTTTTATGCTACTGGATTAAATTTGCTAATATTTTGTTGAGGATTTTTGCATCTATGTTCATGGATAATATTATAATGTCTGTAGTATTCTTATCTGGATTGACAGGATAATATTGCTCTCAGAAAATGTGTCGGAAAGCATTCCCTCTTCTATTTTCTGGAAGAGATTGCATAGAATTGGTGTCATTTCTTTGTTAAAAGGTTGCTAGACTCCTCCAGTGAAACCATCCAAATCTGGGGGTTTATGCTTAGCCAACTGAGACACCCAGGCATCCCTCAAAATATTTTCTAAATTTTCCTGATATTTCCTCTTTGACCTATGAATTATTTAGAAATATGTTATTTACTTTCTGAGTGACTGGAGATTTTCCTACTAATCAATCTTTCTGTTATTGATTTGTAGTTTAATTTCATTATAGTCAAATAATATACTTTGTGTAATTTAATTACTTTAATTTGTTAAGGTGTGTTTTTATGGCCCAGCATATGGCTTATCTTTGTGAATGTTGATTTCAAAGTGCTTTTCAGTTTATGGATTCAAAAATCTTGCAGGGACTGCAAAGTAGTACCTTTACTAATATAGGGTCAGAAGAGCAAAAATTTAAGAATTTAGACAAAATGCAAACAATGAGAGAACCACTGTCTTAACACGAAAGAAAAGTCTTTGGAGTCATATCTATGAAAAGTTATCAGACATACCTTAAAAATCCCTTTAGGAGACAACTGGGACACTTCATGTGAACCCTATTTAGCTATGTTACCATGCCTAAGCACCATCAAATTCTGTTTTTCAAATATGGTTGCAAATTGCATACGGTCTTGTGGAGCTTTTGGTCAAAAGTCCTCATCTCCCAGGCCCAGTGATACTTGATTCCAAAGAGAAATCAAGAGTGCATCTGACAATGTATGTAACCCACAAAAAACTTCTGAATCACCTTTTTCCCATTTTGGTAAATAGAAAGACATGTTTAATTCTATCTCCTGTGTGTCTCTATCTTTGGAATAAAATAAGTTATACCTTCTATCGAAGGCTCTCTAGAGAGACAGTAAAGCATAATGGCTAAAAGCAAAGACTCAAGCATCAGACCTAAGTTCAAATTCTGGCTGTAGCCCTTACTGGCTGTGTGAAATTGAGCAAGCTCCTCGACCTCTCCAAATCTCCACTTCCCCTTCTATAAAATGGGATAACAGCAGAACCTATAAGATATGGCTTTTGTGAGGAGTAAATGGGATAATAAACGTAAAAGTCCTGGAACAGTGCCTGACACATAAATGCTCAGTAAATGTTGATGATGATGTTCATGATCTCACCCATACCATAGAAGTCCAGAAACCACAACAAGGGCTCCCAATCTTTGGTTTGAAGATTTATACACATCTGAAACATGCCTCAAAAGTTCAAAGGAAAAGAACAGGACTGGAAATAGGAGTAAAAGATGATGATCAGGAATCAAAAGAATAGAAACCTGAGAGATCGCTGAGGTGTCATCAGCTCATACTGCATGGGTAGCTCAGAGCAATTTCAAAGTTTAATGTCAAGGCATAAAATACACACAAAAATGCCTTTGTCTATGAAAATAAAAGGAAAAGGCACCATTAATACTCCTCTTGTAAGAAAACTCATGGTTGGACATGAAGAAGAACATCTTGACTATAGAGATGAAACAGGACTAAATGATCAAAATAGTCTTTTTTTTTAAGATTTTATTTATTCATTTGATAGAGAGAGCACAAGCAGGCAGAGTGGCAGGCAGAGGGAGAGGGAGAAGCAGACTCCCTGCTGAGCAGAGAGCCCGATGCAGGACTCGATCCCAGGACCCTGAGATCATGACCTGAGCCGAAGGCAGACGCTTAACTGACTGAGCCACCCAGGTGCCCCATGATCAAAATAGTCTTGAGAGAAGATGTAAGAGAACTACTTATTTGAGTAGGCTAAATATTTACCTGTCTAAATGCAGAGGCTTTGTCAGAGGATATCTACAGGTTCCATCAGCTTCATGACTCCATCATTTTTTTATTATAGAATAATTGATATATAACATTTTATTAGTTTCAGGTATACAACATAATGATTTGATATTTGTATACATTTCAAAATGATCTCCACAATAAGTCTAGTTAGCATCTGTCACCACAACACAATTACAAAAAAAAATTTTTTCTTGTGATAAGCACTTTTTAAATTTATTTATTTATTTATTTATTTATTTATTTATTTATTTGAGAGAGAGAGAGAGAAAGCATGCATGAGCAGGGGGAAGAGCAGAGGGAGAGGGACAAGCAGACTCTGCACTGAGTGTGGAGACTAACGCAGGGCTCAGTCCCAGGACGTCAAGATCATGATCTGAACCAAAATCAAAAGAGTTGGACGCAGCCAACTGCGTTGACCAAGCCACCCAGGCACACTGTGATAAGGACTTTTAAGATCTACTCTCTTAGCACCTTTCGAGTATGTGATATGGTATTATTAACTATAGTCACCATGCTGTACATTACATTCCCATGACCTATTTAATTTATAATGGGAAGTTTGTAATGATTCCATCATTTTTTTTATTACTGAAGTACATACAATGTTATATTAGTTTCAGATATACAACACAGTGATTTGACAATTCTATACCTTACTGAATGCTCACCATGGTAAGTATGGTCACCCATCTGTCACCATACAATATTATTACAATATTTTTTTTTAATTTTTTTTTTGAAGATTTTATTTATTTATTTGACAGAGAGAGACACAGCGAGAGAGGGAACACAAGCAGGGGGAGTGGGAGAGGGAGAAGCAGGCTTCCTGTGGAGCAGGGAACCCGATGCGGGGCTCGATCCCAGGATGCTGGGATCATGACCTGAGCCGAAGGCAGACGCTTAACGACTGAGCCACCCAGGCGCCCCAATATTATTACAATATTATTGACTATATTCCCTATGCTGTACTTTATATCCCTGTGACTTACTCATTTTAAAACTGGAAGTCTGGGGCGCCTGGGTGGCTCAGTTGGCTAAGCGACTGCCTTCAGCTCGGGTCGTGATCCTCAAGTCCCAGGATCGAGTCCCGCATCGGGCTCCCTGCTCAGCAGGGAGTCTGCTTCTCCCTCTGACCCTCCCCCCCTCATGTGCTCTCTCTCTCTCTCAAATAAATAATAAAATCTTTAAAAATAATAATAATAAAATAAATAAATAAAACTGGAAGTCTGTACATCAGTCCCCTTCACTTATTTTGCCCATTGCCCCACCCGGCTCCCTTCTGGTAATCACCAGTTTGTTCTCTGTATTTAAGTCTGCTTTTTGTTTGTTCACTTGTTTTGTCTTTTAGATTCCATATATAAGTGAAATCATATGGTATTTGTCTTTCTCTGACTTATTTCACAGCATAGTATTCACTAGGCCCATTCACATTGTCACAAATGGCAAGATCTTATTCTTTTCTTATGATTTATTTATTTATTTTGAGAGAGTGAGTGTATGAGTGGGTGAGCAGGGGGAGGGGCAGAGGGACAGAGAGAGGAGAATCTCAAGCAGACTCTCCGCTGAGCACGGAGCCTGACACAGGGCTTGATCTCATGACACTGAGATCATGACCTGACCCCAAAGCAAGAGTTGTACACTTAACCAACTGAAATGCCCAGGTGCCCCCAAGATCTCATTCTTTTTGATGGCTGCATAATATTCCATTGTATATTTCTACCACATCTTCCTTATCCATCATCTACCAATGGACATTTGGGTTGCTTCCATATCTTGCCTATTGGAAATAATGCTGCAATAAACATAGGGGTTTATATATCATTTCAAATTAGTGTTTTCATTTTGTTTGGGTAAATATCCAATAGTGGAATTACTGGATCATATGGTATTTATATTTTTAATTTTTTGGGGAACCTCCATACTGTTTTCTACAGTGGCTGTACCCATTTGCATTCCCACCAATAGTGCACATGTGTTCCTTTTTCTCCATATCTCCACCAACACTTGTTATTTCTTGTGTTGTTGATTTTAGCCATTCTGACAGGTATAAGGGGCTATCTCATTGTGGTTTTGATTTACATTTCTCTGATGATTAGTGATGTTGAGCATCTTTTCATGTGTCTGTTGGCCATCTGTATGTCTTCTTTAGAAAAATGTCTATTCAGGTCCTCTGCCCATTTTTAAATCAGACTGGGGTTTTTTTAGTGTTGAGTTGCATAAGTTCTTTACATATTTTAGATGTTAACCCCTTATTGGATACATCATTTGCAAAATCTTCTCCCATTCAGTAGGTTGCCTTTTTGTTTTGTTGATGGTTTCCTTTGCTGTGTAAAAGCTTTTTATTTTGATGTAGTCCCAATAGTTTATTTTTGCTTTTGTTTCCCTTGCCTGAGGAGACATATACATAAATATGTTGCTAAGGCCAATGTCCAAGAGATTCTGCATGTTTTCTTTTAGGAGTTTCATGATTTCATGTCTCACAGTTAGGTCTTCCATCCATTTTGAATTTGTTTTTGTGTATAGTGTAAGAAAGCAGTCCAGTTTCATTCTTTTGCATTTAACTGTCCAATTTGCACTGAATCTGTTGATTGCTTTCAGTACTATGGACATTTTGATGATATTAATTCTTTCAATCCATGAACATGGACTAGCTTTTCATTTGTTTGTGTCATCTTCAATTTCTTTCATCAATGTCTTTTAGTTTTCACAGTATAGGTCTTTCACCTCCTTGGTTAAATTTATTCCTAGGTATTTATTTCTTTTTGGTGCAATTGTAAATAGGAATGTTAATTTCTCTTTCATTATTAGTATATAGAAATGCAACTATTTCTGTATATTAATTTTGTATCCTACAAGTTACTGAATTATCAATTCTAATAGTTTTTGGGTGGAGTTTTCTGAGGTTTCTATATATAGTGTCATGCCATCTGCAAATAGTGACAGTTTTACTTCTTCCTTACCTTTTATTTCCTTTTCTTGTCTGACTGCTGCAGCTAGGACTTCTAGAACTAGGTTGAATAAAAATAGTAAGAGTGAATATCCTTGTCTTGTTCCTGATCTTAGAGAAAAAGCTTTCACATTTTCACCATTGAGTATGATGTTAGCGCTGGGTTTTTCATGTATTGCCTTTATTATTTTGAGGTTTGTTCCCTCTAAACGAACTTTGTTGAGTGTTTTTATCATAAATGGATGTTATATTTTGTCAAATGCTTTTTCTGCTTCTCTTGAGATGACCATATGTCTCTTATCCTTACTCTTGTTTTTTTTTTTTTTTTTTTTTTAATTTATTTATTCATGAGAGACAGAGAGAGAGGCAGAAGGAGAAGCAGGCTCCCAAGGAGCAGAGAGCCCGATGCGGGACTCCATCCCAGGACCCCGGGACCATGACCTGAGCCGAAGGCAGACGCTTAACCATCTGAGCCACCCAGGCGCCCTTATCCTTACTCTTGTTAACGTGAAGTATCACATGGATTGATTTGCAAATATTGAACCACCCTTGCATCCCTGGAATAAATCCTACTTGATCATGGCAAATAATTTTTTAATATATTGTCGGATTTGGTTTGCTAATATTTTGAGGATTTTTGCATCTATGTTCATCAGAGATATTGGCTTGTAGTTTGTTTTTGTTTTTGTAGTGTCTTTGTCTTGTTTTGGTATCAGGATAACAGTGGCCTTGTAGAATAAATTTGGAAGTTTTCCTTCCTTTTCCACTTTTTAGAATAGTTTGAGAAGAATAGGTATTAGCTCTTCTTTAAATGTTTGGTAGAATTCACCTGTGAAGCCATCTGGTCCTGGACTTACATTTGTTGGGAGTTTTTTGATTACTAATTCAATTTCATTACTAGTAATCAGTCTGTTCAAATTTTCTATTTCTTCCTGATTCAGTTTTGAAAGATTGTATGTTTCTAGGAATTTATCCATTTCTTCTAGGTTGTCCAATTGGTTGGCATATAATTGTTCATAATATTCTCTTATAATCATTTGTATTTCTGTGGTTTTGGCTGTTATTTCTCCTTCTTCATTTCTGATTTTATCTAAGTCCTCTCTCTTTTCCTTGACAGGTCTATCTAAAGGTTTATCAATTTTGGATGGATTCAAAATGGATTCAAAATCTTTACAAAGAACGACCTCTTGGTTTCATTGATCTTTTCTATTGTTTTATTAGTCTCTATTTCATTTATTTCCACTCTAATCTTTATTATTTCCTTCCTTCCTTCCTCTAGATTTGATCTTTGTTTGTTCTTCTTTTTATAGCTCCCTGAAATGTAATATTAGGTTGTTTGAGATTTTTCTCATTTCTTGAGGTAGGCCTGTATCGCTATGAACTTCCCTCTTAGAACTGCTTTTGCTGCATCCCAAAGAATTTGGACCATTGTGTTTTTATTTTCATTTGTCTCCATGTATGTTCTGATTTCCTCTTTGATTTCTTTGTTAAGCCATTGGTTGTTTAATAGCAGGTTGTTTAGTCTCCGTGTATTTGTGTTTTTCCCAGTGTTTTTCTTGTAATTGATTTCTAGTTCATACTGCTGTGGTCAGAAAAGCATCTTGATATGATTTCAATCTTCTTAAATTTATTGAGACTTATTTTGTTTTGAGTATGTGTCTTTTGGTCTGAAGTGACTCTCTTATAGGCAGCATATAGATGGGTCTTGTTTTTTTTATCTATTCAGTCACTCTATGAATGTCTCCATCATTTTTAATGTGCATACTAATGGTTTTTCCCTAATGTACACAGAGTATGTCTACAACAAAGCAAATCTGTTATAGGAAGAAAGAAAGAAAAAGGAAAGATGTTCATTCCACAGGGGAGGGAAAACACACAAAACAACATGAGGTTCTTTAACTGTATCTTTCACTTCAAGTCACATTGATATTATATCAGCACAGCTTCTGAATACAACTTGGTCTGAAAAGTACATAGAACTTACAAAAGACTGAAAAGTGTGAAGAGATATAATTATGGTAGCAGGAGGAAGATACTATTTTGACAAAAGAACTATTAAAAGGATTGTGGGGGGGGGACACCAATCAGAATTCTTGATGCTGAGTACAGAGGTAAAGGAACACATAAATAACAATGCATCAGTGTTATGTTTTATTTTTTTTTTAAGATTTTATTTATTTGACAGAGAAAGACACAGCGAGAGAGGGAACACAAGCAGGGGGAGTGGGAGAGGGAGAAGCAGGCTTCCCGCGGAGCAGGGAGCCCGATGCGGGGCTCGATCCCAGGACCCCGGGATCATGACCTGAGCCGAAGGCAGACACTTAACGACTGAGCCACCCAGGCACCCCCAGTGTTATGTTTTAGCCTTTATCTACATTCTAGACAAAAGCATTTGAGCTAAGATAGGACTATTTCCTTTCATCAAAACCATACTTTATTAACATAATCTTGAGTGTGGCCCTAAAAGAGCAAAGGGAATGAGTTATATCACTGTAAAATAGGACAGCCTCTACCAATTCCTCAAATTGTTATCACTTCAAAAGAAAGAGGCAAGAATAGAGGACCATTATGGGAACCAAAAGACCAGGCTGCTGTGATTCAGCAGGACTTTCATTTCCAACTTCAAAGGGCTTCATTAATCTCCTAACCATCCATCTAAATTTAAGGGAGAAAGAAATGAAGAGCTTTGAATATGAATTCTCTGCCTCTACCTATAGTGCCTAGTGACACAGAAGACTGAAATAAACACTCTCTCAGAAGATCCAGAAGAAACTCTAGGTGCCCAGAGAATAGAAGTGGGTAACGGAGAGTTTATACCATGGCAGGAATATGAATATAGGATCTCTCTGAATCAAGGCTATAGGATGGTGTTTGAGCCTCTGCTTTTCGTGATGTGTGAATAGTAAAGTTAGACCGCATCCTCTGCGTTCCATTTGTAAAATCTCTTGCCCACAGATCCAGTTGGTTTCCAAGTAACCTATATGCACGATGTATTTATTTGTAAAATACAAAATGGACGACTTACCTATAATTTATCACTTTTTTTATTATGTTCAGTTAGCCAACATATAATACATTATTAGTTTTTTTTTATTTTTTTTATTCTTATGTTAATCCCCATACATTACATCATTAGTTTTAGATGAAGTGTTCCATGATTCATTGTTTGTGCATAACACCCAGTGCTCCATGCAGAACGTGCCCTCCTCAATACCCACCACCAGGCTAACCCATCCTCCCACCCCCCTCCCCTCTAGAACCCTGTTTGTTTTTCAGAGTCCATCGTCTCTCATGGTTCGTCTACCCCTCAGATTTCTCCCGCTTCATTCTTCCCCTCCCGCTACCTTCTTCTTCTTCTTCTTCTTTTTTCTTAACATATATTGCATTATTTGTTTCAGAGGTACAGATCTAAGATTCAACAGTCTTGCACAATTCACAGCGCTTACCAGAGCACATACCCTCCCCAGTGTCTGTCACCCACATTATTAGTTTTTGATGTAGTGTTCTGTGTTCATCACAAAAGGTGTTCTCCTTAATACCTGTCACCCAGTTATCCCATCCCCCCACCCGATTTATCACTCTTACTTATGGTCACGCCGAGCCTAATCAACTGACCACCCAGCAGTGTTTACTTAAGCATACACCAAGTACTCAGCCTTGGGTCTGATGAGTTCCAAGAGCTGGAAGACCTCAGATGAGAAACTAAAGGCTCCTAATTCACTTTACAGTTTTTGAAGATGGGCTTTGGTTATTTATGTCAGTGACTGGTTATCTAAGTGAAACAGAGACCCAAGGTAATAGGGCTAATTCTTGTAATAAGTAGTTAGAACGCTGCCCTGCCTTGGGCAGCAATGCTTAAAATGGATACCAGTGGTCCAACATTCTCAAGGAAGAAAGTCAGTGGTGTGAGGATTGTTCGAAGTGTGATCCCAGGACCACCTACATCAGAATCATCTAGAGATGAATATTAAACCTACTGAGTCCTAGTTTCCACCCCAGATCTGCTAAATCAAAACCTACAGGTTGGAGCCAAGGAACCTACATGTCATTAAGCTCCCCCAGGTGATTTTGACACTCACCAAAATTTGGGAAGCATTAGCTTAGTGCAAACTCATCTATATAACTAGATCAATCAAAAAGGCATTTCACTGCCCAGATACAGACCTGATCCTCTCAATAAGCCTCTTTTTCCTTTCCCTAAATAGAGATGCTAATAATACCTACCTGTTATAGACTGTGGAGAAAATTAAAAGATGTATATGGACAAAGCCTCACACAATGCCTAGCACATGATAAACTATCCAATAAATTTTAGTAATTATAATAAGAAAAAGTCCAAGCTCCTTATCGAAGTCCTTCCAATCTTCATGAATACCTATATTACCTCATCTCCTGTCACTCCTTCCATGACACCTGACAATTTGTACTCAAGACAAACCAAACTAATTGGAGTTTCCTCATCCACTAATACACCAATGCCATTTTTTATTTATTTTATTTGAGAGAGAGAGAGACAGCGAGAGAGGGAACACAAGCAGGGGGAGTGGGAGAGGGAGAAACAGGCTCCCCGCTGAGCAGGGAGCCCTATGCGGGGCTCGATCCCAGGACCCTGGGATCATAACCTGAGCCGAAGGCAGACCCTTAACGACTGAGCCACCCAGGCGCCCCACCATTTTTTATCTCTACTCCATTGCTTATGCTCTTTCCTTGGCCTGGAATACCACAGAATGCAGTGAGTTAGAAAGCTCATACTTGATCTTCAAGGCCTAAATCATTGACATCTTCTCTGGGGAAGTTTTTACTGGACCCCTAAGTCTAAGTTAGGAGCCTCTCCTCCTTGCTCTCTCAGCACCCTGAACTCTTTACCTATCTATGTGTTTGTTTTCCTTTTGTCTTCCCTCATTTGAGAGGAAGCTCTTTGAAGTTATGGACAACGAGATTTTGTGCTTGTTTCTTCAATTGTTGTTAATTTAAAAACATACAGAAAAGTACAAAGACTAATACAACAATCACCCATGTTTCTAACATCCACAAGTAACCATTATTGACATTTTGGCACTTTTACTTCTAGTCTTTTTCTATTTATTTTCTTTAAAAATAATTTATGAAAACACTATTCATTGTTTCAGAATAGAATATTATAGGTAAAGCAAAATGTCCCCTCGACATCCACCCCCATGCTATATTTCTTCCCTGCCTTTCCAAAGATAACCAAACACTAATATGAGTTTGAGATGTATCCTTCCAGTCTTTTTAATATATTTACTGACTTATCTGTATTCATAGAAAATATATAGTATTGGCTTGCACACCATTTTCCAAATGTCACATGGCTATGTGTATCATTCTGCCACCTAGTTCTTTTACTCAAAAATATTTTTGAAATATATCCATGTTGATACATATATCTGGCTAATTCTGTTTAATTTTAGTATAATAATCCCTTATGTGGATTTACCTCATTTTATTTAACCAGCTCCCTGTTGATGGGCATTTAGGTTGTTTCCAAGATTTTGCTATTACAAAAAAAAGTTACAACAAATGTGCTTTATTAAATATCTCTTGGTGTATATGTGTAAATGTCACTTTAATAAAGAGATCTAGAAGTAGAACTGCTGGATTGTAGAATATGTGAATTTTAGCTTCATGGACACTAACAAATTGTGCTCCAATGTAGCTATCCCAATTTTTATGCCCATCAGCATTATTCAAGAGTTGTCACTTTCCTGCATCCTTACTAACACTTGCTGTTGTGAGACTTTTAAATGTTCCTAATATTACCAAAGAAAAAAGGGTATCTCATTGCTGGTTTTGACCATCTTATTCATCTCTAAATCCCTAGCTCCTAGCAAGTACTTGGCACATGTTGATTGCTTGGTAAATACTTGCTCAGTTCTGTTTCTGATAATGCCACATATAGGTAGTGGCCCCAGCCTGCTGATACTTCAGAACCCAACTAGGTGTCTACTTTCAGCACAAACGAGAATGCAATCCCAATTCCCTCACCGCTAGGCAAATTTGTGAGGAAAAGGGAAAGGGAAAAGAGCAGATGATGTCATGTTCTTTAGAGATTTACCTTTCTTTAAAATGGCATTCAGGGAATGATTCTTGATCTCTGGATCAATAATCCTTTATAATCAATCAGGTTGGGGTCTAGCTCCTTCCACCGGAGAGCTAAGGGAACACCTGAAAAGACAATAGGCGTAGGAAACAGTGAATCTGCCCCCTAGTGGCTCAGCTGCACCAGTGGAAGGGAGACAGGTATGGAAGGAATGGTTTAGCTTTCTAGTGGTCTCCCTAGAGATACATTTTATAGACATTATGTGTTCAAGAAAACATGTTTCCCTTCCTTCTGGCCACATGTAGACAGTATTTAACAATATCTCCTATAGAGAGTTGTATTTGTGTGATTGGTTTTTGCCCATTAAACATTAGGATATAAGATAATTATTAGTTAGTCTCACAAGATGGAAAACAACAACAAAGCATAACTGATATATCTACCAAAGCAAATGCTACGCAATAACCATTTAAAAAAATTCCCAAGACTCTAGGACTGAAATAAACATCATTCTTGTAAGGGAAAAAAAAAAAAAACAACTTACCTAATCAGCTTTGGTGCCTAATCAAGTCATAAAATGAAAGAGTAAGACATTACTAGCAAGTCTCCACTACCACTGTTAAGCATGAATTTAGTTTGGTAGTGTCATTAATGAACAGTCCTCAATGACAGCTAAAGTAGCGAGAGGCTGCTTCCAAGCTGAAGCCTGAGAACACACAGGAGGTAGGCAGATACGCAAAAACAGCCAAGAATGGGATACAGGGAGGAAAGAATAGAGAAAAGGGAAATCTTGTGTGTGGGGCCCTAGACCACCTGATTTAAGATCAAAGTTCCCATATACGTGTTAAGATTTTGTCCCTCATAGTGGGAATGTCATAGTGACATTGTTGTTCTTTGGGGTTTTTTTTCCTAAATAGGCTCCAACACAGGGCCTGAACCCATGACCCCAAAATCAAGACCTGAGCCGAAACCAAGAGTGAGATGCTCAACTGACTGAGCCACCTAGCTGCCCCAACATTGTTTTAATTCTGAAGGTTCCTCACCTATAAAAGCTTTCTTGACAAGGCTGGATCTGTCTGATTCATCTCTGTATAGGGACTGCTCCTGGTACAGTATAGACATATAGTAGGTTCTCAAATAACAGGGATTAAATGAATGACAAAGATAAAATATTTAGCAAAATGCTGGGAGATGTACCTTTTTGGGAGTCCCAAGGAGCAGGAAGGAGGCATTACCACATAATATTTGGGTCTTTGCAACAGCAAAATCATCTCCACATCTATCAAACAAATATTTATTTAATTTAGCACCTTCTCTGTGCGTAGCACTGTGGTAGAGAAGACCTATACAATCCTACCTGCAAGGTAGTGGTTACAAATCAGTTGGCACCTAGAGTACAGTGTAATCAGTATTCTGATAGATGAAAAGAAGGTGCTATGGGAGCTGTGTGACTCCAGTTTGGGAAATCAGAGTAGATTTTTCAGAAGAGATTCACTGACTACCCACTGTGTGCCTGGTCCTGTGTTAGATGCTAGAGTTGCAGAGGTGCCAGAGATATTTGCTCCTGTTCTAGGAACTCTAGGAATTCAGGGGGAACACAAAGGAGACAATATCTACCCAGTAACCCTGAGGCAGTGGGAAAAGTGCTGAACAGAATACGTGCTGTGGGAGCCACAAAGAAAGGCCCCACTAATTCAGTGTTTCCAAGCCCATCTCTCCTAACCCAACTCCACAACTACAACAGAGCAAGTGGTCTCACGTGGCAATGCCCCAATATGCCCAGAATGAGGATTCCCTCATTCTAGGACTTCCTGGAGCTGAAGCTACTCAGTCCCAGAAGGAAAGCACAGTGATTTCTGAACTCTTGCTCATCTCAGTGGTGCCATTCTCATGGTGGGGCACCTAGGTGGCTCAGTCGGTTAAGCGTCTGCCTTCAGCTCAGGTCATGATCTCAGGGTCCTGGGATCAAGCCCCGAGTCAGGCTCCCTGCTCAGCGGGGAGTCTGCCTCTCCCTCTCCCTTGGCCCCCTGCTCGTGCTCTCTCTAATGCTCTTTCTCTCTATCTCAAATAAATAAATAAAATCTTGTTAAAAAAAAGTACTCATGGTTACGTTAATGATACAGAATACCTGTTGGACCAGTCTCTGTGGGACTCAATGATACCCTCCACCAGACATGATCAGAAGACTCACAAATTTTCAGGCACCTGGCTGGCTCAGTCAGAAGAGCATGCAACTCTTGATCTCAGGGTCATGAGTTTGAGCCCCACATTGGGTGTAGAGGTTACTAAAAAAATAAATAAATAAACTTAAAAAAAAAAAAAGAAGATGACTCACAAATTTAGAACCAGAATACCTGAAGGAATCTTAGAGACCTATAATCTATGTCAACCCTTTCATTTTACAGATGAGCAGACTGAGGAAAAGGGAATTGCCCAAGGCCCAATAGATAGTTAATAAGAGAATTAGAATTTCAAACCAGGCTTCTCAATCACTTTTGAAAACATAAGATTCAAGCAAATGTAGGAGTAGCAAGTCACCTGAGAGAGAAGACATCTAAGAGAAAGAAAACTGAGGGCTCTTAGATCCAGCTGGTCCACCCATATGGAAATCTTCCCACTAATAAAACCCTGGAAAATAAATGGGTTTGATTTCATTAAAGGTCCCTCCAGATTTCGTTACATTCTTCTTTCATCCCCCAGCCCCCAACATAAACAACCATCTATACCTCTAGCTTGGAGGAAAAACAATAGCGTTGGATTGTTTCCTTTGGGAGCAAGTCAATTTACTTATACCAAAGCCTGACATGTAAGGAATGAGAGAGGTCCTGAAGTTAATAGAAGCATCCCTTCCTTTAGTGTATTCCTCCACAACCACCAACAGATCACCCCAGCCAATGTACACTGATGCACTGAAGTCCTTCCAGAATATAAAGGAACAAGTACAAGTCCCAGTCTTTCTCACTTCAGCGGGGTTGTGTCACAAATAGGATGGATGGGGAAATGTCGATTTCCTGGATAGCACTGGGGGAGAAGTAGAAGGCGCCCTGTGGGCAACAGACAACAGACAAAGAAGTACAGGGACGAGGCATGGCCCCTTTGGAGGTTGGCAGAAAACGGAGAGCAAAAGCTAGAAGAGAATCTCAGACCTAAAACCTTAAAGCCCAGGACCATCACATCCCAATATTTCTTCTTTCTCCCTTTCCAGTCCCTGAAATAAGAAGTGTCGGAGCCTGGATGCCTAAAAATATTCGAAGACAGGGAACAATTCCCACATCGAAATGCTGGAGCCCATCAAGAAATCTGAACAGACAGATGCTATAAAGCATGGCTTTGAAACCAACAGTCATTACTAACCAAACTATTTTAAAGGGAAAAAAAAAAAAACCCCAAATACAAAAAAACCTTGCAAGCATGCCAGTTGAGTATTGCTCTTATCTCAAGACTTGCACATTCAAACAGAAGGCAATTACACGTCTCTTATTGATACCCCTGTCCTACTTCCAGATTCAGGCACCATCAAAGAAGGAAAAAGATGAGAGGCTAGGGAACAATGAGAGAATAATTTTTTTTTTTAAGATTTTATTTATTTATCAGAGAGAGAGACAGGCAGAGGGAGAAGCAGGCACCCCGCTGAGCAAGGAGCCTGATGTGGGACTCGATCCCAGGACCCTGGGATCATGACCTGAGCCAAAGGCAGACGCCCAACCGACTGAGCCACCCAGGCGTCCCAATGAGAGAATAATTTATCTCCACAAAATAAAGGTCTTATAAGCCCCTCCAAGACCCAATTTACACAGATGCTTTTTTTCCTTCAAACTCACATTGCACTTCGGATTCTTTTTCACCTCCGTGAAAGAAAATGGTTTTGAAAGTGCTGAGCTTAACTGATTTACAGCCACACTAACTCAGACCCCAGAGACTCTAATTACATATCCCATCATACCCAGGGCCTGTGGGAAGCAGACTTTCCCCCTGAGATTTGTAGATGGGTTTCACAGTCAAGCATTATGAATAACCCGAAGTTCTTGCTTCAAGGGAGAAGGAAGAACACCACAGATCTCTCATCCTTTATGCAGGCTTAAGAAAGCTGACTCTAAGGGCACCTGAGTGGCTCAGTCGGTTAAGTGTCTGCCTTCGGCTCAGGTCATGATCCCGGAGTCCCGGAATCGAGTCCCACATCGGGCTCCCTGCTCGGCAGGGACTCTGCTTCTACCTCTGCCCTTCACCCTGCTTGTGCTCTCTCTCTTGTGTTCTCTCTCTCTCTTAAATAAATAATAAAAAAGAAAGAAAGCTGACTCTATTAGAAACTTGATATAGTACCCTATAGATAGCTAGAATGAGTGGAATTCTGGAAAAGTCAAATCAATTGATAAAATGCTTTGTTTTCCTAGTTTATTTATGCCACTACGCTAACGAAGCAAAAAATGAGAGGTCACATTCTCTCCTCTACAGTCACGAAGCTAATAGCTCTGAAGCACCCAGAGATAGGCCTCAGATATACAAAGCACTTACACCAGGTTGTGTATAAATTTTAGAAGCCTGGAAAGCTTCAAGCACTTTTAAGTGCTTTCAAGCATATTAGCCTTGCTTCACACAAGGCATAATAAGCCTGGTCGATGGCAGAGAAATAATAATGTTGTTAATCCAAGCAGACTGGAAGTGAATCATCCACTCCAGCAATCCAGATTGATTTAGAGCCCTTTGGACAGTATGACTCAAACCTTTCCTGGAGGGCTAATGGACAATCACTATCTCATTTAGGCCCCATTCACACTCCTCTGTTTCTGCCTGGACAAACAAGCCAATGGCTTCCTGGGATCCAGCCTGAAATAGTGGCTTTAAGTGATTGTGTCTCCACAGGAAGAGCTCAGCTGTTACACAAAACTCAGGGCGGCAAACACTATCTTTCTTCAATTTATCAGCCCTCTTTGGTAATTGATATTACCTAGGGAAGAAGGTAAAGGATAAAAGTCGGTGTGAACCAGGGAAAAATCCAAATCATAGGATAATTCCTAAAAACACACGTTTATCACTCTCAAAGGAAAACAACTCAAGCTGGACTCAAAACGCCTTAAGGAAGTAGTCTCAGAATGACCCCGAGAGACCTATTTAATGAACAACTAGGAATTATTTGTAATTGATAGATCGATTACTGCTATGTAAAGGGGAGCTTCTGAAGTATGTACAATTTCTTAAAATAATTTAAAGTCTTAAGTGCAGTAAACAGGCCTATAGCAAACCAAGATGAGGGGCGCCTGCCTGGCTCAGTCAGTGGAGCTTGCAACTCTTGATCTCAGGGTTGTGGGTCAATCCCCACGTTAGGTGTAGAGATTACTTAAAAATAAAATTTTTTTAAAAAGATTTATTTATTTATTTGACAGAGAGAGAGAGAGACAGCGAGAGAGGGAATACAAGCAGGGGGAGTGGGAGAGGGAGAAGCAGGCTCCCCACCGAGCAGGGAGCCGGACGCGGGGCTTGATCCCAGGACCCTGGGATCATGACCTGAGCCAAAGGCAGATGCTTAACGACTGAGCCACCCAGGCACCCCTTAAAAATAAAATTTTAAGCAAATAATCCTAAAATTTATATGGAACCAGAAAAGACCCCAAATAGCCAGAGCAATGTTGAAAAAGAAAAGCAAAGCTGGTGGCATCACAATTCTAGACTTCAAGCTCTATTACAAAGCTGTCATCATCAAGACAGTATGGTACTGGCACAAAAACAGAAACATAGATCAATGGAACAGAATAGAGAACTCAGAAATGGACCCTCAACTCCATGGTCAACTAATCTTCGACAAAGCAGGAAAGAATGTCCAGTGGAAAAAAGACAGTCTCTTCAACAAATGGTGTTGGGAAAATTGGACAGCCACGTGCAGAAGAATGAAACTGGACCATTTCCTTACACCACACACAAAAATAGACTCAAAATGGATGAAAGACCTAAATGTGAGACAAGAGTCCATCAAAATCCTTGAGGAGAACACAGGCAGCAACCTCTTCGACCTCAGCTGCAACAACTTCTTCCTGGACACATCACCAAAGGCAAGGGAAGCAAGGGTAAAAATGAACTATTGGGACTTCATCAAGATAAAAAGCTTTTGCACAGCAAAGGAAACAGTCAACAAAACCAGAAGACAACCGACAGAATGGGAGAAGATATTTGCAAATGACATATCAGATAAAGGGCTAGTACCCAAAATCTATAAAAAAACTAATCAAGTTCAACACCCAAAGAACAAATAATCCAATCAAGAAATGGGCAGAAGACATGACAAAGACATGCAAAGAAGACATCCAAATGGCCAACAGACACATGAAAAAGTGCTCCACATCACTCGGCATCAGGGAAATACACATCAAAACCTCAATGAGATACCACCTTACACCAGTCAGAATGGCTAAAAGTAACAAGTCAGGAAACGACAGATGCTGGTGGGGATGTGGAGAAAGGGGAACCCTCCTACACTGTTGGTGGGAATGCAAGCTGATGCAGCCACTCTGGAAAATGGTATGGAGGTTCCTCAAAAAGTTGAAAATAGAGCTACCCTATGACCCAGCAATTGCACCACTGGGTATTTACCCCAAAGATACAAATGTAGTGATCCAAAGGGGCATGTGCACCCCAATGTTTATAGCAGCAATGTCCACAATAGCCAAACTATGGAAAGAGCCTAGATGTCCATCGACAGATGAATGGATAAAGAAGATGTGGTCTATATATACAATGGAATATTATGCAGTCATCAAAAAAAGAAATCTTGCCACTTGCAACGATGTGGATGGAACTAGAAGGTATTATGCTAAGTGAAATAACTCAATCAGAGAAAGACAAATATCATATGATCTCACTGATATGAGGAATTTGAGACACAAGACAGAGGATCATAGGGGAAGGGAGGAAAAAATGAAACAAGATGAAACCAGAGAGGGAGACAAACCATAAGAGACTCTTAATCTCAGGAAACAAACTGAGGGCTGCTGGATTGGAAGGGGGTGGGAGGGATGGGGGGGCTGGGTGATGGACACTGGGGAGGATATCTACTATGGAGAGTGCTATGAATTGTGTAAGACTGATGAATCACAGAGCTGTACCCCTTAAACAAATAATACATTATATGTTAATAAAAAATAAATAAAATAAAATTTTAAAAAGAAAGAAAGAAAGAAAGCCAAGATGAAACTTTGCATAAAGAAAAGCTTTGCTAATATTGGCAAAATGGTAATAAATGTTCAAGTTGGTTAAAGGGTAAGTAGAGGTTCATTATACTATTCTCACTATTTTTGTGTATGTCTGACAGTCTCCATAATAAAGTTCTTTTTGAATACATTGCTGAACAAAGGTAACTTTCCAGTCAGCCCTCTAAGTCATTACAAATTTAAAATTACTGGGATTAATATTAAACCTTTGACTCTATTAAAAAATTTTTTCAAAGCTCCAAGACCCTTGAACTTCACTCTCCCAAACTCAGCCTACCTATATTCGAGCTCAAGGAAAGGGTAATTGGGATCCTACAGAGAAAGCCATAACTTGTTCTGCTTCTAGTGAAAATATCAAGGGAAACTTGAGGTAAGGGAATGAGAAGATATGGGGCCAGGAGATGAAGGGCTAACTTTGAAAGGCAAAGCCTGTTTTTTGATGGCTTCACCTGCTGTTAGCTGCCCCCTTTCAGAGGGATTTGTTATGGAGAGAAACCGTCCCACATTCTCTCTTGCTTCGGTTCTATCAACCACCATCATAAGTAGGCCACTTTCTCCTGGTCAGAATAAGCTCAACTAGATGGAGAACCCATGGGGGACTATGGCTTTGGTCCATTGCTTTACTCTAATGAGGGAAGGACTTTTCAGGCTCTGGAGTGTCTTGCATCCTGTGGCAATTCTTAGCCAAGCACATTTCTCTTTTGCCTTTGTTCCACTGAACATCTTCTTGGAGGAGCTTGGAGGAGCTGGGCAGTGAGGCTTGGAAATTCTCCTATATGCTAATGTTTCATTTTACCAAGAGAGTATTTCTAGGCAAGAAGCAGCAATTCCTATAAACAAACTGTACTCTCCCCAAGGCAAAATAAACTCCATTCAGGAAGGAAGATATTTTACAAAGTGAATTCCATGCAAGTCATGCAATACGGTAGGCTTTTTCAAGACTTCTGAACTGCAAAAAAAGAGAGAAAAGGTTGGATAAACTGCTACAGTTAGTCACTTGGAATAACTAGCACACTCACAAATCTACCCTTATCTCCATGGAGACAACTAGATCTAGCAAGTATCTAAACATTATACTATAAGGTATTATAGATAAGCATCTACTATAGGCAAAAAGAAAAACATCTCCAACCATCTCACATCATAGTTCTACCACGACACCACGGGATTCTAGCATCCTGCCCTGTTGTACTTTTATTCATATTCCCATTGGGCAAACTTCCTTCTCTGTAAGCAAAGAGGAATCTAAGGCTGAAATATTCAAGGTGATTGAACTGACCTTAATGTTCATGAGGGAAACTGTCTTAAAGGCAGCCTTGGGTGTGCATTTAGGTCAAATTACCTTCCATACTATTAGGCAAACATTTCTGAAACTTATTATGTGCTACTACCATGTACCAGGTACTGTGCTAGGCACTGGGAAAATGACACTTCAAATTTTTCAGAGATACTTCCACAACTGTAACTACATTTGACCCTCTACTTAATATAGGAATTGTCATTGAGTATGTTTTACAGATAAGGACATTAAGACTCCGAGAAGTGTCTTAGTGAGAAGTGAAAAGATTTGCCCAAGGTCACGCAGCAACACTGTAGTGGATCCAGAATTGGAACCCTGGTCTCCCGACACCAAATCCCATTTTAGTTTCAACTATACAATACCCCAACACTAAAAGGCCAGCCATAGTGCTCCACAGTGGGGGATATACTAGGAAAAATTAAGTCACCTAACTCAGCACGGCCCCCAAAATACTTAGCACCTTGACTATGAATCCAAAAATATAACCCTTATTGCTGGTTTTCAGTTTGTGAGATTTTATCAAGCTGCATGCTTATGACATGTGCACTCCTCTGTGTATATGTTATAGTTCAGTAAAAGCTTAAAAAAGAACTTCTCGCTGTCCTCAAAATGTACTTCCTATATAGACTGACCCTCAGGCCTTGTAGGCACCCTGCAAGCTAAGTACCCTTTCTCTTCTGCCTCAAAGACCTCCAGCTTACTCACTTCCAATAACTTATCTGTCCTACTGTTGGCACAGGAGCTGTGCTCAGCCACATCGGACCCTATACCCATAGTAGTTACTCTTTCCAAGTGATCCCAGGCAACCAGGGGTCACAGGACTTGAAACCCATCTACCATCCCTGTTTTAGACTCTTCCTTCCCAGATTCCTTCATCCATATAATCTCTCAATATCATAACATCCCCAGTGTAATAGACTTGTATCTATCTTTTTTCTACAGATAGATAAACCAAGACCCCAAGAATGAAGCATTTTTCTCAAAATCACCTTGGTAATTAAGGTTTGGCACTATTTTGTCCTGGATACATAGGAATAAAGTTGTCTAGCACTGGAAAAATGGCACCAAGTCTTTGCTCCAAGTAGCCAGTAGATAGCTCACACTATTTCAGTTTTTTTTTACCCTTCTACTGGCTGTAATATCTGACTGGAGGGAACACAAGGATCTAGGCCAATCCATAGGTCTCTTAACAGCCTTCAAGTGTTCAATAGTTAGCCAGTACCAAAAAGGCAGTAGGTTCAATCTGGAGACAGAAATAAGAATTAAGAATGGCAAAGCGGTAATAGAGTACCTGAAGTCTGAACTACCAACATCCAAATCACTGAACATTTGGGTCATTTCAGTAAAACAACAGGGCTGTTTTCTTGGATGGCAACTTGGTGGTGAATATTTGTCTAGCAAGTTATTTAGCATTACACAGATCACAGAATTAATTACAGACACGAAATAAACCAAATATCAAGGCTTGATTATTATATTAGAGATTGGTTAAACAACCTGCCTAAAGTCAAACAGCTACGTAGTGAAAGAACTAGGATTAGACTTTATGTGCCTGACTCCCTTCCAGTCTTCTTTCCATTTCATTGATTGAATCTATTACTATTTAATTGCATGTTTGGTCATCATGCAGATGTGGCTAAAAAGAAAACACATGAAAAAATTGCCTTATTCTTGAATTAAAAGAATAACAGGAAAGACCAAATAACATAAGTATTTCCCAATTCACATTTACAAGTAGAGGTTTAGGTCCAAAACCTCAAGAAAAAGAAGTTTCCTTCATAACTCTGGAAAAGGCAGCTTTTCGAGGAAAGAAGTCTATTAAAGGCCCTAAAGCCCCAAGAGTTATTAAACCTGACTTGACTTTGACAAATTATGTAATCCCCATGCCTCAGTTTCTCCATCTGCATATTGATAAGTATATATCATAGTAACATAGCTTTAAGGATCTTTGAAATTAAGGTAACTATAAGGACTTCCTGCCTCTTAATCCTCACTCTCCCAACATTTACCTATTACTAGTCCTGTTAATTGGATTTCTCAAGTATCCCTTAAATTCAAAACCTCCTTTCCCTCTTTTAATATTCCTGCTTTAATTCAGACCCTCCTTATCACTTGCTCAGACTACTTCACCAAGCTCCTGACCATTCTCTACTTTCTCCCAGGCTCTCCCTACTGCTTCTACTAAGGCAATCTCTAAAGACCAACCTAGCTACCGTCATGCTTGCATTAACTCTTTCTTTCCTACATACCTTTTGGAATGACATATAAGACTCTGGCCCTCATCTACTTCTTATACATTAGTGATCTCTCTTCACTCTTCCTGATAGCCTCTCCTGTATGTAGACAATGCTCCAGTCACCTTGAATTTCTTACCATTCCAAAAACACAGCACACTGGTTAATGTCTTTTTACATTTGTACATCCTATTTCCTCCACCTGACATATATGTCTCCCTCCTTCCTCTTTTAGAAGTTCCTACTTATCCTTTAAGGCTCAGCTTGAATGTTACCTCTTCTAAGAACTTCCCTAAGCTTTCCATGACAAATCCCTTCTTTATGCTCCCATAGCCTTCTGGACATAAAAATCATCATATCACTTATGTTCTTTATGATAACCATGGTATCTTGTCAATTTGCCTCCTGAGTTTGAAGGGAGGGCTGTATTTTTTTCATCTCTGTATCGCAAACATATAGCAGAGCACCTGGCCCAAAATGTTACTCAATAAATGTTGTTAAGTGAATGGATGAGCTATGCTAAGAACTGCTACATACGTAGTCAACAAATAAGGCATAATTAGGTTTCCTTGATGCTCACATTCCTTATTTGAAGCTTTCATCTAAGAATGTGGGGGATTTAGAATTTCCAGCTGGAAGAAAGAAAAGTTTGTCCTAACTATATCTTTCTTTGAGAACTGTTGTGGATATGAGGGAAGAAAAGTGACCATCAATGTCTATCTTTCAATCTTTCAGCAGCAACAAACCTCTCTTTGTACTATTCTACTTCTAATTTTGATTTAAATTCCCTGCCATTGTATCACATCTCCTAAAAGTTAGAATTTACTTTCGCCTTTCCTCCTCAATGTGCCCCAACTTTACCCACCCCACCCCCACACACACACCAAAGGCTGACTGTCATTGCAGGTGTCTAAGTAAACTGCCAACCCATTATGCAATTTACATCAGAAGGCTACTAATAAAGTAGGACCTTTTCCAAGGTCATTTGTAAACTCTCTGTTATCTGGGAAAGTGCTTAGAGAAAAATAGGTAGAAAACTCAATCTGTCATGTGGATCTAAGGAGACTGTGCAAATACCTCATTTCCATAACAACATTGTACTCAGTGTCCCAACATAATGAATGAATATTCTATGACTGAAGACTAAACAGAGGCTAATGGTAAATGCATTAATTAGCGACCTGTTTACACTTCTCCTGGGAAGGATGGCCATTTGTTACAGCTTCTGTCATACAAGAATACTGACTGAGTTTGGGTCTCCTCTCTAGGAATGCATATAAATTTGTGAGATTCTCCTACATTATCATCTGCTGACAGGCATTAATGACACTAATGAAGGCAGGAGACCTTGATTCAAACACACAAATGATTAGCGTTGATAAGGGATACGTGAACAGGGCCCTCATTAATGAATGTATTAATGATGCAGAGATGGAAGTTAGAAAAAGGGATGTCTAGACATGTATTTATAGCACTTCCACCTCCTTCAATCAAAGATAATTCTTCTAGCTCTTTGATTTATCCATTTCTTAGTTATATACCTAAGGAAGCAGAATAATCATGTTCTGGTAAAAGAAATCCAGAGAAAAGAGAATAGATCCAGCTCTATTCAGTTAATGACAATTATGAATGAGAATATTTCATGAAATCAAAAGATTACCAGCTCTTGTCTTAGGAAATATGTGGTGATGGATGCAAATTAGAGGGTTTATTCAGAGCAGAAGGAGCATTTACTAATCATGCCGAAACCCAGTTGCAGTCTTCTAGTTTAGAAAAAGATGAGTATATTATTACCAATTTGCTTCCCACATGGTTGATTTCTGAGGTAACTACACCCTTGATAAATAGTCACATCTTAGTGATGGAACTGGTATGTTTTGACAACATTTCTGTTAACAATTTACACTCTCATTATCTTTTTTATCATGATTGAATGGCCAAATCCTTCTACCTCTGATGGAGAGAGGACAGCAGGACGCTAATGTTTGCACAGGTTCATGCCCTGTAGTCATTCAACTGTTTGCACTGGTTTGACCAACTCATAGACAGGTTTTATTGAAGACATAAATCAACACAGAATGCCAAAACAACTGGTTGGGGCAAACAATTAAAAAAAAAAAAACAACCTGGTTTGTCCAGTGTAGTAAGAAATTAACAAAGCCAGTCACATCATTAAATTAGTCTTTTGCTAATTACTTTTTACCAAAGAGGCCTATCACTTCAAGCAAAGTGCTCAGACCAGGGGTTCTGAGTAGGTATAATCATATTCGACAGTGAACAATACATTAGTTCTATCAAGTTGCATTATCAACCTGGGAATTCCAATGATTAAATTGTGGACATAGCTATATATTCTGAGGCATAAGACAGACAAAGAGGTCTCTGCCATCTTTTAAGTGAAAATTTATTCTCTTAAAACTTTAAAAGTTGCATAATGTCACACAAGGGCCCCAGAGTGAAGGCAGAGAGATTGCATTTTTAGAGAGTGATTACCCACTTAGGTGTTAGGCTTTTTAAGGAAGTCTATTTTAATAGGAATCTGGTTTGAATTAAGAATAAAATGGAGCTGTAACACACAAGAGACCTAATACTAGCCCTGAGTTTGGTCTCAGAGCTAAGAGACAGATGGCTTCCCATTGCCTCTCAGATGCTTTTATGTTATAAGCATGTTGCTTCTTTCATTCTGCTAAGAATCTGCATGCTCTTCGATCACATGATCAGGCAGGCCCCCTGAGAACATGCAGGCTATGGCTAGTTTCCTGCTACCCCTTGTTGCCTTTGTGTTACAGATCCATATTTTTAAATCATAATTGGGACTCTCTCCACCCAGGGTCCTGTTGCCTCTGGGCCCAAACAGTCACAAAGAGTCAGCAGGTGGCAAATAGGGTTCAGCTACAATTCAGAGCTGAGAGCCAGAACCAGGAGGTCCACTTTAGCCAGATCCTGAAAGCTGCAGGGCAAAGCTGATGTTGGGTTTTTTTGTTTTTTTTTTAAGATTTTATTTATTTATTTGACAGAGAGAGACACAGCCAGAGAGGGAACACAAGCAGGGGGAGTGGGAGAGGGAGAAGCAGGCTTCCCGCGGAGCAGGGAGCCCGACGTGGGGCTCGATCCCAGGACCCTGGGATCATGACCTGAGCCGAAGGCAGACACCTAACGACTGAGCCACCCAGGTGCCCCTCATGTTGGGTATTAAGTCACAACTCAAACTGCCAAGGTGCTTGGCATTGTAAGAAACAAAGCGGTCCTATTTTCCAGAAATTTCACTATTACGAAGTAGCGAGCTGGTAATGGGATAGTTCAGTCCATTCAGCCACACTGGATATGCAGTGCAAACCATGTTTACTCATTTCTTTATTCCTTTATTAATATAAAAAATTTTCATTGAGTATTATGTGCCAGGCATTGCACTGGGTCTTAGGAATATGGCAGTGAACAAGACAGACACGGTTCCTGACTTCGTAAGATTTACTTCGTTTGAGGTAGGGTCAATATAGCATAAAGGTTAAGGACTCGGCAGTCAGACTACCTGAGGTGTAAATCCTGGCTTTTCCACTTACTGGCTTTGTGACCTTGTCATAGCACTTTCCCTCTTTCTGTACCATAATTTCCTCAAAATTTGTGATTAAAAAAATTGGGATAAAACCAGTACAAACATACCTCATTTTATTTATTTTTATTTATTTATTTGACACAGAGAGAGAGAGAGAGAGAGAGCACAAGCAGGGGGAGCAGCAGAGGGAGAGGGAGAAGCAGGCTCCCTGTTGAGCAGGGAGCCCGTCGCGGGACTCGATCCCAGGACCCCGGGATCATGACCTGAGCTGAAGGCAGACGCTTTTTTTTTTTTTTTTAACATTTTATTTTATTTATTTATTTGACAGAGAGAGAGACAGCAAGAGCAGGAACACAAGCAGGGGGAGTGGGAGAGGGAGAAGCAGGCTTCCCACTGAGCAGGGAGCCCGATGCGGGGCTCGATCCCAGGACCCCGGGATTATGACCTGAGCTGAAGGCAGACGCTTAACCAACTGAGCCACCCAGGCACCCCCCAACATACCTCATTTTATTGTGCTTTGCTTTATTGCACTTCACAAAAATATTGTTTTGTTTTGTTTTGTTTTGTTTTCACAAATTGAACGTTTATGGCAACCCTGCATTAAGCAAGTCAACTGGTGCCATTTTTTTCAACAGCATTTGTTCACTTTTTGTCTCTGTGTCACATTTTGGTAATTGTCACAACATCTCAAACTTTTTCTTTATTATTAAAATGTTTATGGTGATCGGTGACCAGTCTGCTTTGATGTTACTATTGGAATTGTTTTGGGGCACCACAAACTATACCCATGTAAGATGGTGAACTTAATCGATAAATGTGTATGTTCTGACTGCTCTACAGACCTGCCATTCCCCTGTCTTGCCCTCTTTTCAAGCCTCCCTATCCCCTAATTGAAATTAGGCCAGTTAATAACCCTCTAATGGCCTCGTGTTCAAGTGAAAGGAAGAGCTGCACATCTCTCACATTAAATCAAAAGCTAGAAATTAAGCTTAGTGAGGAAGGCATGTTGAAAACCAAGACAGGCTGAAAGCTAGGCCTCTTGCACCAGTTAGCCAAGTTGTGAATTGAAAGGAAAAGGTTTTTTTCTTTTTTTTTTTAATTTATTTGAGAGAGAGAATGAGATAGAGAGCATGAGAGGGGGGAGGGTCAGAGGGAGAAGCAGACTCCCCGCCGAGCAGGGAGCCCGATGCGGGACTCGATCCCGGGACTCCAGGATCATGACCTGAGCCGAAGGCAGTCGCTTAACCAACTGAGCCACCCAGGTGCCCTAAAGGAAAAGTTCTTGAAGGAAACTGGAAGTGCTACTCCAGTGAACACACGAGTGATAAGAAAATGAAACAGCCTTATTGCAGATAGAAAGTTTAGTGGTCTGGATAGAAGATCAGACTAGTGAGAACACTCCCTTAAGCCAAAGCCTAATGCAGAGCAAGGCCCTAACTGTCTTCAATTCTATGAAGGCTGGGAGAGGTGAGGAAGCTGTAGAAGATAAATTGGAAACCAGCAGAGGTCGGTTCATGAGGTTTAAGGAAGGCAGCCATCTCCATAGCATAAAAGTGCAAGGGGAAGCAGCAAGTGCTGATGTAGAAGCTGCACCAAGTGATCCAGAAGATCTGGCTAAGATCATTAATGAAGGTGGCTACACCCACAACAGATTTTCAATGTGTTTGAAACAGTCTAGGGGTACCTGACTAGCTCAGTCAGTTAAGCGTCTGACTTGGTTTCAGCTCAGGTCACGATCTCAGGGTGGTGAGATTAAGTCCCACATCAGGCTCCACGCTCAGCACAGAGTCTGCTTGAGATTCTCTCTCTCTCCCTCACCCTCTGCCCCTCCCCCCACTCATGTGCTCTCTCTCTCTCTCAAATAAACAAGTAAATCTTAAAAAAAAAAAAAAAAGAAAGAAAGAAAGAGTCTGCTTCTCTCTCTCTCCCTCACCCCTATCCCCTGCTCATGAACGCTCTCTCTCAAATAAATAAATAAAATCTTTTAAAAAAATTTTTTTAATTAAAAAAAAAGGGGGGGCACTTGGGTGGCTCAGTTGGTTAAGCGACTGCCTTCGGCTCAGGTCGTGATCCTGAAATCCTGGGATCGAGTCCCGCATCGGGCTCCCTGCTTGGCAGGGGGTCTGCTTCTCCCTCTGATCCTCCCCCATCTCATGCTCTCTCTCTCTGTCTCATTCTCTCTCTCAAATAAATAAATAAAATCTTAAAAAAAAAAAAAAAAAAGAACAGGGGCGCCTGGGTGGCTCAGTCGTTAAGCGCCTGCCTTCGGCTCAGGTCATAATCCCAGAGTCCTGGGATCGAGCCCCGCATCGGGCTCCCTGCTCCACGGGAAGCCTGCTTCTCCCTCTCCCACTCCCCCTGCTTCTGTTCCCTCTCTCACTGTGTCTCTCTCTGTCAAATAAATAAAATCTTAAAAAAAAAAAAAAAAGAACAAGTTCAGATTCAAACTCAGGTCCAATGCCAGAGCCATTATTTCTACTATATCCCACTGCCAAATGATCAATTAAATCCTACAGCTTAAGCAAATTACACTGACAAAAGAGTCAGTATAGGATATGGTCAAATTTATGGAATTTGGAGGCAGACTGACCCGAGTTCATAAACCAGCTATGTGACTTTGGACAAGGTACTTAGCCTTCCTGAACCTCTTTCCTTATCTGCAAAATAGGCACAGTAATTATACCTACCCATAGTTTTGTGATGATGAAACAGAATAATGTGTACAAAATGGTTCACATAATGTTTTCCATAGTAAACATGAAATAGCAAGTATTATTAGTGAAACACTGATTAAAAGAGTATTTTTAAAGCCCAAACTAATTTTTCCACTTCTGCATTCTAAGGGAGGAAGCATATTTCATACCAGTGGGGATATATTCCCTTCCCCTCACAGAGACTGGTGGGAAGAGAGAAGAAAAATCCCCTCACAGAGACTGGCAGGAAGAGAGAAGAAAAATGTATTTCATAGCCTTTGCCAGTTCTTTTGTGCTGCGAATGTTAGGGACTCTGGAAAAGATGGGGACCGCTATACATAAAAGATATCTTGAATATACAAAGGGTGGCCCTAGGCAATAAGAGGTGTAAAGCAAAATTGTTCTTAGTTTAACTTGGCAATGTAAAACTTCATCGACCTAAATCTTGAGTTGATATCTGAATAACATAAATAAGAACTGTGGGAGTTCCAAAGAGGGGCAGAAAGATGGGAGGCCATCTGTGACATTCCATTCCACTGATCACCAGGTTTCATTCAGCTAATCTGGCTACATAGGAGAGACCCCGTTGTTCACTGCTTCATGGATATGGCTTTCAAACCTTCCTAGGTAATGAGGGGTGCCTGGGGTGGTTCAGTCAGCTAAGCGGCCAGGTCTTGATCTCTGTATTGTGAGTTCAAGCCCACGTTGGGCTCCACTTTAAAAAAAAACCAAACAAACCAAAAAACCCCTTCCTAGGTAATGAAGGCTTATGTTTCTTTCCATCAGGGAGCAGCAAGAAGCTGGACCTCCCTACCAGAACCACACAGAAGCTATTAAAAAGAGCTAGAACAATCAGAAAGGGTTGTCTGAAGGAGGTGGGTTTGGGGTCAGACCTGATGGAGTCAATTAGATTCGATGTGCAGTGGGAAATGGGAAAGAAGCATTCCAGGAAGAAAGCTGAAAATAGAAATAATACCTCAGTGAGTCTAGAAAAGAACTCTGCTTTAGAAAACAAAGGGCCTGAACTGCCTCTTAAATACAATTATTAACGTGGTCCCAGTCTTCTCATGACTTCTGCACAGAAGGAAAAGGCAGCTAATGATCAAGCAGGACTACTTGGAATGGGGGAAGAAGGCAAGCACAGGACTAGGATACAAGGGACACCTCCCTCCAAATGTAGGCCTGGCAAATTTCCCTCACACTGGGACGCAAGCTGGGTTATTTTTTAACCACTGGTTTCCTCTCAATCCAACATTCTGACTTTTACTGGGTAACCTTACTGGGTTACAGTTGAGAGAGGGTAGTGCCACTGGTCATACTGACTGAATCCGCTAGTATTAAGTTTGGCTGCATGTAACAATGGTGTCTTAAACAAAAAAGAAGTTTGTTTCTCTCTCATGAAGAGAAGTCTGGAGATAGGCAGTTCAAACTCCAATCCACATTTCAGCTATGAGGAAGTAAGAAGGAGCAGAAGGGTTTGCCCCTCCCTTTAACACTTCCTAGATATCTCACACAACACTTCCACTTATATCTTGTTGGCCAAAATAACAATAAAAATGATAGCTAGTAGTTCTAGAGTGTTTACTATGTGCTAAGCACTGTTCTAAAGGCTTTACCCATATAAACTCATTTACTCATCACAGAAACTCAATACAGTAGGTACTATTATCATATCATTTTCCAGATGCAGAAACTGAGGCACAGAGAAGCAAATTAACCGTTAGTAAGAGATGAGGCAGAGGTGTGAACTCTACATAGCCTGATTCCAGAATCTGTGTGCTATGCTGCCCAAACAAGCGAGGCCTCACCTAGCTCCAAGGAGGACTAGACTAGTAGTCTTTTTATTGTGCAGCAATTAACTCAGCAAAATACTGAGGGTTTCTACCAGGGAACAAAGATAGCAGCCTCTGCCACACCTACGTCCAAGGCTCAAGGTAAGTTCTTTTTTTTTTTTTTAAGATTTTATTTATTTATTCATGAGAGACAGAGAGAGAGACAGAGGCAGAGGGAGAAGCAGGCTCCCCGCGGAGCAGAGAGCCCGATGCGGAACTCGATCCCAGGACCCTGGGATCATGACCTGAGCCGAAGGCAGACGCTTAACCAACTGAGCCACCCAGGCGCCCCTCTTTTTTTTTTTTTTTTTAAGATTTTATTTATTTGACAGAGAGAGAGACAGCAAGAGCAGGAACACAAGCAGGGGGAGTGGGAGAGGGAGAAGCAGGTTTCCGGCTGAGCAGGGAGCCCGATCCCAGGACTCTGGGATCATGACCTGAGCTGAAGGCAGACGCTTACCCAACTGAGCCACCCAGGCGTCCCTCAAGGTAAGTTCTGTGAAAGCACTTTGCAAGAGAGTAAGAAGCAGTAGAATGCAGGTAGAGCACGTTGCCCTTGCAGTTCCCAGAGAAGGATTATATAACCCTCTCGGAAATCTGGAGTATTTCCTCCTAAGTTGGGCAAGGAAAACTCTAACCAACGTTATTTTGTCTCTGCAATATAAGAATGTGAAGGTGGTGTTTGGTAGGGATCCCTCAGAAAATCCCCTTTATTTTTATTTTTTATTTCTTTAAAGATTTTATTTTTATTTTGACTACACGCAACGTGGGGCTCAAACTCACAACCCCGAGATCAAGGGTCGCATGCCAGCCAGGAGCCCCAGAAAATCCCCTTTAAAGGGAATGGAGGCCTTTCCAAACGAAACTCATGTCATAAGGAAACTTTCTCTCATCACTGGACTGTTCCCTTAGAGCAGTTAAAGCCTGTAAGCCTCAGACATACAACTGGCTGATAAAAACTGTAGGACAGCAGCTTGAATTTAGATACTGTAGCAGTAAGGGTTCCTCAAAGAAACAGAACCAACAGGATCTATGTATATGTATATTAAGAGATTTATTTTAAGGAATTGGCTCATGTGACTGTGGAGGCTGGCAAGTCCAAAATTTATAGGGTAGGCCAGCCGGCTGGAAACTCAGACAGAATTTCTCTATCACAGTCTTGAGGCAGCATTCCTTCCTCTCTGGAAAAACCGCAGTTTTTGTTCTTAAGGCTCTCAATGGATTAGATGAGGCCCACCCACATACTGGAAGGTAATCTGCTTTACTTGAAGAAATTATAGCTCTTAATCACATCTTCAAAATACCTCCACAACAACATGTAGACCGGTGTTTGACCTAACAGCTACACACCGTCACCTAGCCAAATTGACACATAAAATTTCCCATCATAGATACCAATGCCATGTATGAAATGCAAGTGTTTCATCAGCTTTTAACTATCTATCTTTTAAAAAGGACTAGTGAGTTAATTTTGCATGGGAAGCCTCGCCCCTAAATGCCTGGGCAGCCTTACCCCTAAAACACCTGGTCACCCCCTCCATATGATCAGGCCTCTAGGCGGTTACTGTTGGGCTCCTCCCATGCCACGCCTATCTGGCTCTATAATGGTAGTTATGGGGGATACCAGGCAAGATCTGGTTTCTCTAGGACTACCTAAGACAATAAAGCCACAAACCCATCCAGTATTGTCACTGCTCAACATGCTAGGACCTACTGATAAGACGTGGCTGTCCACCTTCTAGCCAGAGAAGAAAGATCCAGCTCCTTCTCCTCTATCAGAGCACCCCAAACCCTGTCTGGAGTGGTAAGCAACCACAACCTTTAACAGCCTTCTTTGCCTAGGAAGCCCCTCCCAACCCTTATTCTCCACTAGGCCTCTTGAGGAACCAAAAATGGCCTGAAAGCCTGCTTAGATTTATATACATACTCTGTGAGGCTGTGCCTATGTGAAGGTCCATTCATCTGGAACCAGTACCTGCCTTACTCCCTGCAGAAACGAAAAAAATTAATCTTTCAGCTTGTTTGCAAATTTTCTTAGGAACACTTTTCTCTAAAGAAATCTTATCCCCAAATCTACTATGTAAAAGAAATAAAGGCAAAGTTTCTGTGATTTAAAATAGAGGGTCCCCCCCAACTTCTCTTGGCTCCCCATTCATCCTGCCCCCTTAGGGGCCCCTATGGGAGCTTCTGAGAACGCCTAGATCTCTGCCAGGGCACAGTTTAAAAAGCACGATGAGGGCGCCTGGGTGGCTCAGTTGGTTAAGCAACTGCCTTTCGGCTCAGGTCATGATCCTGGGGTCCTGGGATCAAGTCCCACATTGGGCTCCCCCTGCTCAGCAGGGAGCCTGCTTCTCCCTCTCCCTCTGCCTACCACGCCCCCTGCTTGTGCTCTGTCAAATAAATAAAATCTTTTTAAAAAATAAAATAAAAAGCACGATGAAATGGAAAGAGTTCTGTATATCTAACCAGACAGACGTAGACACACATCAGGGAAGTAATACTGTGTTGAGGTAAAAGCAGAACTTCAGAAACTTTAACTCCCAAGCCCTTCTATCTACATCCTTGGGCAGGTTCTCAGTCTCTTTAGGCATCTAAAAATGGAATGATAATACTTTCCTCAAACACTTGATAGGATTATATGTAATAATGGAAGTTTTTTTTTTTTTTTTTAAGTTCTACTATAGTTAGGTTAAGTTACTGCAAGGATGATTTGGAAATCAAGACCATGCGTTAACGTAGTGTGATATCCTTCAAGCGGCCCCCAATGGCTAAGGAAGATTCTATAGGAGCATCTAGGCTCATGAACCTTCTAGTGGGAAGCTGCCCAGGTCAGCCACTACCTCCTGATTTGTATGTCTGAAATGAAACAACATTGAGCTCAAGAAACCTGTCTGTCTGGGTTAGCTGAGCCTCTGGCACATTTTGTTTCCATTTGAAGAAGCTGATCAACTGAGGGAGGCTAAATAAGTTTGTGAAAAAAGACTACACAAACTTAAACGACTTTATGGTAAGATTTATCAGAGCCTTAACATGAATAAGGACTCTCTAAAAGCTCTAAAAGGGCTTTATAGTACGCAGCATCACAAACTTATTTAACAACAGAACATTTATTTTTTATTTATTTTTTGGGAGAGTGAGAGAGAGGGAGGCAGAGGGAAGGAGAGGGAGAGAGAGAATCCCAAACAGGCTCCACGCCCAGCACAAGCCCAATGCGGGGCTTGATCTCAAGACCCTGAGATCATGACCTGAGCCAAAATCAAGAGTCAGACGCTTAACAGACTGAGCCACCTAGGCGCCCCACAACATGGCACTTTTTTATTAGCAGAATCACCATTTCCAATTCATAGAACACTTCACGCAACATAGTTTAAGAATCGGTACATCGCAGGAGATGCATAGCACAGGGCTATTTTATTATTACTGTTTATTAGAATGTCTTACCATTTCTACCTACCACTTGTGTTTAATCCTGAAAGATCGTAGGAGATTCCCCAGAATGCTTCCCGTATCATTAGAGAGCATCACAAAGTGTCACATGACCATTCCCTAACTAAATTTAAAATGCCAGCTATGAAGGTACTAGACTTGAAAATGAAACTGGAATGTTTTGGTTAAAACCTGAACACACAAATAGAAATTCAGGAATCAAGAAGGAAATAAGGCTTCTTGGCAAAAGGCACCTTCTAAAATAATGACCTTATGCTTCTCTTCAACAATCATTCCTCAGCTTGGAATGGGCCTAGTCAGAGTTCTTCTGGAAACAATGCTTATGTCTATATATGCCATCTAGCTTTCTAAAGAATGCTCAATGTCACCCAAACAATCAGGGGTTCTCCCCTGGCCATTTTAGGGGAGGTGTAGAACTAACCTTTGCTTTTCAAATTCTTTTACACATCCAGACACAATCCTTGACATAGGTAATGTCATTTCCGCCCAGCACCCCAGTGCCATGCCTCACTTCTATAGAACAGAGCAAGCCCCGTGGGGTGAGGGGCTAGACTGCTGGGAAAGCCAGACTTGCAGGTGCACTGGTTTTGGCATTGCTGGGTCACCTTCCCAGAGTCTCAGAGCCAGTGTGTGCATGGTATTGATATCAGCCTGGTAATAAGCTTCTCCCCATCCCTGATATAAATGGTGTGTGGACCATACTTCAATATATTATCACCTTGGGCACATCAGTCAACTGCCACCAAGTAAAAACTGGTGCCTAGGCTAACTCAGACCGAAACATAAGCTTTCTTCAGATGTGAAAAACTAAAAGAAGAAGGGTTATAACACAATTCACCCACAGGCTCACTTTCTAACAGTGGTATAATTGTTTTATTAGGAAAATGTATTATGGATTTGTTAATTTATCAAGAAAATAAAAATATTGTTTAACCCTTACTTTTAATTACAAGCAACTCATTACTTAGTGAAAGCAAAAACTAAAAGAATTAGAAACTCCTAAGTACAAAGCAAGTGCCTGTCTTTATCGAAATGCTATAATAAGCTCCATTTACCTAAACACTCTTTTTTCCTTCCTTCCCTTACTTTACTTCAGGAAAAAAAAAAAAATCTGAAGGAAGGCCATGCTCTTTCTTAGTTGCTTCTGGACTGTCCTGGGATCTTCTCAGGGCACCCAGCCCTGCCACTTGAACCTGGAGATGGTCATTCATTCAGCAAGTATTTATTGGGCATCAACAACACATCTGACACATCACTAGGCACTGAAGCATAGTGATGGAGAAAGACAAATCCTCACCCACATGGAGCTTACATTCTAGTGGGAGAGATGTACAAGTAACAAAGCAATTACAAAACACAGCAAGTGGTACAGGGTGCAATGAGATCAAGTAAAAGGAGCGCCTAACCCAGCCTTGAAGGTGGGAGTAGATAGTCAGGTTTTCCCAAAGCCAGCGTCAGCCAAAATGAATCCTGAAAGCTGAAGGAAGGACAGAAAGAGCACAGTGCTTTTAAGGAACTGAAATAATTTTAATGTGACACAGCATGTGGTGATGGGGGGATGGGGCAGACAATGCAGAAGGGAAGGCAAGTGACAAGACTGAAATGAGGAACATTGCTTCTTTAGTACCTTCTGTTTCCATGTGAGCCTTCTTACCTTAGAGTTTTGTTCTATCATCATTGGGCAATAAACTGCAAAGGAAAAACATAAATTGGGGGACCACCTGGTTCACAGAGGTACCCCAGTGGCCCTGTCTGGGCTGCTTCTCCCCTCCCTTCTTTCAATGAACTACACCTCCTCCCCTCCAGCTCCAGACATGTGGCCCAATTTGTGGCTACCATGCTTTTTACATGATTCAATATCCCCCGTCATAGTAATTGGATGAGAAGGGAACGCTTGCTCCACAACTGGCCATGGACTGGGTCCCATACTCCTGGCCACAGTGATTAGTCTGGTGAGAGGCACACAACTCAAGACCAGTCCATGAGAACTCTTTCCCAGGTTTTTTTGGACTGGAGCTGGCAAGGAAGAACCCCTTCCTCTCTGGTCAAAGAGCTGTGAGTCTTTGAGCTCAGAGCTAGCCGCAGCCAAATCCACCACCGTGTGGAGAATCCTGTCTTCGGTACAAGAGAATGAAGCCAACACAGAGAAGCAGAGACAAGAAGCTGAGAGGGAGTCCTGACAGCTCTTCAGCCTCTAGTTTTGGTCCCTAAGCCCAACACTGAAGCTCCCCTAGTTCCTGTCCTTCCCAAGGCCTGGTTGTTCAGCATTTTCTCCAAACCTGTGAGCTACCGGGTACTCTTCTTACAAAGTCTCTTTTAACTTAAGCTAGTTCCACTTGGGTCTTTGTCAAATGCTTGTGTGCCCTCTGCTCGGCATGTTCCTTTGAACTGCTTTTCTCAAAATGGGTATGGAACAGCCGTGAATATGAAGCTTATTTCTAACTTGTCCAAGGCGGTTTCTCTTTTTCTTCGTCTCATTTCCTTACATCTTTACTCACTTTCTCTCTTCTGAAGATTTAGAAACCAGCAACCAAAACAGATCAGGTCTCACACAGGACTGAGAAGGTCTCCTCGTGTCTGCCTTCCTTACTGCCCTCCTGGCAGAAACCATTGCTCCGTGGAGCCAATTAGCTATTTAAGGATGAAGGAGAAAAGGAGTAAAGTAGACCTTTGCTGAGAAGCTCTCCACATGCCTTCTAGCCTCTGGCTTAAATCACCTGGGCCACTCAGTACTCTACCCTAACTGGATACCCAAGTTACAGGAGAAAGGAGGTCAGTGAGCCAAGGACACAACAAAGATGTCCAATAGAGCCCACTGTTGACGCCTACTCAACACAGCAAGAACAGAACTCAGTGTATCTCTCCCTAAATTAACTCCTTGTCCCAGTTCCCTTCTTCCTTACCTTAGCATTTTCCTGGTCAACCAAACCTGAAATGTGGGATTACCATTGTCATTAATTATCATTAATTTCCCAATCTCTATCAAACCCTGTAGCCAATGAGATACTGGTTTCTACCAATTTTTTTTCTTGAGGCGTCTTTTAGATCCATTCTTTCCATTCTCACTGCCAGAACCCATATCCAGGACCCATCACTTCCTTCATGACCAATCTCTTAGATAGTTTCTTTTCTTTTTTTTTTTTTTTAAGATTTTATTTACTTATTTGAGAGAGAGAGAGCATGAGCAAACATAGGGGCAAAGGGAGAGGGACAAGCAGACCCCCACCGAGCAGGGAGCCCAATGCCGGGCTCAATCCCAGTACCTTGAGATCATGACCTGAGCCAAAGGCAGACACTTAACCGACTGAGCCACCCAGGTGCCCCATCTTAGATGGTTTCTATGTCACCTCCTCTCCATCTGCCTTGGGTGAAAGGACCAAGGATAGGCCCCTGACCCAAGGGCTGCCAATCTACATTCTAGCTGGTGATCTAAGATAGAGCCTGGTACAAAAATATGAACTAGGACAATCAGAGTTTCTCTCAGGAATTTGGCTTAAAAATACTCGGTGGGGGGCGGGAGGGAGGGAAGAGCAAGAGCTGAAGCTGAAAGGATGTCCAGAGAGAAGCCATGAGGAACAGTCACAACTATAAGGGAAAAAGTAGAAAATTGGAACCTTGATGGGCCATACAAGCCAAAATTATAACGAAGCAGAAACAATGAGTAAAACAGAAACCGGAAAGTTCAGAAAAGATAACGTGAGCACAGGGGAAAAAATCAAGGCAGTGAGGAGGGAGGGGGACTAGAGCTGAGGAGTGCTCATGGCAGACCACTAGAGTGAAAAGTCTCCAAGTCCTGCTGCTCAAGTCCCTTAAGCTGCCATGGCTCTGAGTGTGGTTCGCGTGAAGGCCCACCGCACTTTGCTGCCCGATCTTTGAGTCCCTAAAATCTCTTTCTCCCTTAGAACTCTTTTACAATAGTCCCCACCTCTTTATTGAATTTGAAAGAGTCTCTATCCCTTGCAAACCAAAGAGCCTAATGAAAACAAATCAAATCTCCTCTGGCTTCTGAGAGGCTCATTATCTGCCCCACCCCCATGCCTATCCAGGCCTCCAGTCCCACAACTCCTCCAACAAGAACCCTCCCCTTCCTTCAGAAACACCAACCTTGCTGGCCCATTGCTAACTGCCCCCTATATGTACATACATCACAGGCAGTCAGTCCTATTTCCTTCTGCCTCAAATGCACTCACATCTCTTTACCCTGCATCCTCCGGGAAGACTTTCCTAGCCTTTCCAGCCCTCATCCCTTTGCCTTCCTCTTCCCTACTAAGCCCTATGGTCTGAATCACACTGTCTAGCACCCCATTTTATGCTGACCTATATTTTTCTCTATCTATTCCAGGTTTTTTAAAATCTCCCCAGTTGGCTCTTAAACTCACGAGGAACAGGAATATCTTTCATACTGTTTTCAAGTAGCTCATGGTAATGAACACAGTAGATATTCATAAATACTTGTTGTTTGAATGGTATCTACATGAAGCACTAATGGTCAGGAGGCAGATCATAGAACCTCATTACTACAAAATAATCACTAATGAAAAGGCTGCATTAATGGGGCCTATGCCGGAAGTATGGTAGTTGAGACAATACCCCAAAGAGAAGGGTTCAGCTCAAGGTGAGGCTGCCCTCAGGCCCATGGGTCTAGTGACAGAACTACTTATTTCCTCCAGCAGGGGAGAGAGTAGAGCAAAGGCCTGAGCCCTGGAAATGCTGCCTTGATATCATGAGAGATCTCTCCATCTACTCTAGAGGAAAGTATACAAGCCTGACACTATCCTCCTTTGAAAACAAGCACATCAAGACACAGGCCAGGGAAATGTTAATCTTTCTTCTTATTTCATTCTGGCAGCTTGGGTCCTAGGCTGCCGCACCCTAGAAAAATGCTCTGGTCTCCTCCTCTGAGGACAACTGCTTTTCCAGGCTAACCTCAAGTCACCTTTGAACAAAGCCACTGTTCAGAGCAGGACTTCTAAATATCAAGAGATGCTGAACGTTCTCGTTCGAACTTTCCCTCAATCACAGCATTTCAATACAAGAGAAAGTGTGGCTCTACCCAGTGTCATTTCCAAAATTGATAAGGGACCCGTACATCAGCAGTGGCTATTTTGACACTCCATTATGAGTCATAAAATCTCTATTCAACACCCACTTCCTCAGCCCAGGCTATTATTTATTCCACGGGTTCAGCATGAGGTCTCAACTAAGTGCAGGATAATCTGCTTCTGAAAACCATAGTTAAGAAAAGGGCAAGTTTCTTGTCATCCTCAGAAACTGATATGCAAAAAATAAATCTGACTAAGAACATGTGGGTGGGAAGGTACATGGGGAAAAAGGATTTAAGAAAAACTTCTCCCATGTTACCCACTCAGAAGCTATTACTGAGCTATGCCTTTATTTCTTGGTTTCCTGTTTTTGCTTATAGCAGATAAAAACTGGATGGCAATGATCTTAATCTTCCCTGTCAGCCTTCCAAGCTCATGGTGGTGGCAGGGTGTGAGGTGGGAAGAGAGGGTAGAAATTGTTCCCATCTTCAGGCAGGAAACCAAGGTTCAAGAAAATGGGCTTCAACAACAGGAGGAAAATGTGGATGGTCCCCAGAGGTTGCTGTGCACACATCTAGAACCGCCCCCAGACCTGGGACAGGGAAGGCACATTAGCAAGGAGTCTGGATGGAGGTGCGGACATGTGATATCATGAATCTGGAAAATGTAGATGAGAAATGTTAATAGACTTAAAGGGGATATTTCCTTTACCTAACTAGCCCAGGGTTTGAAATTCCAACATTAGAGGCTCAGTCATTTCATTCATTTATTCCTATATTTGTTACTTTTCCCTGGAGTCTTCTTTTCAAAGGCAAACATTCATAGGAGAGATTACATACAATCACTGACATTTTAGTGTGAATTAATCTGTCAAGTTCTTTTACTAAGTATATAGAGAGAGAAGAGGGAGAGAGAGAGAGAGGAAGGTAGGGAGGAAGGAAGGGAGAGAGGGAGAGGTGGGAGGGGAAGGAAGGGAAGGAGAGGAAGAAAACCAAAGTCATGTTTTCCAGGCTCCTAAAAATGAATTCACGATCATCTCGGCCAACTCCCGAATATCAGAATAGGTGTCAGAGATGGAAAACTTCACTTTCAGTTTCTTCTGTGTCTGGTCAAGGCACCTGCCAGCTGAGTCCTTACATGTTTGGAAGGATGTTGATGAAAGGAAGCTCAATAGAGAAGTCTTCACAGTGCTGCCTCCTCCCCCTCCAAAACCCACCTCCCCCTCCAAAACCGTAGCCTTTTGTGAAAACTATCTGAGCCACCATGACTTCATTTCTATTCCCGCAGCCTAGAATGCTGAGTCCCAGCTCATTGTCTAGTACTAGCTGTCCCCTCTGCCAGAATGCTATTATTCCTCCTGAAATTTATGTAAATTACACATGGCCTTCTCAGGTGGGCCTTTCTCATCCAGCACATGTCTACTCTGGCACCTCGTCCATTTTTTTCCTTTCTAACACTGGTTAGTACCTGATTTTATCTGATTACCTTTCTTTACCTGTTTAATGCTTTCTCCCCTCCATACCACCAAGTAGAATTTCATGAAAATTTCAAGAGTATTATCTGTTTTGTTCACATATGAGCCTAGAACAGTGGCTGGTCCATTAAAAAACACTCAGTAAATATTTATTGAATAAAGGAATGGATGAGTAGATGAACAAAGGAGTCTCTACAACCATAATGGATGCTCCCACGACATTAAAAAGATCTGCTCACAGGGCACCTGGCTGGCTCAGTCAGTAGAACATGCAACTCTTGATCTTGGGTTGTGGGTTCAAGCCCACATTGGGTGTAGAGATTACATAAGTAAACTTATAAATAAACAAATAAATAAAATCTTTGTAAAAAAGATACTGCTTAGCATATGAAAAGATGCTCTATACCACATGCATCAGGGAAATGCAAATCAAAACAACAGATAACACTACACACCTATTAAAATGGCCAAAATCTGGAACACTGATAACACCAAATGCTGACGAGGATGTGGAGCAACAAGAACTCTCATTCACTGCTGGTAGGAATGCAAAACAGTACAGTCACTTTGGAAGACAGCTTAACGGTTTCTTACAAAACAAAACATACTCTTATGACATACAATCCAGTAATTGTGCTCCTTGGCACTTGCCCAAAAGAAATGAAAACATATGTCCGCATAAACACCTGCACACAGGTGTTTATAGGAACTTTATTCATAATTGCCAAAACTTGGAAGCAACCAAGATCTCCTTCAGCAGGTGAATGGTTAAATAAACTGAGGTATAGCCAGAAAATGGAATATTATTCAATGCTAAAAAGAAATGAACTATTGGGGCACCTGGGTGGCTCAAGTCGGTAGAGCATGCAAATCTAGATCTCAGGGTTGTGATTTCGAGCCCCACATAGGGTGTAGAGATTACTTTAAAAATAATAATAAAAATTTTTAAAAGCTGCACATGTGAAGCACAAAAAGAACAATGGAACAGAAACAAGGCAGGAGAGTGAAAAGCTACAGGCTCTCATGTTTGACAACCAAATCATGCTGGTGCTCCTAGACTAGACAAGGCAGTCAAAACCACAAGGACATGTGTGACAAAGAGTAGGTAAACGCCTCTGGGAAAAAGCCATATATGTGTTCAGAATCCTGAAGACCTGCAGAAACCAAATGGTTAGGACAAAGTGAGCCAGAGAGCAAACTAGTGGTGTCAGGCTCAAGGAGACCCAGATTCAGAGGCCAATCTCTGCCCTGATTAGGGTGTTTCTTAGATGTTTCCTACAGCAAAAGAATCCAGGATAAGGAAGCAAGGAAGTAAATCAGCCTAACTCCAGTAGGGAGCATTAGGCACAGGGTAAAACAATAAAAATAACAGCAAATTGTGCAAATTGTTTTGTTGAAAACCACCTAAAATGTGAATCTAGAGCAGGAAGGGCTGTGTGTGTGGTGGCGGGGAGGGGAGCGGGGGGAAGGCCCTTCAGAAGTTTCTTGAATGCAGAAACCAAAGGTACTGGCAGTTATTATGTGACAGCGCTCCAAAGAAGGAACGATCCCTGAAGGGGAATGGCTCTGCCCCGGCACCCTGGCAGCCTTGCACACATCCATATACATCGGACAGACAACGGGTTGAACCGCAGCCCGAGTCTCGGGGAACGCTTTGTGATCCTCCTGGAGCATGAGACCATAAGAGGCCTCTAAGGAGCTACTACAAGGCCACCTCCCACTCACCTCCCTACCTCCCCTGGGAGGCTGGTATAAGACAGTTTCTCATCACTTCCCTGGTTCTGATAAGGTATGGGGTTTTTCTGCCCTGCCTCCTCAGAATATAAAACTGCTTTAATATGTAATATATAAATAAACCATAAAAATGTTACATAAATATAAATATGCTTTATAAAGTTATATATATATATATATTCTGCAGAATATACGACTACTTAGTGGCAGCCTAGATCGGGCTTCCCGGCAACAAGGTGTCCCACAATGGGCACGGCAGACATCCAGCTCCTTTTGTTTCCAGGTCATCCTCCCTAGTGTGGGGGACAAGGACCACAGTGAGCTGGCATTTTTTGGCTTATTCTTCTTTTCACTGTCTATGGAAGTACTAAACCATCTAACTCTAAAAGTGGCTCCGTTTCCTTACCAGTGGAATTAGTCAGGCCTTGGCCTTGGCCTCGCCTTGGGTTGCGTGTATGAGATCGACAGATGTCAGGCAAAAAGACAGGTAATCTCATTTGTACTACAATGTTTGTTGTGAAGGATTTCTCTGCTGAGCAGTTTGGGTTAAAACATTCCGATATGTGTTAATCCCCTCTGAAGAAACCCTGATGCAGACCAAACCCACTGCTGAGACCTTACTCACAGGTCCCTGCTGACACACCTGTACTTTGAAGCTATTGGCCATTTGCTACAGGAGGACAGGGCATCCCAGCAATGTAGTCTCATGGGCCCCACAGCCACTGTCATAGAATCCCAACACTTCATGGTGATCATGACCTCACTTCAAGCAAGTCTCCACTTCACTCATCTCAGTCCAGTGAAGACACAGCCATTTGTAAAATTTTGAGAAAAGATCTATCACCTTCCCTCAACTACTGCTATCCTTAATCTACCAGGACATTTTTACATACTTGAGTCTTAAGGGTGATCACACTAAAGGTGGCGGCGACCAGCAAAGTCCCTCCCTGTCTCCATGAAGGCAGAGAGCCCAGTGCTGAACACCTACAGGGAGGTGAGCTTGCATAGCACAAGTCTTTGACTCCCAAGAATTTATACTCCAAGAAGAAATCAAATTGAGCCACAAAAACAAGCACTTAGCTATACAATATATGGCACTATATAATAAAAAGGTGCAAACCAAGGGTTATAGAAGTGAAGGAGGGAAGGAAAATTTGCTTCCAATTTAGGGGATTAGGAATGACATTATGGAAGGTACAGCATTGAGCTGGGCCTAGAAAAAATAGATGAAACTCCAATAACCAGAGAAGGGAGGATAACTGAGCAAACAGGAATGATCAAACAGGAAAAATAAAAAGACCCTGGAATACAGAAAACTCTGGGAACAAAAGACAATTTTAAAGATTCTATCAACAAGGAAACAATGGCTTTGAACACATTAGATCAGATGGATCTAACAGATACACACAGAAAACAGCTGAATACACATTCCTTTAAGGCACATGGAATATTCTTCAGGATATATCACAGGTTAGGCCACGACAACAAGTCTCAATAAATTTAAGAAGACTGAAATCAAATCAAGCATCTTTTCTGATCACAATGGTATGAACTAGAGATCAACTACAAGAAAAAAACTGGGAAAAACACAAATACATGGAGGCTAAACCACATGGTACTAAACAACCATTGGGTCAACAAAGAAATCAAAGAGGAAACTAAAGAAATACATGGAGACAAATGAAAATGAAAACACAATGGTACAAAGTCTTTGGGATGTGGCAAAAGCTGTTCTAAGAAGGAAGTTCAGAGTGATACAGGCTTACCTCAAGAAACAAGAAGAATCTCAAACCAACAACCAAACCTTACACCTATGGGAACTAGAAAAAGAACAAACAAAGCCCAAAGTCAGTAGAAGGAAGGACATAATAAAGATTAGAGCAGAAATAAATGAAATTGCAAATTAAAAAAAAAATAGAAAAGATCAATGAAACCAAGAGCTAATTCTTTGTAAAGATAGACAAAATTGATAAAGCCAGATTCATCATCAAGAAGACAAAAGAGGACTTAAATTAATAAAACTAGGGGCGCCTGGGTGGCTCAGTCGTTAAGCGTCTGCCTTCGGCTCAGGTCATGGTCCCAGGGTCCTGGGATCCAGCCCTGCATTGGGCTCCCTGCTAGGCGGGAAGCCTGCTTCTCCCTCTCCCACCCCCCCTGCTTGTGTTCCTTCTCTCACTATGTCTCTCCCTGTCAAATAAATAAATAAAATCTTTTAAAAATAAATAAATAAAACCAGAAACAAAGGAGGGGAAATAACAACTAAGACCACAGAAATACAAATGATTACAAGAGAATAGTATGAAAAAAAATATATGCTAACAAAATTATATGTCCAACAAATTGGACAACCTAGAAGAAATGGATAAACTCCTAGAAACATACAATCTTCCAAAACTGAATCAGGAAGAAACAGAAAATTTGAACAGACTGATTACTAGGAGTGAAATTGAATCACATAAAAAAAAAAAAAAAACCCTCCCAACAAATAAAAGTCCAGGACCAGATGGCTTGACAGGCAAATTCTACCAAACATTTAAGGAAGAGTTAATTCCTGTATTTCTCAAACTATTCCAAAAATTTGAAGAGGAAGGAATGCAAATTCATTCTACAAGGCCAGTATAACCCTGATACTAAAACCAGAAATAAGACACTACTAAATAAGAGAATTACAGGCCAATATCTCTGATGAACATAGATGCAAAAATCCTCAACAAAATATAAGCAAATCGAATCCAACAATACATTAAAAAAATCATTCACCACAATCAACTGAGATTTATTCCAGGGATGCAGGGGTGGTTCATTATTTACAAATCAATCCACGTGATACTTCACATTAACGAGAGGAAGGATAAAAAAATATGATTATCTCAAGAGATGCAGAAAAAGCATTTGACAAAATACAACGCGCATTCATGATAAAAACTCTCAACGAGGGGCACCTGGGTGGCTCAGCCGTTAAGCATCTGCCTTCGGGGGCGCCTGGGTGGCTCAGTTGGTTAAGCGACTGCCTTCGGCTCGGGTCATGATCCTGGAGTCCCGAGATCGAGTCCCACATCAGGCTCCCTGCTCAGCAGCAGGGAGTCTGCTTCTCCCTCTGACCCTCCTCCCTCTCATGCTCTCTGTCTCTCATTCTCTCTCTCGCAAAAAAATTAAAAAAAAAAAAAATTAAAAAAAAAAAAGCATCTGCCTTCGGCTCAGGTCATGATCCCAGGGTCCTGGGATCGAGTCCCACATGGAGCTCCCTGCTCCGCGGGAAGCCTGCTTCTCTCTCTCTCTCCCACTCCCCCCTGCCTGTGTTCCCTCTCTCGCTGTGTCTCTCTCTGTCAAATAAATAAATAAAATCTTTAAAAAAAAAAACTCTCAACGAAGTAGGTTTACCAAAAAATTCTAATTATTTTCTTCAGGGTGATTTGAGATGACCTTTGCATCTATAAAATATGGACAGGCTACTACAAGCAAGAAAAAGAGAACAAGACAAAGCTTTGGAATTTAAAATATAATTGCCAAAACAAAGGGGAGGGATAAGGAGTAAATGCAGAAGAGCAAATGTGAGGGTAACCCAGGAGTTAGAAATATGGAACAGCTGAAGGGAGGAGAGAGAAAAGAGAGCAGGCAGACAATTAGCAGGATAGTCACAACAATAAAATTAACAGCAGCAGCTGTGGATTACCTACTTCCTACAAAGGGCTAGCTGCTTTACACATACTACCTCACTGAATCCTCACAAAACACTGCAAGGTAGGTAGCGTTATTAGGAAATTGAGGCTCATTTGCATCGACGTGGATGGAACTGGAGGGTATTATGCTAAGCGAAATAAGTCAATCAGAGAAAGACAAGTATCATATGATCTCACGGATATGAGGAATTCTTAATCTCAGGAAACAAACAGGGTTGCTGGAGTGGTGAGGGTGGGAAGGATGGGGTGGCTGGGTGATAGACACTGGGGAGGGTATGTGCTATGGTGAGCGCTGTGAATTGTGTTAAGACTGTAGAATCACAGGCCTGTACCTCTGAAACAAATAATACATTATATGTTAAAAAAAAAAAAGAAGATAGCAGGAGGGGAAGAATGAAGGGGGCAGAATCGGAGGGGGAGATGAACCAGGAGACACTATGGACTCTGAGAAACAAACTGAGGGTTTTAGAGGGGAGGCGGGTGGGGGGGATGGGTTAGCCTGGTGATGGGTATTAAAGAAGGCACGTATTGCATGGAGCACTGGGTGTTATTCGCAAACAGTGCATCATGGATCACTACATCAAAAACTAATGAAGTAATGTATGGTGACTAACATAATAAAATAAAATAAAAAAAAGAAATCGAGTCTCTGAGAAATAAAGGAACTTGCCTCACGTCAGGCAAGTAGCAAGTGGCTGAGGTATGTCGGCCTCCAAAGCTATTGCCCTTTCCTCCTTCATTTGTAGGAAGGCAGAGGGGAAGTAGTAAGGAGAGCAAGAGGTTGAAGATGGCCAGATCCGAAGTTGATGTGTAGGGATGGGGGCAAGGTCCTTCAGGAGGTGGGAAGGAATAAGGTCTCAGGAACAAGGTGGGAAGTGGCAAGGTGATGCAAAGTTAGCCTGTAAGAGGACACGGGGGACTTTCTTCCTCCAAGACTCCGTCCAAACACCTACTGAGGGGACCCAGGGAGGCTAAGTGAAGTGGGAGCAGACACGCACCAGATCCAAGAGGACCTTGAAACCAACACCAAGCCTGCTTCCAGGAGCAAGCTGCTTGTGTTTAATGACTCATTCCCTAGGACAAGGCCAGATCCTGGCCAGCAGCCACTAAGGATGCTGCGGCGGGGACGCTTCTCAGCACTGGTAGGTGCTCTCACATCCGGACCTCCTTCGCTGCTCTCCAGGAAGTGTGGCCAGAATCGAAAACCACCTTTGACTCTGTGTCACTGAACCCCTTTATTCTTTGGGGCCAACTAGAGGGCAAAAAGGATAAGCGCAAACCAAGGAGGGGATGTTGCCAATTCCAAATTACTCTGCAAAATGCCTTCTAGATGCATCTGAGCTGGTTGCCTATAAAGAGCAGGAGGGGCACCAAAAAAAAAAAAAAAAAAGATCACCCTACCCTTGAAAGTTGTTCAAGAGTAGAAGCCCCGCAAATCTGAATTCCAAAACCCCAAAGCAGGTGGCCTTTTCAAAGAGCTAAGTTGATTTTATCACTAGCTTTAGTCTGAATTCACCGCGCATTTCCTCCCTTATCCAGGATGTGATAAGAAACCAACATAACAGGAATTCATCTTCCCCCAAGAAAAGGTGAGCATCTCTGAGTTCAACAGAGACAACTGGAAGTTAATTACATCACCTCTTTTCAAGCTTTCCGGGAAAATTGTAAAATGAAAGGAGGACTGAAAGAGGCTGTTTAGCACAGCTACAATGTGACCACATTTTCTTTTTAAAAATGACACACCAAGTAGCTGCCATTTTTAGAAAACGATCTGAAATCAGAGCAAGTGTCACTCTGCAGCCAAAAAATAAAATAAAGAGCTTGTTTCGAGAGCTTTGGAACCTGGGCCCCAAAGAGCAGTAGTTCCTTGTTCTATCTGATGAATATTACACAAAGGGTAGGCAGGGAAGGCTGGTCTGCAAAAAGAAAAGCACCTTTGTGAAGAAAAACAAGTATGTGGTCTTCAGGGAGCTAAGCACATGTTTAATTTTGTGTTTTAAACTTCTCAGCAGACTGCAGATCTATAAAGGGAATCGCTGAAAGTGAAGATCACGGCGACTTACCCAGAGCATCAGGCTCTTTTCCGCAAGACGGGGCGAGAAGTGAGAAAGCAAAATCTTTGCTTCAGTTACACAAACTCCCTCTCCTTTGCAGAGAAACTTGATAGCTGCAATGGAGCTAGACGCTACTGCAGAACCAGCTGTGAACCGCTCTGTGCTTGTCAAACACTGACATCTACTGGGCAATTTGGAAACTCCTTTTTATTTCTGAAAGTGATCCATTTGCGGGCATCAAATGGATCAATTCCCCTGTGATTTTATGGGGGAGGATTTTTCTCCTTTTGCCCTTTGGAAACCATTGAAACTATAATTTAATTGTTTTTGTAAAATACGCAGAGCTCTTTAATTTCTAGTTCAGCTTTAAAAAGTTACTAGGATTGGGGGCGCCTGGGTGGCTCAGTCGTTAAGCGTCTGCCTTCAGCTCAGGTCATGATCCCGGGGTCCTAAGCTCGAGTCCCGCGTCGGGCTCCCTGCTCGGCAGGAAGCCTGCTTCTCCCTCTCCCACTCCCCCTGCTTGTGTTCCTGCTCTCGCTCTCTCTCTCTCTCTGTCAAATAAATAAATAAAATCTTTAAAAAAACAGTTACTGGGATTGTTATTCTCATTAAATAGGGCTTGGCAGGTGTGTGAGGAAAGCACTGATCTCTAATCCCAATTTGTTAGGTATAATCCTTTATATCCATAAAGCACTAATCCATCTCCAAAGCATGACCAGTTATCTTGTCTCATTAGATATCAATAACCCCGCGAGATGGGAAGATCAGGATCATCCTATTTTGCAGAAAAGGACACAAAGGCTCAGAAGATCTAGCTAATACATCCAAGGTCACAAAGGAAGTCAGAGGTGATGCTAGAATCAAGGTTTTCCAATTTATAGGCCAGGCCTCTTATCATCGAGGCATATTTCTCTTTGTGGAAAGAAATAAATTACTCTCAGCTGATGAGGGAAAGGCAAATGGGGACATGCAAACACACACACCCTTTCTTTCGCTGGCTACTGTTAAAGCCCTGACATTAACTAATGAGCGGAGGGAGAGAGCCGCTGTAGCTGATTGCTACACTCCATTTTTGTACACTAAGAAAGACTTGGCTAAAGCTAATGAACGCACTGGGCATTACTAACCTTCCCCTCCAGCATACCAGAATCAGCTGCCACAATGAAGAGCAGGCACCGATCTTTAAAAACACACTGGCCTGTCATCCAAAGAGATTGAGAATCGGTTACCTTATGCCCAGATTTATTCACCTTCCCCCAACCAGGGCACAGAGCTGCATCCTCATGATGATAACAAGCTTCCTAATTATCATCAAAACTAGAGGAACAGAAAGAACCTCAGGACAAGGGAGGCATACCTGGGGGCAGGGTGAATGGATTATAAACATAACTTTTTCTCTTCTGTGGGCAATTTACCAAAGGCATCAGAACTTTATTGGGACTTTTTTTTTTTTACAGGATAATTAGCTGGGACTCTAAAAGAAACATCAAACCATGGAGGTTGGAACATAAGCGAGCACTTCATAAATGTTCCCTGGAATGAAAATATTGCCATGAGATCCCCAGAGAGGCGTGGAGCATCTGCCTTGGAGGCCTGAGGCCAAACTCGTCAGGTTACTGCTTTGCTAACAGAGGAGGAACTGAAGCATGCTCTGTGGTGGAGACCGTGGGGAGTTAAGACAGACCAATCAAGCAGACAATAGGGGAGTTCAATCCACCCTCAGGGGTATAGACAGCTCAGCCCGCAGAGCATCTCCATCCCTAGAAAACCAAGATGTCAAGGTCTACCATTAAAAGCAAATTAAAAGGATAGGATATAGCTGTCCATATCAATGCTCTTTTTGCACGCCTAGAAATTCTGCCCCAACTCAGGAGCCTGACCTCTTAAAAACAACAATAGTAACAACAAACACTAATACAGTACACACTATCCTAAGAGCTTTATGTATATTAACTCATTAATCATCACAACAACCCCATGAGGAGGGTGCTCCAATTAGCCCCACTTTATAGATGTTACCCATCTGCTGAGGCACAGGGAGTAAGTAATTTAACTAAGATTCCACATCTTTCAAGTGGTAGGGCTAGAATTTAAAAACAGGTCTGTCCAATTTCAGTGCCCATTCCCTTAACCTCTATATCAGTGGTTCTCAGAGTATGGTCTCCAGATGAGCAGCATTAGCATGACCTGAAAATAAAATTCTCAGCCTTCTCTCTCCACACCTGTCCCCAACAGACCGACTCAATCAAGAACTCTGGGGCCCAACCATCTGAACTTTAACAAGTCACAAAGGTGATTCTGGTCCACAAGAAAGTTTGAGAACTGCTCTGTATGATACCGCTTGTCTCTAAAAGGTACCCGAAGGTGTAGAACATTCAGCTCACAAAGAACAGTCTGCCCAGTCAGGATGCAGCTTGATTGCTTGCAATTTGCCATTTTCTGATGAAACTGGAGTGGGAGAAGGTAATTCAATTTGATTGTGAACTTGGATTAATCTTGGATGTTTCGGTATCGTTCCTTCATCCTAGAAAAATTCCAAGATGCAAGGCATTAACAGTGGATCCATTTTTCAGATGTAGAAATTAAAGCCATTTAAGTCATCGGATCATTGGCAAAACACCTCAGTCATTAGACCGTTCTTCTTTCTCTAAAAATGTACACATAACCAATCTGAGACCAGCAAGATGATTATCTCCGTTAAAAGGTAAGAAATATCCAGAGATAGGGCTACTAGGAAACAGCCTTTGAAATTTCAACTCCAGGGTTGTAATCCTTCAGCTCAGCCTTGATTTGACCTCCTTTACTTGCTTTCTTTCCCTAGGCTGTTACACTATCCTCTTCACACCACAAGGATCCAGTTTAGCATTTCCTAATGTGTGTGTGTGTGTGTGTGTGCGCACGCTAATTTAAGATCCTAACACTGTGAGATGCTTTGCAGGAAAAGGGTTAGAGTCAGATCATATTAGCTTGTATCTACTGAGCATGTCCTAAGACCCAAGAACTCTTTTAAGCCCTTTATATATATTATGACCACCCTATGAGATAAGTACTATCATTGTCATCCCCACTTGACAGATGAAGACAACTGGGGCACAAAAAGGGGAAATAAACTTTTCCAAGGCCCCACAAGACAGATCCTAGCTGGGTACTAAACCCAGAAATTCCACTGGCAGAGGCCCTCACTCACAACACCATGCTTTATGCCTCTCTTTGGGAAATTCCATATTCCATCTATTCTTTCTCCCTTCCCCAAAAGTCTCCATACACATGAGCCCACTGGGAAGTCCTGCGGTAGAGAAATATGCTTCCATTGTACAACCCAATGCCTTCCACGCTTACTTGATCAGGGAACCCGCTTTGTACACCACCCATTAAACTTCCCTGCAACAGCTAGTCTTAGAAACACATTTTGGGAAAACCCAGTTTGTCCTGACTGAGGAAGATAACTCTCGCTCAATCCCTAAAACCATTGTGAGAAGGCAGATGGACTAATGGGAGGGGCGGGGGAAGCAGGTGTGTCTCTGTGTGTGTGTATCTTAGTGCCTGAAACAGAATAAACACTACATAAGTGTTTACTTTTGTAGTTTCTGCTGGTGGTGTCATTATTGACCTGTACCTAATGCCTTTACCACATCTTTGGCTAACCTTGAAGGACAAGAAAGACAATGAAATCCTCATGAAGGAAAGAAGTTTCTTTTCTTTCTCTTAGAGTAGGCCGATGCAATGACCCAAAAGCATCATGCTATCACCTCAGCCCTTGCATGGGCAACACAACCATGCCACCCACTACAATACCAATGGCTAGCAATCTCCATGCATATAGTTAATGTTGGCTGGCTTCCGCCATCCTGCACCTACCTTCCCCACCCCCACACCTCAGAAGCTCCAAAGTGTTTACCACCTTCATCCAGACCATCCTGGAAGTTTTAGCCTATTGGCTTGAGTTACTCCAAATGGTCAGATAGAGATTTGGAGTCACATTCAGAAACCTCTCAAATCTCTGTGCTTCCAGGAATTCTGCTTGATAGCATAGAGAATTGAACTTGTAGGGTGTTGGAGCGGGAGGAAGGAGGTAGGATTCTACCTTTGACAATTAGTACTTCTCATACTGGGGAACAGGAGCCAGATGGGCTCCAGACTACTGGGTAAATTGGTATCAATCTGACCTTTGGAGTCAGGTTACTCATCTGAAATTTCCCAAACCATACCAAACTCTAGGTTTTTAAAAAAAGGAGTATTAATGATCATAAATAGCATCTCTCTGGTTTTCATCCAACCCTAAGTCCTCTATTTATTTCTCATACTCAGCAGTGGTTGTCTCAAGTCTACTTCTCAGTGTTAGAGTCTCCCTAGGCTTCCACTACCTATGAAGCCACATCACAAGTATCTCATCCTTGCTACCAGTGCTTACCATGAAAGATAAAGGGCATTCATGTCTGTACCAAGGATACTGCCCCCTCTGTTCCCAAAGCCTCCAGAGCCACATCAAGCCTGATGCTGCTTCATGCTGCTCTTGAAACAAAATGGCACCAGGTGCTACTGCTGGGCCAATTACTGGAGGCTGGGTAGCATCTGCAGTTATATGCTGCCCCTGGCGTCGCTAACGTGCTACAGCCCTCCAAGTGCCAAAGCAGAGTTCTGTTCCCTGGAAACCCCATGTGCCAAAGTTGGCTATGTTCTGAGCTAACTCTCAATTAGGTAGGCATAAAAGCTCTGCTGCCTTATCTCACTCCCTTCCAATGTCTCACAGAGATCTTTAGCGAAACAACTGTTTTCCCAGCTTGTATTTTGCTTTTCCTTTCAGCATTCCTCAATCATTGTGGCTAGACAGGAATCCCTGGGGAACTAGGATAAATGTGAATGGCGGGCAATAAACTCTCCTCAGATTTGCCCCAACCCTCTAACGACTAAGGCTCCATTAGTGGATCTAGCATGTGTACATGGCTCTCTCTCAGAAGTCTCCTTGGTAGCCCGTGGGGGAGTCGGGTGGGGACTCTCTTCCCAGTACTGCAGCCTAGTGGAAAACCAAGCAGAGACTTTTGCTAGAGTCTCTTCTACAAGAGATTTTATTCCCAGCACAGCAATCTTGCAAACCAATCTGAAAGACCATTACGAAGATGCAGTGGACTAGGCAAAAAATGGCCAGAATTCAAATTCCAGTTCTATCATTTATCAGCCATGTGAGCCCTGGGCAGGCCATTTCACCTCCATTTACTAGGATAGTAATAACTTCCCTGACTAACCCCAGGCTTATCCATTCAAGAAGTACATATTGGGCTTCTTTCTAAAAGATAGAACACTAAATGCTGGGCCTGTTGGAGATACAAAGAACTGTCACAGATTTCCCTAGCTAACAGCATACAAACATTAGTTTTGAGAAAAATGTTAGTTGAGTTCTTACTATTTTGCACTTTATATATTATATCCTTCCTCACAATAACCCTGTAAGATGAGCATAATTAAGCCCATTTTACAAATGAGGAAAACAAGCTCAGTGAGGATCCCAGACTTATTCATAAGTCGCACATCGAGTAAGTGGTGGATCTAGGATTCAAATCCAGGTTTGTCTGATGCCAGAATCTGTGATTTTTTTCCCACCAAACCACAGTGCCTCATGTATATAAACAGCTGTAATACAAGGTAGAAAGTCATTCATCTCATAAGGCATAGATGAAGTGCCGTGGAAGCAAATGAGATGCAGAAGAAAATGTTTTATAAACAGTCAAGCTGACACAATTGTAAGGGGTTTCTGTTATTATCATTAGGGCAAGTGTTCTATAAAATATGCTGGCTGTAAAGTTCCATCTGTAAATAGGAGTTAACCAAGCCTTGTAGAGATATAAAAGAAAGGAGTACTTAATTTCAGCTGCAACAGATCATTGGAAGGCAACTGGTGCCTCAAATTCAATCACTATTCTAAATAGCCCAGCATCTGTAAATGGGCATGGGGAACCTATGTGAACAGATCAAGAGCCCCCAGAGCTCAATGGTAGCACCCAAGCAGAATGAAAATCAGTTTAGCACATTGCAACATGCTGGATCGGCCTCCTGAGAAGACATGTTTGGATGGGTTATTAAGATCACTTGGTGAAGTGAAACCTTGTTCAGGATGTGTGGACCACTATAAGCAAGAGCGTGTACCCCAGCAGCGTATGAGGAGTTGTGGTTTTTTTTTTTTTAAGATTTTATTTATTTATTTATTTGAGAGAGAGAATGAGAGAGGGGAGGGTCAGAGGAAGAAGTAGACTCCCTGCTGAGCAGGGAGCCCGACATGGGACTCGATCCCAGGACTCCAGGATCATGACCTGAGCTGAAGGCAGTCGCTTAACCAACTGAGCCACCCAGGCGCCCCGAGGAGTTGGTTTTTGAATGTGGACTGACACAATGGCTCTTTGTTGTGAGTTCAAGGTCTAATAATCATAACTTACATATATTAAGCCCCTACTATGTGCCAATCACTGAGCTAAGCATGGGAAGAGTCTGTATCAAGTCATCACATTGTGATGAAGCTAATTATACCCCTCTGATTAAAAGCATGAGTTTTGAAGTAATACCACTATTTGTTTTACTGTGGACAAGTTAATCTCTCCAAGCGTCAGTTTCCTAAGCTGTAAAATAGAGATCATAATACCTACATCATAGAGTTGTCATGAGGATTAAATAAGCTAAAGAATTTAATACAGCAGAGCAATTAATACTAAGCACAAATAATATGTTCAATAAATGACAGACTATGTTGTTGTTACCATTAGATTTTTCTGTTGAAAGTCAGCAGGGATCATGGGGCGCCTGACTGGCTCAGTGAGTAGAGCATGCGACTCTAGATCTTGGGGTTGTAGGTTCAAGCCCCACACTGGGTGTAGTGATTACTTAAAAATATAATCTTTTTAAAAATTATTTATTTAAAAGATTTTATTTATTCATTTGAGAGAAAGAGAGAGCACGAGCGGGTGGAGGGGCAGAGGGAGAGGGAGGAGCCCAACATGGGGCTCGATCCCAGGATCCTGAGATCATGACCTGAGCTGAAGTCAGACCCTCAACCCACTGAGCCAGTGCCCCAAAAATAAAATCTTAAAAAAAAAAGGTCAACATGGATCATTCTTTTGAATTCTAGGAAATAGTACTAGAATGTAAATTCTAGGCATATTGGTTACCTATTGCATAACAAATTACCCCCAAATTTAGTAGCTTACAACAACACACATTATCTCAGAGTTTATGTGGTCACGATCTGGGCATAGCTAAACTGAGTCCTCTGCTTTAGGGTCTCTCACAGGCTATAATTTAGGTGTTGGTCAGGACTGGGGTCTCATTTCAAGGTTCGACTGAGGAAGGATCCACTTCCAAGCTCATTCATGTGGTTTTTGGCAGGATTCAGGTCCTCACAGGCTGTCAGCTTGAGGTTCCTCACTGGCTATTGTCTGGAAGCTACCTTTGGTTCCTTGCCCAATGGGCCTCTCCAATCCCCACTATCTTCCTTCATCAAAGCCAGCAAGAGAGAGTCAGCTAGCAAATGGAAGTCACAGTCTTATAACCTAATCACTAGAGTGATATTCCATCTTTTTTCCTGTGTTCTATTCCTTAGAAACAAGTCACTAGATCCAGCTTATACTCAAAGAGATTTACACAAGGACAAAAACACCAGGAGGCGAGGATCATTGGGTGCCATCTTAGAAGCCTGCCTTCTGCACTGGGAAAGGTAATAAACTCAAGAGTCAAAGAAAAACTTTTAAAAGTCTATAGGGTATAACCTCAAGATTCAAAGTGAACTGTGAAAGTAAGTATAGGCTGTTAAGGGAACAATTAATAAGGAAAGATATTCCTATGTGTTTTGGAGGTTTTGTTTCCCTCAATGATAATAAAGGAATTACTTCCTTTGGTGAGTGTTTAGTTTGCTTAAATTCCTTTTATAATAAAAAAAAATTTATCCTGATCATACTCATTTTACAAATGAGGCAAGTGGCTCAAAGAGAGCTTGTTCAGGGTCCCTAACAGCTAAGTAGGATTGGACTCCAAGTTTGTTCAACTCAAAAGTCTATGCTTTTTCTGCTACACCAGGTTGCTCCCCATGTTTAGCAAATTAGTGTGATCTGTTCCAGTTTAGCGTTCATGTTTTAGTTTTGTTCAATGCCTTATTTTTGACCACGTGCACTTATATCCTGTCTTTATCTCCCATATCCATAATTCGTGAACTTTATCCCCTCCAAAACTGACAGTAGTTGTTGTTTGGAAATTTAATACCAATTCTTTATAACCTATAGCAAAACATCTCTTTTTTATTCATAAATAAGTGATAGTTTGTTTGTGTTCCTGTGGTCCTCAGGTGTCAGGTGGTATTTTGTTAATGCTTTTCTGAAAGTACAAATATTAGTCAGGATTTCTTTTTCATACCATGCTTGTCCATACCAGCAACCTTTGCCAGTGTGCTGGAAGCTAGATTTTCAGCATGATTCAAAATATGTACACTGCAACATTCAGAACACCTTAGTACTTAAGGCCAAACATGGATAACAAAAGGACTTATCATGGGAGTGGCATAGGAGTAACCCACACTCTACTACAAGGATGTATTTTTAAAGCTAACAAAGCAAATTTCACAGGCCGACGTACGGTCATCATTGAGTTAGCACCCAGTGTATACACACACGGAACTAAGCTCATTAGATACTGAGTGAGATACAACACTCTACAAGACATAGGGGATCCATGCACTCAGCTTGCAATGCCATCTAGCATACACCCAAATGAGCAAAAGCCCCTCAAAGCAGACACTTCCAGATGGAGTCACTACCTATCCAGATTAACTGTTTGACACTACAGAATGAATTTTTTTGCTGCACCAGGTTTTTCTTGCGTATATAAAACATCATATCCATCCTGTCACCTGTGTTTGGCTAGTAGGTTTTCTCAGATCTTGGAGATGGTGTTACTTACCAAGGCAGGATTTCTGAGTTAGACTGGAAACATCAGTATGTATGATGCATTTCCATTTATCTTTTAAGGGAGTGTGTGTGTGAATAGAGAGAGATACTGAATATATACATACACATATATATTCCATATATACACATATACTGAATACATACATACATACATATTCAGTATATGCTCAGAATATTTCTGGAGGAACATGCAGAAAAATAGCAGCTGCCTCTAGGGAGATGAGCTGGAAGATTGGGAACTGTGGAACAGGAATAGGTGAGACAGGGATGATCTCTTGTATAATTTGAACTTGTTACCATGATTTTGTATTACATTTTTACTTAAAATACTTTTAACTTTACTTAAAATAATTTTAAGGATTCAAGAAATAAATCAAGATTTCTTAACTAGGTATACAATCAGAATTTCTCAGAGAGCTTTGTCAAAATACACAAAGAGACGGTTTAACCTTAATAGCTGGGGCTCTGGAGTCAGATTATATGGACTGGAAGATCTTTAGTGCTGGGCAAGACATGGGGCAACTTATCTGACCTCTCTCTCTGAGCCTCAGTTTCCTCCTCTGTAAATGGTGGCTCTGCTGTAAAGCCTACTTTTCTGGGAACTGGGATGAAAGGAGGAGGCCCTGGCAAGGCCTAATCCTTTCAAGGATTTGATTCAACCTCATCCACCTGCCTTGCCATGCTAAATGAGCTTCCACTCCCCTTGCTAGTCTATAGTACACCAAAACACTTGGCTCTGAGCATGAAAAAAAAAGAGAGACTAGTGAAAAGGAAGACTGATTGGATATTTCTAGAACGAAAAAAATTCGAATCTGCTGTCAACAGAAAATACTCTTATTAAGGGATTTCTTTTCAAACTTGATCCAAGAAGATGGCTATTATTGGCAGGCAAATAGAAAACATTCTTCTTACTCTAAATGGCACAAGTTTCTGGAGATGTAATGAATCCTAAATGGCTTCCAGGACATGGCTGTTACTCCAGTATGCAGTTGTCTGGTACGATTTACTCCATTAAGAGTAACTACTGGGGCGCCTGGGTGGCCCAGTTGGTTAAGCGTCTGCCTTTGGGTCAGATCATGATCCTGGAGTCCTGGGATCGAGCCCCGCATCCAGCTCCCTGCTCAGCGGGAGCCTGCTTCTCCTTCTTCCTCTGCCCCTCCTCCTGCTCCTTCTCTTCCTCTCTCTCTCTCAAATAAATGAATAAAATCTTTTTTTTAAAAGATTTTATTTATTTATTTGACAGAGAGAGACGCAGTGAGAAAGGGAACACAAGCAGGAGGAGTGGGAGAAGGAGACGCAGGCTTCCCGCTGAGCAGGGAACCCGATGCGGGGCTCGATCCCAGGACCCTGGGATCATGACCTGAGCTGAAGGCAGACGCTTAACGACTGAGCCACCCAGGCGCCCCAATAAAATCTTTTTTTAAAAAAGGGTCACTACTGGAGTATTGGGGGTTATGCTGAAGTAGGGAGACCAGCGTAACGTGGAATTAAAGGAGACATGTGGCAGGATGCTTCCACTTAAGGCCTAGGAATCGACTAGAGCAGATTTTACAAAAACAAGATTTGTAGATCCCTCTTCAAATCTACCAAATCAGAATCTCCAAGGAGTGGTTAACAGAGCTTGTATGATATTAGTAAGTATTATATTTAATATCTATTTTTTTTTAAAGATTTTATTTATTTATTTGAGACAGAATGAGAGAGAGAGAGAGCTCATGAGAGGGGGGAGGGTCAGAGGGAGAAGCAGGCTCCCCGCCGAGAAGGGAGCCCGATGTGGGACTCGATCCCGGGACTCCGGGATCATGACCTGAGCCGAAGGCAGTCGCTTAACCGACTGAGCCACCCAGGCGCCCCTATTTAATGTAGACCAGGCCTGCTATGTAGACCAGGCTCTATGCTAAGCATTTTACATGTATTATCTCATTTAATCCTATTATCACCATTTACAGAGGCCCAGGACTGTTTTCACTGTGCTCCTTGTTCAGCATCTTTCTTCAGTATCCTCCCTTCATCCATTTGAAAACAAATGCTCTTCTGTATGACCCAAATTGTTGGGGTTTTTTACCCCGAGCTTACCCATTTTCTGGTACCGTTTCCTTGGTGGAAATAAAAGCCTTTTCTCAGTGGAAAACCCAAGATCCGAGCCCACAGCACCGTCTGCCTTACACTGCTTTCCCTATCTTGCTCAATGACCTATAGAACTCACAGTGAGGCTAATTGGAAAATTAGTTCTGAAAAGAAATTCTCTCTTTTCACATGTGAAGTATTCAACAGGGGGATGGCAGAGGCCATGAGGTTGTCTTTTGAAGGCAAAAGGGTCTTCTGAGTCTATCAACTTCTACAACTAAGTTATTTATAACAACAATAACAGCTAATATTTATTGAACACTTTACTGTACTCCAGGCACTGTAACATATTTATTATCCCATTTAATATTCAATATGACCCTGTAAGGCAAGTATTATTATTATTATCATCATCATTATTCCCCATTTTATGGATGAGAAGACAAGGCAGAAAGGCAAAATGACGTGCCAGAGATCACTTGGCTATTAATTGACAGAACAGGAATAAAATCCAGTTTTGTCTGACTCCAAAGTTAATATACTTAACTCCTCCATCCTTAATGTCAAGACCAAAAGAAGAAATAAATTGGACTTGTCTTTTTTTTTTTAAGGTTTATTTTTAAGTAATCTCTACCCCCAACCTGGGACTCAAACTCACCACCCTGAGATCAAGAGTCACACACTCCACCAACTGAGCCAGCCAGGCACCCCCCAGACTTGTCTTTAATTGTGCTTGTTTGTGTATATGTGGGCTTCAGGGGTTATTTTTGTTATTTTTGTTTGTTTGTAAAAGAAGAAGAGGGTTTTACTTTCCAGTCTACTCGGCTACAGGAAGCCAATATTATGAATTAGTGGAATTTTGAAAGAGGACTATTTTCTCAGAGATCCCTGATGGTAGCTTTCTGGCCTGGCTGCCGAATATGACAGAAAGTCAAAATCAGCATGTTAGAACTATTATCCTTTTATCACGGAGTACAAAGAAATAATAGTTCCCTCTCAAGTTAACACCTAAAGAAATTACTCAGCACCCAATTCACTTCTCAGGGGCAGAATCTCACTCTTTGTATCACCCCTCACGCCCGTATTTCTGTCTTGACAGCATAAAGAGCCAGATCTTTTAGCCTAGATGACTACACAGAGATCAGCAATTCCAAAATTCCCGTGCCCTGCTCAGAGATCCTCCAGTCCTCTCCCCTCCTTTGCAAAGGTAGGTATCTTGAAAATGTTCCCCAAATACGTTTTAGACGCCCCCGCAAATGCAAAGCCTTTTTCTCTACCACCCATGACCAAATGGCTATTAGTGACAAAAAAAGCCCTTGTTAGTTCATGTCACTGCTTTTGGGGGGGAATGCAGGAGCCCTTATAACTGATGACACGGTTCATAGCAGGTCACCACAGATAAGGTCTCTCTGAGAGATAGCAAAGAGGCAAAGAGAATTCTCAGCAGTGCAGAAACACCTCTCAAGCTGCTACCCGCTCTCCTTCAGGTGGCTGAGCTATCAGAGCTGGGAATGCGGAGGGGGAGGTGGGTTAGTGTGAAGCAACTAACTTCCCGGTTAAAGTCAGACAAAGGAGAATTCGTACCCATTGTGACCAGATACTGAAGTGCTCTCTCCATTTCGGTCTCTGACTCTGCAGCCTTTGCCATTGGTTCTACTCTGTCAATACGACTTCCAATAAGTCAGTGCAACTACAAAGACATACCATAGATATGAGTTTATATTTGCAGACAGAATCAGGATCAATTGCATTTCCTTATAACTACACACACACATACACAGACATACACACACACCCCTACACCTACACGCATCCCTACAGGCATACCTCACTTTTCACAAAAGGATGCTCCTGAAAATTCAGTAAATATAAAAATTGTAGAGATGAAAGTCAATTTCAACTCTAAAGATTTTTTATATATTTATATTTATTTTTTATTATGTTCAGTTAGCCAGCATTTAGTACATCATTAGTAGCATTCAACGATGCATTAGTTGCATATAATACCACGCATGCCCTCCTTAGTACCCATCACCCGGCTACCCCATCCCCCCACCACCTCCCCTCTGAAACCCTCAGTTTGTTTCCTGGAGTCAGAGTCTCTCATGGTTTGTCGCCCTCACTGATTTCTCCCCCTTCAGTTTTCCCTCCCTTCCCCTATTGTCCTCTGCGCTATTCCTTATGTTCCACATATGAGTGAAACCATATCATTGTCTTTCTCTGCTTGACTTACTTCACTTAGCATAATCCCCTCCAGTTCCATCCATGTCAATGCAAATGTTGGGTATTCATCCTTTCTGATGTCTGAGTAATATTCCATTGTATATATGAACCACATCTTCTTAATCCATTCTGTCTGTTGAAGGGCATCTCAGCTCCTTCCACAGTTTGGCTATTATGGACATTGCTGCTATGAACATTGGGGTGCATGTGCCCCTTCTTTTCACTACATCTGTATCTTTGGGGTAAATACCTGGTAGAGCAATTGCTGGGTCATAGGGTAGCTCTATTTTTAATGTCTTGAGGAACCTCCATACTTCTAATGACTTTCTTAATAATTTTCACATATATAAGCGTTTATTACAATAAATACAATTTTCATTGGTAGTGGGCACAAAAGCAAATGAAATACAGATGGAAATATTTTGCCAACCGTAAAACATCAACAAATGTTAATCATAGTTACTCACTAAGCAGGTAGGGGTGATAATGAATGCAATTTAAAAGGCTCTACTATAAACCATTTTTATAACATGATTAATCCTTCCTTAATGTAAACATTTGTACAAATGGATTAGAATACATTGGATATGATGTAGGTCTTCTTACATTTAAACAAATCTACTTACATTACACTGTGATTGCTCTTCATTTCTATTATATCCAAATTGGATTATAGTGGGTATGACATTAATGGACAGAGCACTGAATGAGAAAGGTTTTTTTCTTTTTAATTGAAGTATAGTTGACATAAAATATATTAGTTTCACGTGTACAACATAGTGATTTGATATTTATATACGCTACAAAATGCTCACCACGGTCTAAATCTAGTTACCATCTGTCACCATACAAAGTTATTACAATATTATTGACTATATTCCCTATGTTGCACTTTTCATCCCTGTGACATATTTATTTTATAACTGGAAGTTTGTAGCTCTTAATCCCCTTCACCTATTTTGCCCATCCCCCCACCCACTTCCCCTCTGGCAACCACCAGTTTGATCTCTGTATCTATGGATCAGTTTCTGTTTTGTTTGTATGATTGTTTTGTTTTTTAGATTCCACATATAAGTAAAATCATACAGTATTTGTCTGTCTCTGACTGACTTATTTAGCTTAGTGTAATACCCTCTAGGTCCATCCATGTTGTTGCAAATGGCAAGATCCCATTCTTTTTGATGGCTGAGTAATATTCCATTATATATATATATATAATATATATACCATATCTTATTTATCTATTCATCTATAAATGGACACTTAGACTGCTCCCATATTTTGACTATTGTAAGTAATGCAGCAATAAATATAGGGGCACATATATCTTTTTGAAACTGTCTTCATTTCCTTCAGGTAAATACCCAGAAGTGGAATTACTGGGTCATATGGTATTTCTATTTTAAAATTTTTGAGAAACCTCCATACTGTTTTCTTTCCTTTTGCAGGGGGCCGGGGGGTGTAGAGAGGAGGGGTAGAAGGAGAGGGAGAGTGAGCATCTCAAGCAGGCTCCATGCCCAGCACAGAGCCTGACACAGGGCTCAGTCTCATGACCCTGAGATCATGACCTGAGCCAAAACCAAGGGTTGGACGCTCAACCAACTGAGCCACCCAGGCGCCCATGCATACTGTTTTCCATTCTGGCTGCACCAGTTTACATTCCCACCAACAGTGCATGAGGGTTCCCTTTTCTCCACATCCTCACCAATATTTGTTATTTCTTCTGTTTTTTATTTTAGTCATTCTGACAAGAGTAAGGTGATATCTCATTGTGGTTTTGATTTGCATCTCCTGGATGATTATTAATGTTGAGCATCTTTTCATGTGTCTCTGATTTTTGAATCAGATTATTTGTTTTCTTTGGTGTTAACTTCTATAAGGTCTTTATAGTTTGGATAGTAACCCCTTATTGGATGTATCATTTGCAAATATCTTCTCCCATTCACTAGATTGTCTTTTCTTTTTTATGGATGAGTAGTATTCCACGGCATATATATACATCACATCTTCTTTATCTACTCTATCAATGGACACTTGGGTTGCTTCCATATCTTGGCTATTGGAAATAATGCTACAATAAACATATAGGTGTATATATCATTTCAAATTAGTGTTTAGTGTTTTCATTTTCTTTGGGTAAATACCCAATAGTGGAACTACTGGATCATATGGTATTTATATTTTTAATTTTTTGAGGAACCTCCATACTGTTTTCTACAGTGGCTCCACCAGTTTGCATCCCTACCAACAGTGCACATGTGTTCCTTTTTCTCCACATCTTCACCAATATTTGTTGTTTCTTGTGTTTTTTATTTTAGTCGTTCTGACAGGTATAAGGTGATATCTCATTGTGGTTTTGATTTGCATCTCCTGGATGATTAGTGATGTTGAGCATATTTTCATGTGTCTGTTGGCCATCTGTATGTCTTCTTTGGAAAAATGTTTATTCAAGTCCTCTGCCCATTTTTAAATCAGATTGAGGTTTTTTGGTGTTGAGTTATTTGAGTTCTTTATATTTTTTGGATATTAACCCCTTATAGAATATATCATTTGTAAAATCTTCTCCCATTCAGTAGATTGCCTTTTCATTTTGTTGATGATTTCCTTCACTGGGCAAAAGCTTTTTGGTCTGATGTACTCCCAATTGTTTATTTTTGCTTTTGTTGCCCTTGCCTAAGGAGACAGATCCAAAAAATATTGCTAAGGCCAATGTCCAAGAGTTTACTGTCTGTTTCCTTTTAGGAGTTTTGTGGTTTCTGGTCTTACATTTAGGTCTTTGACCCATTTTGAACCATCTTGAGCTTTCTTTTTTTGCTATTTGCTTGGAATATCTTTTTCCATCCCTTCACTTCCAGCTTGTCCTGTGTCTTTAGGTCTGAAGTGAATCTCTTGTAGGTAGCATACAGATGAGTCTTGTTTTTTAATCTATTCATTCATCCTATGTCTTTTGATTGGAGCAGTTAGTCTAGATAGATAGATAGATAGATAGATAGATAGATAGATAGATAGATAGATAGATAGACAGATAGATATGTGCTTATTATAATTTTGTTGTTTCCTTGTTTTTGTAGTTCTTCTCTGTTCCTTTCCTCTTCTCTTACTCTCCTCCCTTGTGATTTGATGACTTTCTTTAGTGTTCTGTTTGGATTCCTTTCTTTTTATTTTCTGTGTATCTACTACAGGTTTTTGGTTTGTGGTTACCATGAGGTTCATATATAACATCCTATGTATATATCAGTCTATTTTAAGTTGGTAGTCACTTAAGTTTGAACACATTCTAAAAGAATTACATTGGGGCGCCTGGGTGGCTCAGTCGTTAAGCATCTGCCTTCGGCTCAGGTCATGATCCCGGGGTCCTGGGATTGAGCCCCGCATCAGGCTCCCTACTCCACGGGAAGCCTGCTTCTTCCTTTCCCACTCCCCCTGCTTGTGTTCCCTCTCAAGCTGTGTCTCTCTCTGTCAAATAAATAAATAAATAAATAAATAAATAAATAAATAAATCTTTAAAAAAAATACATAAAATAAATAAATAAAAGCATTACATTTTTACCACCATCCCCTGCCATGTTTTATGTATTTGATGCCAGATTTTACATATTTTCATTTTGCATATCCCTTAACTAATTATTGTAGACATAATTGATTTTACTACTTTTGTTAGACTAAAGTGATTATAAGTGATTGATCTACTACCTTTACTGTATGTTTGTTTTTACCAGTGAATTTTTTTTCCTTTCATTATTTTCTTACCTCTAGATGTGGCTCTTTCTTTTCTGCTTAAAGATGTCCCTTTAACATTTCTTGTAAGGTTTATTTAGTGGTAATGAACTCCTTTAACTTATGTTTGTCTGGGAAACTCTCTCTCTCCTTCAATTCTGAATAATAACATTGCTAGGTAGAGTGTTCATGATTGTAGGTTTTTTTCCTTTCAGCACTTAGAATATATCATGCTATTCTCTTCTGGCCTGTAAAATTTCTGCTGGAAAATCAGCTAATAGTCTTATGGGTGTTCTCTTGTATGTAGCTAATTGTTTTTCTTTTGCTGCTTTTAAGATTCTCTCTTATCTTTAATTTTTGACATTTTAATTATTATGTGTCTTGGTGTGGATCTCTTTGGGTTCATTTTGTTTTGGGCTTTCCATGTTTCCTGGACCTAGATGTCTGTTTCCTTCCCTAGGTTAGGGAAGTTTTCTGCTATTCTTTCTTTCTAAGATTTTATTTTTAAGTAATCTCTACACCCAATGTGGGTCTCGAACTCACAACCCCAAGATCAAAAGTCACATGCTCCACTAACTGAGCCAGCCAGGCACCCCTGCTATTGTTTCTTTGAATAAGTTTTCGGCCCCTTTCTCTCTCTCTCTTCTCCTTCTGGGACCCCTATAATGTGAATGTTAGTACGTTTGATGATGTCATAGAGGTACCTTAACCTATCCTCATTTTTAAAAATGTGGGGTTTTTTTGCTGTTCAGTTTGGATGATTTTCACTTCCAGATCACTACTCTATTCTTCTGCATCCTCTAATCTGCTATTGATTCCTTCTAGAGTATTTTTCATTTCAATTATTATATTCTTCAGCTCTGATTTTTTAAAATATTTTCTCTCTGGTGGTGTTCTCACTGAGTCTATCTACTCTTCTCCCAAGTCCAGTAAGCATCTTTATGACCATTACTTTGAACTCTTTATTAGGTAGATTGCTTGTCTCCATTTTGTTTAGTTCTTTTTCCTGAGGTTTTGTCTTGTTCTTTCCTTTGAAACATATTCCTCTGTATCCTCATTTTGTCTGACTCTCTGTTTCTATGTCTTAGGTAGGTCAGCCATGTCTCCTGGTCTTAAAGGCAGTGGCCTGATGTAGAAGGCATCCTATGGTTGCAGTAGTGCAGTCCCTCCTAGTCACCAGAACAGGTGCTCCAGGGGTGTCCCATGGGTGAACTGAATGCACCCGCCTGTTGTGACTGGGCTGCCACTGCTGGGGGTGCCCTGGTGGGTGGGGCTGGCTGCAATGCCCAGCTGTAGCTGCTGTGGGTATGCTTGTGGGTGGGGTTATCCCCTGGCACAACTGGCTGAGAGTGGGGCAGGTTCCCTGGGTAACACCAGGGCAGGAAGAGTGGTGCTAGCAAGATAGATGGGTAATGTCAGAACTGGTGCCCTCTAGCAGTGGGCCAGCTAAGCTGAAGAAAGGCAAGAAAAATGGCACTAGCCAGTACTTTCATTCCCAAAGAAAGTGCCTAGAGATCCCTGCCCCTCTGACACACATCCTAAAATTAGTCAATAAATCTGCTTCACATATTGCCTGGGGGCTTTTCAAACTGCTGTCTCTGTGCTGAGTCTCTGAGTGACTAATATTGTGTGCAGGCCTTTTAAGAGTAGACTCTCGGTTTCCTATAGCCCTCTGGCTCTCCAAGAGTTAAAACCTACTGATTTTCAAAGCCAGACCTTATGGGGGCTTGTCTTCCCAGTGCAGATCCCCAGGGTGGGGGTGGGGGTGCCCGATGTGGGGCTTGAACCCCTCACTCCTCAGGGAGGACCTCCTCACCTGTGGTGTCCCTCCCACTTGTGAGTTACTTTGCTGAGGCTTTGGTTCCCAACTTTGTCTCTGCCCCTCCTGTTCTTCTTAATGTAGTTTTTTCTTTATATATTTAGCTGTAGAAGGGTTGTTCTGCTAGTCTTAAGTTGTTCTCAGAGTGAGTTGTACCATACATAGTTGCAGCCTTGGTGTGTCCATGGGAGAAGATGAGCTCAGAATCTTCCTACTCTGCCATCTTTCCCTCTCTCTGAGAATGGGTTTTAATTCCTTCTCTGTCATCAACTGGCAGCTTTTGATTGCTCCAAGTTCCTCATATGTATTTTTTAAAAAGTGGTCATCATACCATCCTGCCTATTTAATATGGTTGTTAAGAAAGATGAAATAATATATGTGAAGACAAAACTTCACAGATAAAGCATAAGCAGTGTGGTAGGTAGAATTCTGATATGACCCCAAGATTCAGGCCCCTGGTGTCTCAGTCATTCAGTCAGACAAAAACCTGGGTGCTCCTGTATAGAGATTTTGCAAATATAATTAAGGTTCTAAATCAGTTGACCTTAAAATAGGGAGATAATCTGAATGGGTCTGACCTATCGCATGAGCCCTTTAAATCTGAGATTCAAAATACAAGAAGGACTTGACACGCTATTGCTGGCTTAAAGATGGTGGGAGCCATATGACAAGGAACATGGGTGTCCTCTTTTTGCTAGGGGGCTGGCAGCCAGCAAGGAAATAGGTATGTCAACCCTACAATGGCAAGGAACTGAAATCCTCCAACAACATGAATGAGCTGGGAAGCAGATATTTCCCCAAAGCTTCCAGATGAGAACCCAGCCTGGCTGACACCTTGATTTCAGTCTTATGAGATTCTTTTTTGTTTTGTTTTTGTTTTTGTTTTTTTTCAGTCTTATGAGATTCTAAGCAGAGGGACCAGCTGAGCCCCACTGAACCCACACTTCTGACCTAAAGAACTGTGAGCTAATAAATGGCTGTTGTTTTATGCCACTAAGTTTGTGGTAATTTGTTACGTAGCAATGGAAAACTAACATCAGTGACATACAGCTACCCAGCATTATTTTCTATAGCTATAGATAGAAACACACTGAATTTGGAGTTAGAAGATCTGGGATTAAATCCTACACCTACTATTGACTGTGTAACTGGATATATATCATTTGACCTCTCTGATCCTTATTTTCTTCATTTGTAACACAGGGATAATAATTCATATTTCCTAGAACTGTTGTGTGGATTAAATGAGATAATATGAAAACCTGCTAGCATCATGCATGGCACACACAGTAGGTGCTGTATAAATTTTTTAAACAATATTTCATAAACATATATTCATTTATTGTACCTTCCTTGTGCTAGGCATCATGTTATGTACTTGGGATACAAAGCCACTTAAGACATGGTTCATGCCCTCAAGGAGTTTAAAGTATAATAAGAGACAAATGAATAAACCAGCAATTTCCATACAGAAAAATGATGGCCATTATGATAGAAAGCTACAGATGGTATTATGGAAGCAGAGAGAAGGAAGAACTTGATCAGACTATAGTTTCAAGGAACTTCTCAGAGGAGGTGATGTTTGACTTACAGTTTAAAGTGGTTCTTAAACTTGGATGCACAATATAATCACCTAGGGAGGCTTTTGATGCCTCCTCACCCCACCAAGACATTGTGATTTAATTAATCTGGGGTATGGCCTGGGCAAGGAGAGCCCTCTGAAGAAACAGCATGTGCAAAAGCCCCTGGCTATGAAACTGCATCAATCAGGAAACTACACATAGTTCCAAAGGACAGGCATGAAGGGAGGGTGTGTCAGGAAGTAGTGGTAGATGATACTAAAGAGGAATCAGATCATGCAGGACCCTGTATGCTAAGGTGAGGGGTTTGAAATTTATACAGAGGGCAATAAATAACCATTGAAAGATAGAGAGCATCTATCATGATCAGATGTATTTACATTTCTAAAAGATAACTCTGGCTACAGTTGGAGGGTAGATGTTTGAAAAGATATCAGACTAGAGTTAAGAAAACTAATTGAGAGGTTTTCTAGTAAACCAGATGAGAAATGAGGGCCATACCTAAGGCAGTGTGTACTGGGGGTGGATAATGAGTCAAAGGGACAGATTTAAGACATTAAAGCAGTAGAACCAAAAGGACTTAGTGAGTGACTGAATGTCAAAGGAGGAGGAAAGGAGTCAGATGTGTATGTGTGGGTAGGGGTGGGGATGCCCAGGTTGAGCTTAGATAAGGATATAGATCTATCTAGGTATCTCTAATAAACTAATGCCACCCATCAATTCTTTGGGGTCCTCTGTTAAGAAATGTGAGTTATTGATTAATGTGACCTCATTTGTATGCCAGGATAGTGATCTGGGGAAACTTGAGGTTATGCTAAGATGACTCCAAGGTTTCCAGGTTAGGGAACCAAGAAGATACATTTTAGTGTAAGCTTCCCTAGAAATTTCTCAAATTAATAGTAACAGGAATCCAGGACTCTGAGCATGAGGGCGGGGCCACACTGAGACTGGAGCCACGGTGTGCTTTGGGGTCCTAGATGGCTCTTGATCTACATGCTGGTGTTTTACCACTCACTCAACTCAGTCCTACTTTTCAAGTCTGATTCTTCCTGTCATGCTATCAGATGGCAGATTCTCTCTTGGTGGAAGCCAAATGATATTGACATATTAACCATAGTGCTTCCCATCCCATTATTTCCTATTATTCTTATGCTTTTCTCATCCCTCCCACCCATACTAAAGGACTCTTTGGCCACAGAGGATGAATCAGAGGGAAGCAAATGAATTTTATGCTAATGGAAATCCCTGTGCCCTATCAGCCTGAACCAATTTCTTGGGGACAACTGTAGAACCCAAAAGATAGGTTTGGGGGTTCAAAAATAAATATGACCTGTGCCTAACTTCCTGGGTAAAGCCCAGAGAAGTGGCAAGCCCTGAGGAGTTACCCCTTACCAACATGTAAGAAGAACAATAGAGATGGCTATGTGATGAATCTATGCAAATAAGCATATTTGCAAATAAGCAAATAAGCCTGGAACAGCCTTGTGGAGCCTCCCCACAGATGTTTCCCATGTATCCAGGGGAGCAAGGAAGTAGCTGAGAGAGCTGAACTTGGAGACAGTGATCAGAACAAGAAGAACTCAACAGTGGATGGATACCATTGTAGAAAGAAGAAATACCTCAAACATAGATGTCATCTGCAGCTGGAGCAGAGGGGGTTGGTACTCTGAATTCACTAAGGAAACCCTGAATTGACTGAGATTGCTTTTAAAAAAAAAGACCCAAATTAAGTTTCTGCTAACAGGCTGAATACAAGCTGAAAACAGATAGAAGAAAGATGTTACACTTCCAGCAAATGTAAGTAATATGGCCTGAGATTCATATCTACTGTATTTGCTTCCAGTTGAGGCTCTACATGAAGGAAGAAATCTGATTGCCTCAGCTTGTGTTACAGGCGAGGCCATGGGGTCCTGAGCCAGCAAGGAAATTGCTGTCTTTGAAGGATCAGGTGCTCATACCTAGTCCCATAAGGAGAAGCAGGTCTAAAGCTCACTAGTAAAGGTGGGTTGACTACTTTCAAAGAAATCTCTGTGGCTTAGCATAAAATGGTCTAATGATTTATTTCTCACTCATATCACAGTCTAATATGGATTATGGAGAGGGGCGGGGAGGAGGGGTTCGCTCTAGGCAGTCATCTGGATATCCACGCTCAGCCATCTTTTAAGGCCTCTGCGTCCTCCACTGGTTTCTCTTCATCCAGAGGTAGATGAAAGGAGAGTACACGGAGGGTTGGGAGGGACATTTTAATGTGCCAGGCCTAGAACATTGCACATTAAAAAATAAGCAAGTGGGCAAGGAAAGGCAGTCTGGTGGTGTACTCAGACAGAGGAGGAGAACAAATCCTAGTGAGCCCTAATCATCTCAACCAGGCGGTGAAGACTAATGAAGGGTCAAGCTAAGGGGTGGTCATTATTGTCCTCTCTCCCTCTCCAAAAGGCCTTATGCAATGCTTTGCAGTAAGTAGACACTTAATGTCTAATACTACAAAACCACAGCATTAAGAAGTTCCCGGAAGTAGCATCTGTTTTTAGAGCAGAAGTTGCCAGAATAGATAACTAATGCTATGGAGAAAACAGGAAGAAGTCAAGTTCCTCACACTAAAAGCTGCCTAACTGAAGGTTTCAGACAAAAGCAAAAAAGCTTGAGCAAGTCAATTTGAAAGCTGTAATTATGATGTATGCTGATTATAGCCATAATGAGCCATAAAGCTTGGAATTTCACACAGTGTCAAAGCCTCCAGGTATGGAGCGTTCTTGAATCTAGTTTTTATTCTAACCAAAAAGTGAGAAGCCAACCAACAAGCCAACTGAAAAACCCAGAGTCCTTTTTTTTTTTTTTTTAAAGATTTTATTTATTTATTTGACAGAGAGAGACACTTCGAGAGAGGGAAGACAAGCAGGGGCAGTGGGAGAGGGAGAAGCAGGCTTCCCGCTGAGCAGGGAGCCCGATGCGGGGCTCGATCCCAGGACCCTGGGATCATGACCTGAGCCGAAGGCAGAGGCTTAACGACTGAGCCACCCAGGCACCCCTCCCAGAGTCCTCTTGACACATTTTGTTCTTAAGGGAATACAGACAGAAACACTCAAAGAAAACCACAGAAATGCAAAACCCCAACCTTCCAAAGTGCAAAATATCTACAAAGCATATCTACAATACAAATTCTAGTGTTTTATCTTGTAAATTAAATCCCACTTTAAGAAAAATAAAACACTTCCAGGGGTGCCTGGGTGGCTCAGTTGGTTGAGCATCTGACTCTTGATTTTGGCTCAGGTCATGATCTCAGGGTGGTGGGATTGAGCCCTGAGTGGGGTTATGCACTTGGGAGGGAGTCAGCTTATCCCTCTCCCTCTGCCCCTCCCCCTGCACACATTAAATAAATAAATAAATAAATAAATAAATAAATAAATAAATAAATAAATAAAATCTTAATTTAAAACATTTCCAGAAAAATATGAAAATACTTAAGACATATGTATCATTTTTACAAGTTGAGGAATTCATGCCATTGTTACTGTTTTCCCTTTTGCCATGGATTTTTTTTTTTTAAACATAGGTCTTCTCTGAAAAAGGAGAAGAATATTAGCAATACTATTTCATAGCTTAAAAACACTATTTTTTGTGCAAACAGCCTCTTCCTTTAGGCCTTTAAGATTCTAATTTGAAAATCAACTTTAACAGTTGCATTTTCTGTTACAGGTATACATGGTCAGCCTGCAGTTAGCCATAAAATTCCATTCTTTGAGCATTTTGTTTAGAAGAGGCTTTGCTAAAAATATTTAATAAATGAGTAAATAATGAAATTGAGCCAACTTGACTGCACATGTCCCCGATTGATCTATAGGTTTAATGTCTTCTTTTTTTTTATTAAAGATTTTATTTATTTATTTGACAGAGAGAGGGTGAGAGCACAAGCCAGGAGGCAGAGGAAAAGGGAGAAGCAGGCTCCCCGCTGAGCAGGGAGCCCATGCGGGGCTTGATCCCAGGACCCTGGGATCATGATCTGAGCCAAAGGCAGCCGCTTAACTGACTGAGCCACTCAGACGCCCCGGTTTAATGTCTTCTGAAGCACTAATTGCCTGACATGTTATTGTTGGGTGAATATTGCTGCCCGTCATGCACTTACTCTCTCAAAAGTTTCATTTATTTCCCACAGGAAACTCTCTGAACCCCAAAATGCGAAAAGAAAACTAGGAGGATTTGTATTCACAGGCTTCTTGGGGGCTGTCTGAGTGTTACCATGGAGGTTATCTTCATGTTGAATGACTTTTTTGGTCAAAGCCCACTGGCCACCCAGCCCAAGTCCTTCCAAAGCAAGAGGCTAATCTCCTGATGTGGAAAATCACCTGCTCTCCCATAGTTGTGACCCTGTCAAATTTTAAGGTCACAGCATCTATCCTTCCTGTCAGAATATTTGCTCAACAATGGAGATAAGTTACTTTGATTAGCATATGAGCAGACCTTCCTTACAGCCTACAGAGCAAGGGCGCCCCCATAATGTCCCTACTGAACATTCTGAAAATTCTCTCTCTTCTTCCCTCTAAATTCTTTATTCATTGAGAATCTATACTGATTTTTTTTAAGATTTTATTTATTTATTTATTTATTTATTTATTTATTTATTTATTTATTTGAGAGAGAGAGCGTGAGAGAGCACCAGCGGGGGAGAGAGGCAGAGAGAGAGGGAGAAGCAGACTCCTTGCTGAGCTGGGAGCCCAACGTGGGGCTCGATCCTAGGACCTTGAGATCATGACCTGAGCCGAAGGCAGACGCTTAACTGACTGAGCCACTGAGGCACCCCAAGAATTTATACTGATTTGACCTAAACTGCAACGAAGTTTATATCGTTGCTATTTTGGAAGAATTTATTAAGCAAATAAGCTTAAGTAAGTTAGTATAAGTAAGTTAGTATAAGTAAGTTAGATGTGGGGCTTCACGAGCTCCAGTTTAAAAAGCACTCTCAATACACACCTCATTTTGTCCTCATAACCACCCTATAACAAGTTTTGTTGTCCCTATTTTATAGATGAGGAAACTGGAGCTCAGAAAGGTAAGGTGACTTGCTCCAGGTTATATAGATTGGGTTGTGAGTAAGGATACAAACATCATCATCATCACTATTATTATACATAATAATAGCATTTAATATCTATTGGCCAATGATTATGTAACAGGTATTATGTTAACTGTTGTATTTTCATATTACATTTAGATTATATAATCAGCCTGTAAATTAGGTATTATTACAATTCCCATTTTAAAGATGAAAGACAATGTCTCAGAGAAATAAAGCAACTTGCCCAAGACTATAAAGCTAATAAATCTTGAGATATGTTTCACCTGTCTAAGAAAATAAACTGTATTTTTTAAAAGACTTTATTTTTTTTTTTGAAAGATTTTATTTATTTATTTGACAGAGAGAGAGATAGCGAGAGCAGGAACACAAGCAGGGGGAGTGGGAGAGGGAGAAGCAGGCCTCCCGCCGAGCAGGGAGCCCGATGTGGGACTCGATCCCGGGATCCCGGGATCATGACCTGAGCCGAAGGCAGACGCTTAACCGACTGAGCCACCCAGGCGCCCTAAAAGACTTTATTTTTAAGTAATCTCTACACTCAACATGGGGCTCGAACTCACAACCCCGAGATCAAGAGTCGCATGCTCTACCAACTAAGCCAGCCAGGTGTCCCCTGACTGGCTTATTTCACTCAGGATTATACTTTCTAGATCCATCCATGTTGTTGAAAATGGCAAGATTTTATTATTTTTATGACTGAATAATATTCCATTGTGTGTGTGTGTAATATATATATATATATATATATATATACCATATCTTCTTTATTCATTCATCTATCAATGAACACTTGGGCTGCTTTCATAGTTTGGCTATTGTAAATAATGCTACAATAAACATAGGGGTGCATATATCCCCTTGAATTAGTGTTTTTGTATTCTTTGGGTAAATACCCAGTAGTGCCATTACTGGATTGTAGGGTAGTTCTATTTTTAATTTTTTGAGCAAACTCCATACTGTCTTGTACAGTGCTGCACCAGTTTGCATTCCCACCAATGCCAGAAGGTTCCTTTTTCTCCACATCCTCACCAACGCTTGTTGTTTCTGTGGGTTTTCTTTTATTTTTTTAAAGTAAACTCTATGCCCAACGTGGGGCTTGAACTCACAACTCTGAGATCAAGAGTCATATGCTCTGCCGACTGAGCCAGCCAGGCGCCCCTCTTGTGTTTAATTTTAGCCATTCTGACAGGTGTGAGGTGCTATCTCATTATAGTTTCGATTTGCATTTCCCTGATGATCAGTGATGTTGAGCGTCTTTTCATGTGTCTGTTGGACATCTAGATGTCTTCTTTGGAGAAATGTCTGTCCTTGTCTTCTGCCCATTTTTAAATTGGATTATTTGGTTTTTTGGTGTTGAACTGTGTAAGTTCTTCATGTATTTTAGATACTAACCCTTTGCCAGATATGTCGTTTGCAACTATCTTCTCCCATTCAGTAGGTTGTCTTTAGTTTTCTTGGTTGTTTCCTTTGCTCTGCAAAAGTTTTTTTTTTTAATTTTTTTATTGTTATGTTAATCACCATACATTACATCATTAGTTTTAGATGAAGTGTTCCATGATTCATTGCTTGTGCACAACACCCAGTGCTCCATGCAGAATGTGCCCTCTTTAATACCCATCACCAGGCTAACCCATCCTCCCACCCCCCTCCCCTCTAGAACCCTCAGTTTGTTTTTCAGAGTCCATTGTCCCTCATGGTTCCTTTCCCCCTCTGATTCCCCCCCCTTCATTCTTCCCCTCCTGCTATCTTCTTTTTTTTTTTTCTTAACATATATTGCATTATTTGTTTCAGAGGTACAGATCTGAGATTCAACAGTCTTGCACAATTCACAGCGCTTACCAGAGCACATACCCTCCCCAGTGTCTATCACCCAGTCACCCCATCCCCCCACCCCACCCCCCACTCCAGCAACCCTCAGTTTGTTTCCTGAGATTAAGAATTCCTCATATCCGTGAGGTCATATGATACATGTCTTTCTCTTTTTGACTTATTTCACTCAGCATAATACCCTCCAGTTCCATCCACGTCGTTGCAAATGGCAAGATCTCATCTGCAAAAGTTTTTTATTTTGATGTCCCAATAGTTTGTTTTTGCTTTTGTTTCCCTTGCCTCAGGAGACATATCCAGAAGGATGTTGCTATGACCAATGTCAGAGAAACTACTGCTGTGCTCTCTTCTAGGACTTTTTAAAAAAGATTTTATTTATTTATTTGTTTGTTTATTTATTTTAGAGAGAGAAAGCAAGTGTGAGTGGGGGGGCAGGAACTGAGGGAGAGGGTCAAAGCAGACTTGGGGCTGAGCATAGAGCCCAATGTGGGGTTCAATCTCACAACCCTGAGATCATGACCTGAGGCAAAATCAAGAGTCAGACACTTAACCGACTGAGCCACCCAGGCTCCCCTAGGACTTTTTTTTTTCCCAGCATGGAGCCCAATGCAGGGCTTAAACTCACAACCCTGAGATCAAGACCTGAGCTGAAATCAAGAGCCGGATGCCTAACCAACTGAGCCGCCCAGGCGCCCCTCTCTTCTAGGATTTTTATGGTTTCAGGTCTCACATTTAGGGTCCTTATTCCATTTTGGGTTTATTTTTGTGCACAGTGTTAAGAAAGTGGTCCAGTTTCATTCTTTTTCATGTAGCTGACCAGTTTTTCCAACACCATTTGTTGAAGAGACTTTTTCCCATTGCATATTCTTGCCTTCTGTGTCGAAGATGAAAAAGCATATTCTTGTTATAATTGCTTTTATTTGCTTTCAGTCATATTTAATTTACTTTGAAATTTCAAGCTGCATTGAAAAAGGGTGTGAAATTGTATACATATCAAAAGGCAGCAAAAATGTCATTGCTATACTTGATAGTTGATTCTCCTCTCCTATGCATACGCACACACACACACACACAGAGTAACCCATAGCAAACTAAGCCCCTACTACACGTCCACCAGCTCATAGCATTAGAACACATAATACTCCTGAAGCAAACAATCTGACTGGAGAAATAAAACTCACACAAGAAGAGCCAAGGGAACAATGAAAGCAACAAGTGCTACCCAACGGTCAAGTCTTCTGGCCATTCATCAGAATCATCTTGGGAACTTGTTCAAATATAAGTACCCCAGCCATATCTGCAGAGACTCTGACGCAGGGAGTCTGGCTACGTACTGCTCCGCTTCGCTCTGAGAGAGGCTTATTAATGCTGTGGATAGAACCTGAGAGTATGCTTTCCTGATATCTTGTTTTCAAAGCAGGGCTTAAAGGCAAACGTGGCAGGTCATTAGCAAATACGGAGGGCACCTTCATCCAATTTACAGAAGAAGCAAATCTGGGAGGGACAGTGACCGAAACTAACCCCGATAGTCTATCTGCAATCCCATGAACAAATCAACCAACAAGTAAAATTCCTCGAGTGCCACCTCATGCCTCATGAAGGCAGTAGAAGCTAGGATAACCCCCTATCTCACTCACACACACGCACAACTGGACAGTCATACAATGCACACAGCTACCTGCCGCCAAACCCAGCCCTCTAGCCTCGTGTCTGTGCTCTGGGAGAGAACTGCTTGCTACTCGGCCTGGCCGCCGTTACATTACATGGCAGCAAGGCCTTTCTGCTTGCAAACTTCCAACCCCCTAGTGGAACCTCCCGTGTAACTTGCCCGGGGCTGCCAAACGTCCAGAGGGGCCTCTTAGGCGCCTGGGGAGAGACAGGAGGCCAGATGTGATTGTCACAGAGATGTACTGCCCAGATCCCGCTTCGAAGAAGGCCTTACTCCAGCTCCCAGGAGTCAGGGTCAGTCATCAATCTCCAGTTGTCAGCTCCTTTTGGGTTGGCTTCGGCTGCAGAGAGTTGCCTTGCCTGAGATCATGTCCTTCCGGGTACAGCCTGCATCCTATGAATGAGCACCGCAGGGGTCTAAAAAGGCCAAGCCCAGGATAGCTCTGAGGAACAGGCCTTGCTCCGGCACTTGCCTACCACATTGACCAAAGCCGTGACTGGCCTGTTCCGCAGTTCAGCTTCCTCTGCCCAATGCTGCTTCCTCCCCTTTCACTTCACAGGTATTATTAAATCCCTAATAAATAGCCTGCACCTCAAACTCGATTTCAGCATCTGCTTCCGGAGAATCCACCCCGTGACACCAGACCAGGCCAGTTCAGTGACAAGGCCAAGTGTGGTTGGAATAGAAAAATACAAGTGGCTTCCAGGGCCCTTGGTCGGGGCTGCCACGTCCTTGGTGGTCCCCGAGAGGCAGAAATTTGATTTGTTCTCGCTTCAAGACGCTGGCACTGAGATCTACTTAGATGTGTCCAGGTCCCTGGTACTAAGGATAAATCTGATGGCAGAAATGCAGTAGAGGGTGGCCTTATCCCTTATCCCTGGGGAGAAATATCCATCAATATAGAAGACTGGTTAATACATTCAGATACGCTACTATCCTGGAATGATCTACAGCTTTTAAAACATGTAAAAGTATATTTGTCGGCATGAGAGAATGTCCAAAGATGTTGTCATCTGAATTTTAAAAAGCAAGTTTTAGAACGGCCTTTTTAATATGACCCCCTTTTTAAAGTTAACATAGTGTAGTCACATTTTAAATAAATTGAAACTATAAGACTTTGAAATACTTTGCTATAAGAATATTTTAGTCCCAGTTTATGTGCAACATTTGAAACAATGCAAATCTCCCCAAATTGAAAGGTCACCAAGAATCACATTTCAAAGGCCAAATGAATTGTAAAGCCATGTTTACACTGTTGCCACATGGTGGCGCCACTTCAGCAAATAAACAAATTCCGGCCGCCTTTTGTTCAGCCTGGTCTCGAATTATGCAAATCTCAAATGATATGGGATCCTCAGGAACACATTCCTTGCATAAAATACATATGCCCCGAATACTGGTAGGCAGAACATCTGGAGGAATACGTCCCAAACTGAACTGGGGTTATCTCTGGAGAGTGGACATGGGGAGCGTGGATGTGACCTGTGCACGCCATCCGCCTCTGGTTTTATTATTTTCATATTCAGTCACAAAGGATGTAGAAAGGGACACAGTTTCTAATGAAAATAGAAATTCCTTGGATTCTTACGTAAAAAGCCCCAGTGTATTTCGAATGCCAGGCAGATGGCAGATGGCCCACGTGAGGCAGAGCAGGAGGCGCGTCATCCTCTGGCCAGGCAGCTGGTGCTCCATATGAAAGAGTCAAAGCCAGAGGAATACGAGTGCCTCAGCCCCTCTGGCCCTAGCAACCCCTCTGCCATGCCCACGGTTTCCTCCCAGACTCCTTCAGCACAGCGGAGGGCACGCACACAGCCACTGGACAGCACCACCTCACCCCTGCCCTGATTCTGAGCCCGCAGCTTCCACCAACCTCAGAGGGAACACGTGGGGAGGAAAAATCCTGCCAGAATTGGCGAGGAGCCCCCTAAGAGCCCTGCAACGCCATGCCACTCCGGTCGTCAGAGGAGGGCTCAGACGCCTCAGGGCGTCAGGCTGATCCAAATACTAATAGCACGAGTTATCATTTATTTTTATTTTTATTAAAGATTTTATTTATTTATTCGAGAGAGAGCAAAAGTGGGGAGGAGAGGGAGAAGCAGGGAGCCTGTATCTCAGGGGCTCTATCCCAGGACCCTGAGATCATGACTTGAGCCAAAGACAGCCGTTTAATCGACTGAGCCACTCAGGTGCCCCTATCATTTTTTAAAAAGATTTTAGGTATTTATTTGAGAGAGAAAACGAGAGAGAGCATGAGCTGGGGGCGAGGCAGATGGAGAGCGAGGGGCAGGCTTCCCTCTGAGCAGGGAACCCGATGCGGGGCTCGATCCCAGGACCCCGGGATCATGACCTGAGCCGAAGGCAGACGCTGAACCGACTGAGCCACCCAGGCGCCCCAGCAGCTATCATTTGAGAGTTTACCCTGTGCCAGGTATTGTACCAAGTGTTTTATACACCTGATCTCATTTTATCCTCACCATCCTGAGGTGGGTGCAATTATTACATCTTAAAATTTGGAAACTGAGACAGACCAGAGAAATTAAAGACACCTGCCCAAGGTCACACAATAACCGACAGATTTGAACCTGGATCTATCTGACTGAAGTGTCAATGCTCATGCTCTGCAGTTAGTGCTTCTCTCTTCGCACGTGAGCCCTGAAGCAAAGCAGAGCTAAATCCTTGATAGCCTGACTACATTTCAATGGATGGATATTATTATACGGCTTGAAGCCTTTAGACCCAAATCATAATAAATTGCTGAGCTAGAGATGGACCTGATAAACCTAGATATACTGCCTGTCCGTTTGTTCATTTATTCGTGCATTCATTCCGATCTCTATGCAGATAACACTCTGTTTTGTTTTCTGGTCACATATTAGATCAAGGATGTGCAGGTGAGTCTAAGGCCAGACCTCCAAGCCCTTGTTAATTCGGAGATCCTTGACAATATTTGCACCTTGGAGAGTGAACAACATATTATAAGGATCATCTGTAGTCCGGAGGAAGAACCAGAAGACCGCCAGACCCTGAACCAAAGGTCGGCTGTGTGTGAAGCACACGGCATAACAGAGCCTCGTGCTGTGAGATCTCCAGACAGCAAGGTAGCGGGGGTTTCTGTTGCTCTCCCTGGACTACCTGATTTGCTAGACCAAGAGCCGTCTGAGGACAGACACAAGCAGCACACCCCTAAGTCTCTTGGACCGGGCCTGGCACAGAACCAGGACTCCACAAATGGTGCTTGAACCGACCTCTACCCACTCCGTCACAATGAGACACTTGATTTTGTTTTCGGCTCAGCTTTACTGTTGTCCATTCAGAAAAGATTTCTGATGTATTTGCTACGTGCTAGAGACAGAGGAAAATTCAAAAGGAATTGACACTATTGTCCAGGCTCTATAGGGGCTTACATCCCAATGGGGAGATAAGATGAACCACAGGCACACAGCACAGTTCCGTACAAAGACTGAAAAGGGCCAGCAGTCCTCAGCTCCCAAATGCCAAGTCTTGGGACAAACTCATCCGTCTGAGAGCCACTGCTGCCTTGAAGAGTCTATCCATCCATCTCCATCATCGGAAATGCCCAGCTCACAGGGACTGTAAGCGATTTATTGGTCAGACATCATAACATAGAAACTAGAGACTGGTGAAATCTGAGTTAACCCCCCTGCATGTCATTTACTAACTTTGGTTTTTGTTGTTGTTGTTTGTTTTTTAAAGATTTTATTTTTTTAAGATTGATTGATTGATTGGTTGGTTGGGGGGAAGGGCAGAGGGAGAGAATCTTTCAAGCAGACTACCTGCTGAGTGCGGAGCCCAGTGCAGGGCTCAGTCCCACAACCCATGAGATCATGACCTGAGCGGAAACCGAGAGTTGGACGCTCAACCGACTGAGCCACCCAGGCTCCCCTAAAGATTTTATTTTTAAGTAATCTCTATACCCAACGCAAGGCTTGAACTTATAGCCTCCAAGACCAAGAGTCGCATGCTCCATTGACAGGGAGCCAGGCACCTCTGTCATTTACTAACTTTGAAACCAGATTATTCTCCTGCTTAACTCTCAATATACCAGGAAAAATAGTCATAACCACTTACCATCTGGGTCCAATGGACCTTTTTATAGTTTTATATTTTAAGTAATTTTACAAATAATTAACAGAACTAAGGTTAAAGGGGTAATGAAAAACAATTTGATTAGGAACTTTAATAAGAATTTAGACATAGTATATCAAATGTAATCTATATTTCCCCGGTTTTGAAGCTTTTCCTGGTTTCTATCTACCCCAAATGGGCAACGTCCTTTGAATGTAACTGCTCATTAACTGTCATGCACAAATCTGGAACATATCCATCTTGTAAATACTGATTTCAGATTTCAGATACATCTCTAACAGGTTTCAGTTTATGATTGCCTTTGGTTCTCATTCATACACTTAAAATGTCAAAATGCAATACTTCTGAAATTCTAAATACCGATTAGAATGATCAATTCAATGATGTGGTTCTTTTTTAGAGAGGGAAAGGGAGAGAATCTCAAGCAAACTCCCTGCTGAGTGCAAAGCCCAACACGGGGCTAGATCTCACAACCCTGAGATCATGACCTGAGCCGAAACCAAGAGTCGGATGCTCAACCGACTGAGCCACCCAGACGCCTCTCAATGATGTTTTCTTTTTCATTTCTGCATCACCTTTTTCCATCCATTCACCTTTGGATGTACATCTGCTTTCAGCATGTATCCACTTATGAACGATTTCAAGTAAATTTTTGTGCAGAAACATTATGAAAGAGAAAAGAATAATGTCACATGACCTCTTAGCAAAACGGGACAGTCCAGGTTCCTGTCACAAAATATGGCCTGATAAAGTCCTTCCTACTGAGTTACTACCTGGATGAGAATAGTGTATTTCTTTTTCATCCTTGGAGATATAATGTTCCCTCATAGATTCTTGACCTTGAAAATCGTATTTAGGATATCGACATTTCTAGGCCCACAGCCTGAGATTTCATTTATATGATCAATTTCACCATCCCCATTAGTCTAGAGTACTGCTGTCTCTTTGGATTCATCTTCTGATTTATCTAATAATTGGGAAACATCATCCTCTCAATTTTCTTCTCTTGATGTAAAATTAAAATTTCTGAATTTTCAATTGTGTATATAAAAGTCTTAAAAAACCTAAAAAGAGGGGTGCCTGGGTGGCTCAGTCGGTTGAGCGCCTGCCTTCGGCTCAGGACATGATCCCAGGGTCCTGGGATCAAGCCCCCATCGGGTTCCCTGCTCAGCTGGGAGCCTGCTTCTCCCTCTCCCTCTGCCTGCCTCTCTGCCTACTTGTGCTCTCTCTCTGTCTCTCTGTCAAATAATAATAATAATTAAAAAAACTAAAAAGATGTGTTTTCAAACTTCTTTATATATTTTTGAAGGGCAATGAATGACTTTGGACAACACAATTAAAAAAAGCTGGAAGGTGGTGTAATAGTCGTGATTTATTCTAGAATTGCATTATCCTTCCAGACTATTCCACGATTCTTTTATTTTCTTATTATTTTAGTCTTTTTACCATAGTTAAGAATAATTGATGAGTAATGATGAAATAATCCCCGAGATGTTGAAATAGCAATGCGTTTCAAGATATAAAAAAATAAGATCAGTAAGATACCATAATGTATCTTAACTTTATAAAAGGGTTCAATGAGCTCACATGGTAATTGCAAGACAGAGTAAGTTCCATTCTGTTCTTTAAAAAAACTAAGTTTCTCTTTGTTCTTTTGGAAACCTCTCAGACAAAAAAAAAAGGGTCACGAAATACCAATCCTCTTAGAACTGTTGAAAACAGACACTTAAGAAAATTGGGTCCAATAGGCCCTGATAATATCCTGAGGGTTAAGCCTTCCAAAGGTTCCCAGTCACCTTCAGGGTAAATTCCTTGACAAGAAGGACCTCCCTCATCTGATCCTTGCTCACTCTTCTAGCTACATCACTGGACATCCACTCCAACTCCCAAGCACTCCACGCTTTAGTTCTGCCAAACCAGCTGTAATTCCCCTGAATACCTCAAGCTGCTTCACACTTCTGGGCCTCCACGCATACTGTTTCCTCTGCCTGTAATGCCTTCCCTCCCCAGTTCGGCTTAGTGAACTCATTTTCTTTCATTCTTAGCTCACCTAGCTCCTCCACCAAGCAGCCTTCCCAGATCCGTTTCCCAGCTCAGCTTCCCCGAGTTAGCAGTATTCTGCAGCACCTTCAGCTTACTCTTCTCACTGTGTACTAACACACTATATTGCCACTGTCTGTCTTCCTTACCAGCCAGTATACTCCTTTAAGCCAGGAACTGTTTCTAATTCAGGCCCATAACCTCAGTGCCTGGGCACTCAGTAAATGTTTGTTGAATGAATGCACCAGCAAGTATGGAACAGAAAGTGTCTATTGGAGTACACTGGAAAATACGACTTGAAAGGGAAGGTAGGGCCAACCTATGAAGGGCTTTGAGAATAGGGAACTTTACATTTATTAGAGTGTCCTACAATTTAATAGGCTTTCAAATACTGGTCTCATGTGATCTTCCAACCACCCTATAAAGTTGGCAGGGCAGACGGATGAAGAAGTGGATTCTCTGAACCATCAAATAACGAGCTTGAAGACACACTACCGATCAGAAACAGAGACATTCTGCCTCCCATTTCAGGGCTGTATGACACCAGAGTATCTCTGGGCCGAGGCTCTTGGGCTTTAACCTTTGGGCAGTGGGAGAACCACAGGAATCATTGTGCAGGGGAGCAACTAGAAATAGTTAATGTTGTCAGAATGTTTCGCTAGGAGACAGGTATCATTACTGTATACTAAGAATAAAAACTGGGTATACAGTATCTGCAAACTAAGTAACAAATGCAAGACTGCGACTTAATCTGATCATCTTACCCCCGAAAGCCACCCTCCAAAGTGGAAAGGGGTTTCAAGGAAGCTTAAAGTGCATCTTTGTATGGTATCTTGGATCTGCTTAAAAATAATCTAGGGGTGGGGGTTAAGAGTGAGGTAGAGATAAAACAAGAATAGCCATGAGTTGATCATTGTTGAGCTGGGTGATGAATACAAGGAGATTCATTATACAGTTCTATCTACTTTTACATATTTCTTAGTTTAGATTCCCTAAAAGCAGAGCCTAAGACAAAGACGTGGGTGCTGGTAGTTATTTGGGATTCAATTCCAGGGAGCAGGATTAAGGGAGTTGGACAAGGGCAACAGAGAAGGTGGAAAATGTAAGAATGTTACTGAGGTCACCACTGTGGACAGTGGGGACTCACATATGCCAGGACAACCTGAGAGGCATACAGAATGCCTCCCAAAATTTGACTACCTAAAGTGTGGGAGAAAAACACATTCACCCATCCCCATTGGTTGGGGGCTACCCAGAGTATAGGAAAAGGGCCTGGGGCAGAAAGTAGAAAGAAAAGAGTAACGTACTAAAGGTAGGATACTGTCCCTGCGAGATGGGTCTGAGCTTGCATGGAACTGTCCATTCCAGCAGTGGCTAAAATCAGAGATGGCTAGCAGGGGGGATGCTATGGGAGCACCATCTGCTGCAGTACATGTTTGCAATTTCCCACAGTAACAAGCTAAACAAAAAAATCAAGTATATCTTCTTCCATCTTTATTGCACCCAGGAAGGGTAGCCAGAGGGAAGAAGGCCTTGGGTCTGACTATGAGAATGTGAAGGTCTTTGGGACTTTGGGGATGCCAAGTCCAGTTCATCAGGACTGAGATATAAAGAGATACAAATGCACTGTGATTGTTCTGAGAAGTGAGATGACTGCATTTGAGTAGGCTGAGAAAGCAGTTGGATGGATGGAGTCTTTTTTTTTCCCCTTTGAACTCACCCAGGGATCTGTAGCTGATGTAATTTACAAAGGATGCTTTCACTGATGTATCTTTTGTCTGCATCCTTGGCAAGGCTTCCTGAGTCTTGCACACCCTTAATGTCCCCAGCTACTCCACACAGCTTGGAACTGAGGAACCTGCCAGTCTAGTCCACCGGCTCTTGGGCCGCAGGACTCTTCCTAAGGATGGAAGAAAAGGAGAAACAAGGAATAACTGTGGATCCCTTTCATCTGAACCATTCCATCAAAGATGGGCACTAACTATGGTAACGCTAATAGCTAATACTTATAAGTAATAACTACATCAGGCTCTGTTTTATGGACTTTACATATAGTAATGCATTTAACTCTCACAAAAACCTTATAAGGTAGGTATTATCACTAACTACATTTTACAGATGAGGAAACACGGGAACAAAACGGTTAAGGGACTTTCCCCAAGATCACACAGCTAGTAAGTAGGTGGCAGAGCTGGGATTTGAACTCAGTCTAACTCCAGAGCCCACACTCATTTTTTTTTTTAAGATTTTATTTATTTATTTGCCAGAGAGAGACACAAGAAGGAACACAAACAGGGGGAAGGGGAGAGGGAGAGGGAGAAGCAGGCTCCCCGCGGAGCAGAGAGCCCGACGCAGGCTCGATCCCAGGACCCCGGGATCATGACCCGAGCCGAAGGCAGACGCCTAACGACTGAGCCACCCAGGCACCCCTAGAGCCCACAATCTTAATCTCCACCCTTTACTGTATCTACTGAAAACTCCTCATCCCCTACACCCTTCTCACCCCCTACCCTACTGAAAAATATATGCCCTCACTAGTTATTAGTTGACCCTGGAATTGGTATCATTGAATCACTTCTTCCGTTTGGCTAACAACAGCAAGGCATTACCCCCAAGGACCTGTCTCCACAGACACATGTCATCTGGTACACAAGTGGTACTTACTACATGTTTGGCAAATGAAGGAGGGAGTGGAAATTAGGAATGAATACTTGGCATGAGAGAGGAGGCCACTGGACTTCTACCATGAGGATCGATAAGCAAATCCAATTTGTCGAGTTCTCACCTTGGAAAACAGAGTCGGCTGCTAGAGATTGGGACCAGCCTGGCTCTGGATCCCTGCGGCCCCCATCTCCTCCCCAAGGGATCATTGCTCCCGTCCACAGGCTGAGCCCCACTTAGACTCTAACTCTTCTGCAGACCAGTGGCAAAGACCAAACGGGCCCTCTAACAGTGCTCAGGAGTTCACCAGCACATCCTGTTGGGCCACCTAAGACCTGGGGCCCCAGCACTTCATTGAGATTCTGTCTTGTCCCTTAATTCAAGTCTCCACTTGCTGCCCAGTTCTGGAACTGGATTGTTTCACTGAAACCTAGGCCCTCCAAACTTGGGGCCCTTAAACAGCAGTAACCAAACAAAAAATGACAGATTACTCCTTCTTGACCTTTGGTAGCTCCCTCATCTGGTCAGTATGAAACCAAATTCTGTACAATAGCCTCTACAGCCCGTACAGTCGGCCACCTCCTACCTCTCCGGCCTCTTATACTGTCTCACTCTCACCCACTCTGCTTCGGCCATATTGCTTCCATGCTGTTTTTCCAACACTACAGGCGTATTCCTGATTCAGGGCCTTCATACTTGCTATATCCTTTGCCTGGAACACTATTTCCATGGATTGCTTATTATTTGTGAGGGAAAAAAAACTGTAAGCATACAATAAATTGGATAACACTCTGACAAGGTGATGAAGATTAGCATTACCAACGAAGGGCAGATGGGTATCACCAGTCTCCAGGATGCCCTCAGAAGGACCTAGCACCAGTTAGGTAGTTTTCCAGCTAGGGATGCATAACCTGAATCTAACCATAAGGAAACAACAGACAAACCCAAAATGAGGAATGTTCTATTTTGTAAAATGACTTTATTCTTCGAAAATGTCAATGCCATAAAAAAAAAACACAAAACACCATAGGCTGTGGAAACATTCCAGATTAAAAGAGGCAAAAGAGGCATGACAACTAAAAGCACCCTGACTTTAGATCGGATCCTATACTGGAGGGGCAAATAAGGCAATGAAGAACACTACTTAATCAATTGCAAAAATTGGTGGAGTCAGTAGATTAAATACTGTATCTGTGCTCAATTTGCTGAAGTTGCTAATTATACTGTGGTTATGTAAGAGAATATCTTTATTCTTAGGAAATATCTGCTGAAATATTAAAAAGCTATGATCATGATGATATATAATAACTTACTCTCACATGGTTCGGGACCCCACTAAGAAAATGAAAACTCAAGCCACAGAATGAGAGAAAATATTTGCAATATACAAATCTGGCAAAGGACATGTATCCAGAGTATATAAAGAATAAGAAAAATAAATAAATTAAGACATAGACAAAATATTTGAACAGACACTTCCCAAAAGAAGATACATGAATGGCCAACAAGCATGTGAAAAGATTGTCAACAAAGAAAGGCAGATTAAAGCCATAATGAGCTATCGCTCCGTACCCACTAGAATGGCTACAATTAAGAAGACAGACAATACCAAATGCTGGCAAATGAAACTCTCATACATTGCTGGTGGGGATGTAAAAAGATATACAGTCTTTGGAAAACTGTTTAGCAGTTTCTTACAAAGTTAAATACACATTATCCTGTGACCCCAGAATTCAATCCATGGGTACTGCATTAATTTTTCTACACTGCATAATAAATTGCTACAAACTTAGTGGTTTAAAACAACCCGAATTTATAATCCCACATTTCTCATGGTTCAGGAGTCTGGGTGTGGCTTAACTGGGTCCTCTACTCAGCGTTTCACAGGGCTGCAGTCAAGGTGTCAACCATAGTTGCAATTTCATCTAAGGTTTGGGGTCCTCCTCCAAGATTATGTGGTTGTCTACAGAATTCATATCTTTACAGTTGCATAATTCATGGCAGTTCACTTCTTGCAAGCCAGAAGATGGCCTCTCGGACTATTAGACACTCTTTTAAGAGTGCTCGCCTGATTAGGTCAGGCCTACCCAGAATATCCATTTGATTAACTCAAATCAATTAGGGACTTTAACTACATCTGCAAAATCCTTTCACCTTTGCCATATAATGTGACCTAATCATAGGAGTGATCTCTAGTCATATTCATAGGGCCCACCCACATTCAATGGAGGGAATTACACAGGATGCATAGACCAGGGAGCAGGAATCTTGGGGGCCATCTCAGAATTCTGTCTACCATCGATTTTTTTTTTTTTTTAAGATTCTATTTATTTATTTGACAGAGAGAGAGACAGTGAGAGAGGGAACAGAAGCAGGGGGAGTGGGAGAGGGAGAAGCAGGCTTCCCTCTGAGCAGAGAGCCCGATTCAAGGCTCGATCCCAGGACCCTGGGATCGTGACCTGAGCCGAAGGCAGACACCCAATGACTGAGCCACCCAGGCGCCCCTACCATAGATACTTAACTAAGAGAAATGTCATACCTTTCAATATTGTACCACATTTCTTAAATTTTCTGTTCTGCTATTATTATTATTAGTCATTACTTATTTTCTCTTTGCATTTCAGTTTGGTAAGTTTCTATTGCCCTATCTTCACATTCACTGATTCTTTCCTCAGCTGTGTCAAGTTTGTCACTGAGCCCCTCAAAAGCATTCCTAAAAGGGGTGGGGGGGGCGCCTGGGTGGCTCAGTTGGTTGAGCCTCTGACTCTTGATTTCAGCTTGGGTCATGATCTCAGGGTCATGGGATCCAACCCCATGTGGGGCTCCATGCTGGGTGTGGAGCCTGCTTGAGATTCTCTCTCTCCCTCTCCTTCTGCCCCTTCCCTGCCTCTCTCTCTCCCTGTCGAAAAAGAAAAGAAAGCATTCTTCATTTGTTTTTGTGTTATTTCTAGTATTTCCTTTTGACTCTTTTTAAAAAATATTTTATTTATTTATTTGCCAGAGGGAGAGAGAGAGCACAAGCAGGGGGGAGTGGCAGGCAGAGGGAGAAGCAGGCTCCCTGCTGAGCAAGGAGCCTTACACGGGACTCGATCCAGGACCCCAGGATCATGACCTGAGCTGAAGGCAGACGCTTAACTGAATGAGTCACCCAGGCATCCCTCCTTTTGACTCTTTCTTATAATCTTCCTCTCTGTGATTACATTACCCATCTGTTCCTGCATGTTGTCTACTTTTTCCATTAGAGTCCTAAAGTAACATATCACAGTTACTTTATTTTTTTATTTTATTTTATTATGTTATGTTAATCACCATACATTACATCATTAGTTTTTGATGTAGTGTTCCATGATTCATTGTTTGCATATAACACCCAGTGCTCCATGCAGTACATGCCCTCTTTAATACCCATCACCAGGCTAACCCATCCCCCTATTCCCTCCCCTCAAGAACCCTCAGTTTGTTTCTCAGAGTCCATAGTCTCTCATGGTTCGTCTCCCCCTCCGATTTCCCCCCCTTCATTTTTCCCTTCCTGCTATCTTCTTCTTTTTTTTTAAACATATAATGTATTATTTGTTTCAAGGGTACAGGTCTGTGATTCAACAGTCTTACACAATTCACAGAGCTCACCATAGCACATACCCTCCCCAATGTCTATCACCCAGACACCCCATCCCTCCCACCCCCCACCACTCCAGCAACCCTCAGTTTGTTTCCTGCGATTAAGAATTCCTCATATCAGTGAGGTCATATGATACATGTCTTTCTCTGTTTGACTTATTTTGCTCAACATAATACCCTCCAGTTCCATCCACGTCTTTGCAAATGGCAAGATCTCATTCCTTTTGATGGCTGCATAATATTCCATTGTATATATACACCACATCTTCTTTATCCATTCATCTGTCGATGGACATCCTGGCTCTTTCCATAGTTTGGCTATTGTGGACATTGCTGCTATAAACATTGGGATGCATGTACCCCTTCAGATCCTTACATTTGTATCTTTGCGGTAAATACCCAGTAGTGCAATTGCTGGGTTGTATGGTAGCTCTATTTTCAACTTTTTGAGGAACCTCCATACTGTTTTCCAGAGTGGCTGCACCAGCTTGCATTCCCACCAACAGTGTAGGAGGGTTCCCCTTTCTTCACATCCCCGCCAACATCTGTCGTTTCCTGACTTGTTAATTTCAGCCATTCTGACTGCTGTGAGGTGGTATCTCATTGAGGTTTTGATTTGGATTTCCCTGATGCCGAGCGATATTGAGCACTTTTTCATGTGTCTGTTGGCTATTTGGATGTCTTCTTTGGAAAAATGTCTGTTCATGTCTTCTGCGCATTTCTTGATTGGATCATTTGTTCTTTGGGTGTTGAGTTTGATAAGTTCTTTATAGATTTTGGATACTAGCCCTTTATCTGATATGTCATTTGCAAATATCTTCTCCCATTCTGTCGGTTGTCTTTTGGTTTTGTTGACTGTTTCTTTTGCTGTGCAAAAGCTTTTTATCTTGATGAAGTTCCAATAGTTCATTTTTGCCCTTGCTTCCCTTGTCTTTGTCAATGTTTCTAGGAAGAAGTTGCTGCGGGTGAGGTCGAAGAGGTTGCTGTGTTCTCCTTTAGGATTTTGATGGACTCCTGTCTCACATTTAGGTTTTTCAACAATTTTGAGTCTATTTTTATCACAGTTACTTTAAATCCTCACAGTTTATTTTATTTTTTATTTTATTTATTTATTTATTTTTTGCGAGAAAGAGCATGAGCTGGGGGGAGAGGGGCAAAGGGAGAGGGAGAGAGAGAACCTTAGGCAGACTCCACACCCAGCACAGAGCCCATCATGGAGTTTGAACTCACGACCCTGAGATCATGACCTGAGCTGAAATCAAGAGTTGGACACTTAACCAACTGAGCCACCCAGGCACCCCATAAATCCTCATAGTTACTTTAAATTAAATACTTTAAATCCTGTGTCATATCTGAGTCTGGTTTTGATTACTTTGTTTCTTCAAACTACTCTTGATTGCCTTTTGGCATACCTTGTAATTTTGGGCTGAACCCCAGACATGTTATGTCAGTAGGAAAAAAAGCAAATAGATGTAGTGTATGTTAATATGGGTAGAAAGTAGACTGTGTTTAAGGTGTGTTGTCACTAATAGGTATTAAAGGCCTCAAATTGCTCTGGTGTCCTTGTTTTTGTCTCACCTTAATTTTGATCTTCCCCAAGTATTCCTCCTTAGAGAGCATCTGTGTCCTGCAGCTCTTTCAGCTGTAACCCACTGTATACTAGAGGCTGGTTGGTGTGGCAGGAGTTGTGGGGGGCATTCTATACTCTTCTGGTTAAGTCTCAGTCCTTGAGTGGTCCAACATCTCTGGGATGTGGCATTCACAGGTATTTCTGTCCCTCCTCCAGGGCCATAGCTTTTTTCCCCCGCCCTGTCCCCCAGTCCCCACCCTAGCTGTAGCATTCCCAATCTATTTCCTTAAAACCCTGTCCCCTTGTGACTGTCATTGTTTTTGTTTTTTTTTTAAGATTTTATTTATTTATTTGAGAGAGAGAGAATGAGAGATAGAGAGCATGGGAGGGAAGAGGGTCAGAGGGAGAAGCAGACTCCCCGCCGAGCAGGGAGCCCGATGTGGGACTCGATCCCGGGACTCCAGGATCATGACCTGAGCTGAAGGCAGTCGCTTAACCAACTGAGCCACCCAGGCGCCCCTGTTTTTGTTTTTGTTTCTCTTGCTTCTTAAGTGTGATAGGAATTCTGGAGTCAGCTGGAATGGGGGTAGGGAGCAATGCCCTTCTCCCAGGGTGGGTACAGTTTCCGTATCACCCAGGGGTAAAGGTTTTTCCCTGGAAAGGAGGACTTTGTCATGGAGCAGACTTCCAGTGTGTGTGGCAATGGCTCCTCGTCTCTCCAGCCAGCCAGGGCCAGGAAGGCTCCTTTCCCAGGTCCTCACTTTGAGAGACTGATGGAGTTCCCGGAGGGAACAATCATACTCGTTGTGGGGGTCTGCCTTCGATTGTGGCCCCCAGGAGTTTTCTCACTCTCACGCTGGCCCACATATAGACTCCAGCAATTTGTCAAAATTACTAGTCAAGTAAGTGGTCCTACTATCTATGAAGTCCAGTGCCTTCTGCTCCATGTAAGAAAATCGCAAATGCTGTATCTCTCTATTTGTACCTGTCTCTGCAGATTTAGGGGTGGCTGTTTGCCCTCTGACCTTAGTTCTCTGATGGGTCCCAAAAAAGTCATTCATTTCCAGCTCGCCCAGTTTTTCCTGTAAGGATGGGAGCAATGACTTCCAATCTCCTTACATATCAGAGCTGAAAATGAAAGTCACTTCCCTAAGAGAATGAAAATATATGTCCCCACAAAGACCTGTACACAAATATTCACAGAACTTTATTCATAACAACCAAAAACCAGGGGAAAAAAAATCTCCATCAACAAGTGAATGAATGAACACTGTGATATAACCCTACAATGAAATACTACTCAGCAATAAAAAGGAATGAACTAGTAATAGATGCAACAATATGGATGAATCTTAAAGTGCTCTGAGTAAAGGAAGACAGACCAAAAAACTACTACATAATGTACAATTCCATTTATATAAAATTCTAGGAAATGTATTCTATTCTGGAGCACCAGGAATGAGACCAGTAGTTGCCTGAGGCTGGGCAGGTGGCAAGGAAAGACTGTCACACAGAAGGAGGAAACTTTTGGAAGTGATGGATGTGTTCTGTATTATGATCATTGGTGGAGGTTTCACAAGTATATTCATGTGTCAAAACTCATTCAGTTATATCCTTTCAATGGGTATAGTTTATTGTATGTAAATGATTACTCAGTAAAGTCGATTTTTAAAGTTTCTACCTTTGGTATTAGAGGTTTTCATCCTAACTCTGCTCTCTGCTACTTACCAGCTATGTGACCATGAGCTAGCCACTTAACCTCTCTGAATCTGTTTCCTCATAAGTCAGTACTATTTTGTATAAATTTTGTGACTATTATATAGAATGGCTCACATGAGGCACCTAATAGAGTATCCAGCACACAGTGAGTTTTTGATAAATAAAAGTGGGTGGATAGGGGCGCCTGGGTGGCTCAGTCGGTTAGGCGTCTGCCTTCGGCTCAGGTCATGATCCCAGGGTCCTGGGGTTGAGCTCCTTGCTCAGCAGGGAACCTGCTTCTCCCTCTCCCTTTGTCTGCTGCTCCCCCTACTTGTCTCTCTCTCTCTCAAATAAATAAATAAAATCTTTAAAAAATAATAAAAGTAGGTAGATAAAGAAAGCACCGATGCCAGCCTTTATGAAACAGTAAGTAAGTGTCAGTTTACTTTGCCAATAATTGTCAGCATTTATATTCTTGCAATATACCCTGCTTCAAAGATGACCTGGTTGGTTTCTATCACCATTCCACCCCTTAGGTTCTAACAGGGACTGGAAGCCAACCAAGAGACTTGTGGTAGAGGTTCCAGGCTCATGGCAGGCTGGGAAAAGAACTAATTTTTGGTGCCCCTTGGGTCACACGCTGGATGCTACCTCTTACTCTGGTTAAAAGACAGGCTCAGAGCCGGCCTTCTATATCCTCTGGCTATTCCCCACCATGCTCCATGTTCTACAGAGTCATTTCACAAAGAGACAGCCTCGGGGAGATCATCTAGTCCAACGGTTCTCAAAGTGCAGTCCCTACAGCAGCCACCTCAGCATCGCCTGGGAATTTATGGAAATGCAGATTCTCAGGCTCCACCTGAATCAGAAACTCTGAGGGATGGACCCAGCCATCTGTGACTTACCAAGCCCTCTGGGCGATTCCAATGCACGTGAAAGTCTACGAATCACTTGCACTAGTCCAACATTTCCATTTCACAAATGAGAACACTGAGACCCAGGTGTCCAAGTTCACCAAGTTGCTATCTGATAGAACTAGTGCTCTGACCCTCAACCCAGTCCTCTTTCCAATATGCCACAGAGTTCTAGAAACATGTTTGCTGACTACCAGTGGAAAGGACAGTAACCTCTTCCTTCTACTAGGAAAGAGCTTAAAATGTTATTAAGTGTTCCTGTAAACTCAGGAAGGTTACCAAACATGTGGAATGAATCAAGTCCAGCCACGTGCATTCCAAAGGCCAACGAGAGACTCTTCCTGCTTTTAGCATTAATTTTACTTCCCTTGACATCAGAGATTCTGGATAGCAACCACCTTAAACAAATATTTGCGGTGCTTGGCTCACTCAGCCTGCTGCAAGCAGCCAGAAGCAACACATGCAGCACAGAACACAGACATATTCAGTCCTTTCAGAAACAGCAAATAAAGGGCCCCTGAAACCTGGCTCTCTGGGGCGCTGCAAGATGCAGCTAGCACATCTGGCCAGAGAGGCCAGCCACACCTCACTACCCGCGACAATGGGTAACTGAGTAGCCAGATCTTTTAAAAGGATCCCAATTAGTGGAGCAGTAAGGGACCCAAATACCCAGGCAGGGCCAGGCTGGCTGGGCAGACTACTTCCTTTGATCATGTTGAAACTGATTCATGTGAAAGGGAGAGGGTCTGGAAACCATTCACCTGAGGTCTTCAGCGCTTCGAGTACCATCGCCCTTACCACAAGATCCAGAAAAATCCAAGATGCAGGGCATGGGATGGTATCTGAGCAACAGTTTTAGAACAGTCAGAACTAGAATATGCAGTATGTCACCGCGGCGCCTGGGGGGCTCAGTTGGTTGAGCGTCCAACTCTTGACTTGGGCTCAGGTCATGATCTCAGGGTTATGAGATGGAGCCCCACGGTCGGGCTCTGTGCTGGGCGTGGAGCCTGCTTGTCCCTCCCCCTCTGCTCCTCTCAAGTAAATAAGTAAATAAAATCTTTTTTTAAATTAAGAAATAAAATATGCAGTATGCCACTACTGAGGCACCAGAAATTACTCAGGGTCAAGTTAGCGCAGAATACATAAAACAGTTCTGCCCATAAATCACCCATAGAGAACAAGACATCAGGAACAGGTTCAAAGTTGGGGAGGTAAGGAAGGAGGGACTCTTTGCTCGTTCCTTCTCTTGCCATAAGGATCTTTCCTTCTCTTCAGTTTCCTAAATCTATGATTCTACAACTTCCTTTTACACGTTTTTTTCCCCCCTTCTTCCAGCCTTTCTTCTCCATGCCTCCCCTCTCCTCTACCTTGTTCCTTCTCTTAGACTCACTCTCCTCCAAGTACAATCCTGTCCTAGGCCCAGACAAGCAGCCTGAAATTCGGGTGTGGTCTGCCAGCTACCCCTGTCCCATGGCAAGACCAGGGAGAAGCACTGGTTAGTCCCACACAGCTGCCAGGGGACTGGGAATCACGCAGCTTGCCCAGGGCCAAACACAGCCTCTTTGCAGCCCTCTTTGGGCCAGACTGGCCCTGTTCTGACCAAACTCCTAGGCAGACAGGTATAGAAATGGGCATTGTCACCATCTTTGCCTTGTACCCCCCAAAATGCACTCCTGTCACACTTCCCCTAAGTACAGAGCCCCCATAGCCTCCATGAGAGTAACTCTGTCCCCTTCCTGTTGGAACTTGACATTTGGACTGTCAGCTCCACCCTCCCACCCCAAGAAGCTGGATTTTATACCATTTTCCCCTTCCTCCTAATCGAGGTTTTATTCCTCGGCTCCCTAGTGTGTGCTCCCAGCATGCCCTTGTGGCTCGATCAATACCCTGCTGGGGCTGAATTATAACCGCCTTTCTCCCACCTTTCATTTCTTTTCTCGCCCCTTCCTTTTTTTCCATCCTCTCTCTCTTTTACTTTCATCCCTGCTGTCTAGACGCTTCTCCCACCCTCCTGTCCCTTCCTTTTCCTTTTCTGAATCCCTTCCCCCCACCGTAATTATGGCACATTTAGTGTTCTACATGAACAAGACAGAACAATCACTCTGTGAACAGGATCCGGGGACTGAAGTGTCTCCTTATGACCTTGACCATTTTACACAACCAATTCTCAAAGAAGATGGATTAATCAAGGTTGATTTGAACCTGCTGCCCCCTGTCAGAGTCTCTGAAGCTGATCTTCCCGACGCAACAATTTTCCATTTTAACAGAGGCTGTCAGGGATGAGGATGTTAAGACAGTCAAGTGCTCTTTGCTTCCCTCCAGCCACCAAAAAGCAATTTTCGCTAATGCTAGTGAGGATTACATTAAAATTGTGTAAAAGAAAGACATGACCTCATTTTTTTTTTTTTTTTTTTTTTTTGTCAACTGGTGCTCAGCAGGGCTGTGAAGGTGCTCTCTCCCACCAGCTCTAGCTACCGAGGCTGACCTGGAATGTTGAAAACTCAGGGGTTGAGTGGAATCATTCACTTTGGATCACCATAACCTGTTACCATTGGGTGAGCCTAAAACCTCACTGACCCGACCTCTCCCAGACCATTTTTCATGCTTCTTGGAATTCAGGATAACTTTCCATTTCAGATCCTTGGAAGGAAGGAGGCTGGTCCAAATTGATACAAAGTTTAAATTTGTTGGTGATTCCCAACGGATTCTGATCAATTGATACATCCAAAACATTCAGCCTTCCAGTACTATAATTTGCCTTCTTAATCTAAAGCACAGAGTGTGACTTTAAGTGTCCCCCTCCCCACCAATCATTGCCAGGGAGAAGTCCTCAAGAGGCCCTAAGAAGAAATGATAAAGCAAAGAGACCCTCTAATCACATACACACTCACTTTTAAAACCCCAAAACATTTCACTTGCACATCATATTCTCTTTCTTTTTTATATTATACACTTAAGTAAAACAATTAGCTATAACAGGGCACCTGGGTGGCTCAGTTGGTTAAGCGACTGCCTTCGGCTCAGGTCATGATCCCGGAGTCCCGGGATCGAGTCCCGCATCGGGCTCCCGGCTCAGCGGGGAGCCTGCTTCTCCCTCTGACCCTCCCCCCTCTCATGTGCTCTCTCTCAAATAAATAAAATAAAATATTAAAAAAAAACAACAACAATTAGCTATAACAGTACAAGTGTCAAAAGAACTATAAGGCACGGATCTGCTACTAGATCTTCTATGTGATCTTGTGTTTTTAGACAAGAATCCCTGAAAATGACATGTCCCATGTTTCTAGTAAAAGAGACCATATGGGTACAGTTTGTTTTCAGTTAAAAAAACAAAACAAAACAACCTCCCTATTTTTTCAAATAACTACTTAAGCCCCAAGAAGGCCTTCATCAAATCAGATCCCCATTTGCTCAAACTCTTCTCTATTTAAAACTAGCAATGGCCAAACTGACCATGGGTTCTGTTCCTTGGCTCTGGTAGTCTAACTTGCCCAAAGGATTATGTGCAGTGCACAGCTGGGGCTTTCCTACCCAGGGAAGGCAAATTACTACTCATTCCCAAATCCTGACCTTGATACCTGGGTTAGGATTCTCCCTAGGGCAGCCCCCTAACTTCTTTGTGCATTATGTTCTTTTATCTTCCAGTATTAGCTATGTCATCATGTTCTTTTATCTTCCAGTAGTCATTCATTCACCCAAATATTTATAGAATGCCTGCTATGTGCCAGTCTACTGGCTAGGCACTAATGCTCATTGCAATGAGCAAGGCAGTCACAATGTCTTCCCTTAGTTTACAATCCAGTGTCCTCCTGGGTCTGCTGTCTGTTTGATTCTTGGACCAGACTCCTTTCCTCAGTCCCGTCCTTAACCCAGGTGTTTCTACTCTATTCCTTAGACCAAGACCAATTGTGGGCATTGAATCCAGTCCACAGGGGTCTCCTGCCTTAACCCCAGGCCTGAGACCCAAAGCCTGGCCAGAAGGATCTTGATAGGCCAGAAACAAAGAGGCCAGACAGGTCACCATTACCCCTTGATCTGGTTCTATCTTTTTCCCAGTCATGATCTATCTACATCCAGATTCCTGAAACTCATGTCCCAGGAATCTGATGGCCAGGACTGTGCTTGTTCCTTTGTCTCTGTGTTCCCTAACACTACCCAGTCAATCACTGGACCTGCATGGAGCCTTGTACATTCAAATTAGTAGATGGTCATAACACCCTGAAGTCGGTTTCAGACCTGTAAAGATAGAAACATCATTCAAAACCTGTATGAGTCAGCATCCCATCAGGAATTAAACGGCATACTCAAAATGAGTATTTTGGAGAGAGAGGGTTAGTAAATTATTCATAAAGGTGCAGACAGGGCGCCCAGGGCTAGTAACAGGAGATGGGGATGCCTTTATCATCTAGGCAAGAGGCCTTTGATGTCATTCCTACAGGACAGCCTCCAGAGGCTGAGTGTGGGATGGAGAGGGATGGAGGGAAGATCTGAAGGGGCAGGTGGAAGCTATCCAGCACAGAACTTCTCATTCAGATTTTGCAATAATTCAGAGGAGCAGAGATCAAGGTCTTGTTCGTTGGACTGTGAAAATTGGCTTTGTTAACCAAATGAGCAGGATAAACTAAACGGCAAAAAAAGAGCTTTTAATCCTTTGGAAGAAAGTAAACATTTTCAGACATTTTTAAACTATGAAAGAACCCATTTGCATAGGACAATGAATAAAATTTTTCTTATCTATTTATTAAAATAGGTCTCACTTTGACACTTTGTTAGCATTAGCTCATGTTAGTAAATGTGACTGAAAGGAATGGAACTGTATTGATTGAAAATAGCCTGGAAAAAAAAAAAAAGAAAAAGAAAATAGCCTGGATTTTGGATTTAAAACTATTTCAGGTTGGTTTCCTTGCAGGCCCCCCAAATAAAAAGTAGGTATACCAAATTAAGGAGGTTTAATGCTTATAGTAATGATAGTAATGTGACACTGTTACCAATGAATGAAAAATTGTCTGCAGTCCATTGGAAGAGCATAACAATAAGAAAAAGAGCTGATGTTGGGGCCCTTGCTTTTATTTTTTTTAAGAGCTATTTATTTATTCTGAGAGAAAGAGAGAGAGAGAGAGAGCATGAGCAAGAAAGGCAGAGGGAGAGAGAATCTCAAGCAGACTCTGCGCTGAGCGGGACACCCGATGTGGGGCTCCATCTCACGATGCTGAGATCATGACCTGAGCCAGAGTCAAGAGTTGGATGCTTAACTGACTACACCACCCAGGCGCCCCGGGGCCCTTACCTTTTAAAAAAAAATAATAATAATAAATGCACCTCGTTCCCAGAGCTTCCATCACACAGCCCAGGCTCCTGACTTCCCCTCTGCCCGCATTGCTGACCCTGAGCAGTCTCCCCAGACTGCCCACGTGGTAAGGCTGAGGCCCTGTCTAAAGCCCCGCAACTAGTCACAACAGAGTCTACGATAGACAAACTCTGATCACTGAGGCTGATCCTCTCAGTGTCAGACACACTGGCTTGGCCATTTATTAGCTGTGCCACTTCGCGCGAGTTATTTACTCTCTCCGAGCCTCACCTTCTTCAACTTTAAAACGGGGACAATGATAAGTCTACATCATCAGTTGTTACAGGGATTACATAAGACAATGTCTATAAAACAACTAGCACAGTGCCCGGCACATTATAAGTGCACAATAAAAACCATTATTTTTCTACTCAGACACAAGAGCTAATGCGAGAAAAGGAGGGAAAAAAGCAGGGGTGAGGAGTGGGTTACCTTTCAATTAACTAGAATGTTACATTGCCCAGACTCCCATTCCCCAAGGGGTGCCATTAAGTCCACATTTGTAGTATTGATTTTTTCCAGGACAACGAACATTCTACACATTAAGCATCTCTACCTCCCGCTGCCATTTCACAGGTGGCTGCTATAATAAGATCTCCACTCACATCAACGCAGGTCTTTATCTCCTTCTCTGTCAAAAGCAGGAGGTAAAACAGGACAAAAGACCTAGGTCACTACTGGGGTGTGGGGGAGGCATGTGCCTAAGAAGCTTCAAGAAATAGACTAGGAAGGGGACCTGAGGTGGAATAAGAGACAAAAGAGGAAGAGATTCAAGTTGCCACGGTGTGTTCGGCTCTTAATCCAGAGAAAACACATCCGTACACGTTAGGCACACTCTCACATCTGATTTATTTCTCCCTTTATCCTTGTGGCGCAAAGTCCAGGGTCACGAATTTCCCCACTCCCCCATCCCCACAAGGGGAGAGGATAAGAGGGGATAAGAATGCGTAGGCCAATCTGAATACTCCCCCAGCCCCCAACATAGCCTCCCTCCTTCCATCCTTGCCACTCTGTAGTCTATCCTCCACATAATGGCTCCTGATCTAGTCTGTTGCCCTGCAGCAGATGATGCCCCTCATCTGCTCAAACCCATCCAGTGTCTTTTCATCTCACTCAAAGTAAAAGTCCTAGTCCTGGGGCACCTGGGTGGCTCGGTCGGTGAAGCATCTGCCTTCAGCTCAGGTCATGATCCTGGGGTCTGGGGATTGAGCCCCGGGTCGGGCTCCCTGCTCAGCGGGGAAGCCTGCTTCTCCCTCTGCCTCTCCCTCTGCCCCTCCCCACCGCTTGTGCCCTCTCTCTCTCTCTCTTTCTCAAATAAGTAAATAAAATCTTTTTTTAAAAAAGTCCTAGTCCTTACAATGGCCTACAAGGCCCTAAGCAACTTGCCCGCCCCCAACCACCTTCCCCTTCACTTCCCTCCAGCCACACTTAGGCTCCTTGTTTTACCTAGAACACCAAGCACACTCCTGACTTGAGCTCTCTGGATTGGCTATTCCTTTTGCCAAGAATACTCTTCCATGCATCTGCATGGTTCACCCCAGCAACCTCTTTCAGGTCTTCATTAATTGTCCCTTTCTCTGTGAAGTTTTCCTCGACCTCTCTTGGACTAAATGTTTGTGTCCCCTGGCCAAAATGTATATGTTGAAATCCTAACCCTCAATGCGATGGTATTAGGAGGCAGGGCCTTTGGGGGGTGGTTTAGGTCATGAGCGTGGAGCCCTCATGAATGGGATTAGTGCCCATATAAATAAGACCCCAGAGAGTTCCCTCACCCCTTTTGCCACATGAGGACAAAGCGGGATGACAGCTCTCTATGAACCAAGAAGCAGGTCCTCACCAGACACCAAATCTACCAGCACCTTGATCTTAGACTTCCCAGTCTCCAGAACTTTAAGAAATAAATATTTGTTATTTAAGCCACCCAGTCTATGGTATTTTTTTATAGCAGCATAAAGGGACTAAGACAACCACCCCAATCCAAACTGCATAACATAACACCCCTGCCATCCCCTATCCCCTCTTCCTTACTTTATTTTTTCTATTGTATTTATCATCATATCAAAATAATATATATTTAATTATCTTATTTATTATCTAATTTTCCTGTTAAAAAATAAACCTCATGGGGCACCTGGGTGGCTCAGTTGTTAAGCATCTGCCTTTGGCTCAGGTCATGATCCCAGGGTCCTGGATTGAGCCCCGCATCTGGCTCCCTGCTCCGCAGGAAGCCTGCTTCTCCCTCTCCCACTCCCCCTGCTTGTGTCTCTCTCTCTCTCGCTGTGTCTCTCTCTGTCAAATAAATTTTAAAAATCTTTAAAAAATAAATAAATAAATAAACCTCATGATGGCAGGGATTTTCATCTCTTGGCTATCTTTTTTAAAATTATTATTATTTTTTTTTAATAAACTCTACATCCAATGTGGGGCTCAAACTCATGACCTTGAGATCAAGAGTCACACGCTCTACTGACTGAGCCAGCCAGACACCCCTCTGTTTGTTTTTTAAAAATTAATATACAGTGTTAGATTAGTTTCATGTTGTCTTTTTTTTAAGATTTTATTTATTAATTTGAGAGAGAACACGAGGGGGGAGGGGCAGAGGGACAAGCAGACTCCCCACTGAGTGCAGAGCCCTATGCGGGGGCCTGGCAGTGGGAGGGGGGCTCAATCCCAGGACCCCGAGATCACAACCTGAGCCAAAGTCACACACCCAACCGACTGAGCCACCCAGGCGCCCCAGTTTCATGTTGTCTCTTGGCTATCTTCATGGCTGTGTTCCCAGGGCCTATAACAGTGCCTGGCCTGTGATAAACACTCAATATTTGTGGAATGAGTAAATTCACATAGTTTCAAGCAGTGGTTCCCAGCTCTCGCTGTACATTTGGAATCACTTGAGTGGAGGGCTTTTAAAACCTACCGATATCCATTAAATTTGAATCTCTGGGAGTAGGGCCCAAGAATCCTTTTTTTAAAAAGCTAAGCAGGTGATCCTAATAGGCAGCCAGCATTAACTCCTGGTTCAAAAAGTCAAATAGCCCTTAATATCTTATGAATAACAGGGACAACCCCTCTGCAGAGGAAACCAATAAGTATTCATTAAAGAATCTGGATGAGATCAGGTTCAAATGATCACCAAGGGGAAAAAAAACAAAGGGGGCAGTCAGTGGAGTATGGCCAAGGCAGAGTTGCAGGGAATCATGGAGTATGCTACGGTTAAGAGGTGAGACAGACCGTACCTCCATGTGCACCTGTGCCTCCATGGAATCAACTAGGGTCCACGAACCAGCTTTCAGTTTTAGAGATTAACAGACTATTTTGTCAGCCCATTCAGAGGGGATCTTCATGAGGGATCAACTCCCATTCACCAAACTCACAATAGACTAATAACACAGTTTGCATTATTATGCAGCTACACGACTAATTCACGGTGCCATAGCCCTGACAGAGAGGAGGGCCATACAGAGATGGAGTACTTACTGGATGCAGAAGTTTTAATTTAGGGGGAACGAAGGGGAGAGAAGGCAATCTGAAAGGGGGCACTGCTCAGGTAGGCACTTCTCAGAGAGAGGCATGCCATGTGGTAAGCATCTGGAGCCACTATAGGGAGCCTCTGCTTTGCCTAAGCTTTTAACCCTGTTTTTAACAAGTGCTTAGAGGTGCCAAATACCTGGTGGTGGGAGGAAACAGGGATGCATCAAAGGGAGAAAAATAAGTTTGCATTTCCCATTGAAAAGGGAAAGCAGGGGAAAAAAGCATGGTGGTGGTGGGGAAAGAAGTTGAATACTAACTACCATTTTTAATTAGGCACATATTATCTCATTTAATTCTCCCACCAGCACTTCGAGGAAGGTACTATTATTCCCTTCTATATGCAAGAAACTAAGGCTCCGAGAGGTTAAATAGGTTGCCCAAGATCACACAGTTGGTAAGTAGTAGAGGCCAGACTGGTCCTCTCTAAAGCCCATGCCTCAACCCAGTTGTCCCCAAATGTTTTTGTTCATGAGAATCACCTGACGAGCTTGTATGAAATGCTAACTGCTGGGCCCCAACTCCTGCGATTCTGATTTGGAGGGTCTAAGGGGAGCCCAATCTGCATGTCAGAAGCCCCACTTCCCCTCTGCCTGGGTACTTACGGGGCAAGTGGTCCTTTGTGAGGACTCACAGCTCTCCTCTGTGTGTGAATGCCCTTGGGCAAGGAAGATGCCTCCTCCCTCTTCACTGCATAGCCAGGTTAGAATTTAAAGAAGCTTAAAGCATGATTCTCTTGTGCTCTTTGATCCTCTTCCACTTCCTGGAGTTGCTTGATGAGTTCAAAGGCCCTTCACAGTGAACTCAGATCCGGGACAAAGTGCACACATGTCTTTTAGTGAAGCATCTATCCTAGCAGGCTCACGTCCCAGGAGAAGGGGATGAGCTCTCCTTCAACGTGAGGCCCCTAAATTAGGGGTGACAGGGGGCCCTGTTGCAGATCGAGTCACCCTGAACATCCTCAAGAAGAGAGCATCTGTTTGGCCTTGAATTGGGTTGTTTGCTCTGCACCCCTCCCTACAGCTCTCTCTGCACAAGTCCCAGGAGGGAGAAGCATACATTGGATCCCTGAGAACTAGCTGCTTTAAGGAGTGCAAAAGTCTTCCCAGCTGCTAGGAACCGGCCCTGCTGGCCTCTGGTGGGCGGGTGTCTCTTCTCTGCCAGAAAGCTGTTCTTTTCCTGGCCTCAGTGAAATCACCTGCATTTGGATTTAATTCTGCTTTGGCTCTCCCTCAACACACTGTTCTCACCCTCAGCTCCCCAGAAAGCCAGCCCCCTCTCTTCCTCTCAGCTTCTCCTTGACTCCACTCCCCCAGGCCAGGTTTCTGGGGGCACGCACGTTGTAAGATCCTTGGTGGCTCAGGGTTGAAGCATTTCATTAAAGAAATGGCCCAAGTGGGGAAGCTCACCCTTCCACTCCTTCAGAAAAGATGAAACCATTCAACTCATGGAGCACAAGTAGCGTAGAGGACTCAAAACTCCATTCTGCCACTCTGTGTAAGACGTCCTTTCATCTTTCCGCCCATTTCTTTGTGTACAGAAAAGGGATAGCATCTATTGTGCTTAAGTATGAGAAGGATTATACTTTTAAAAACCTGAATATCAAAGCACCTGGCACATGGAGGCTCAATAATAATATCAACAATAAATAGCTACTACTTATGAAATACTTATTACATGCCAAGCACTCTTCCATTCCCCAAATTTGGATAAATTCATTTAAGTTACAGGAACCCTCTGACTTAAGTACCTTTATCCACTTTACAGATGAGGAAACAGGTTCAGGGGAGTGGAGCAAATTGCCCAAGGTCACAAAATGAGTGTGAATCAGAGTTGACAGTCAGACCTGAGTCTGTGACTCCAAGGCCTGATGCTGGTACTGTTATTGTCCTTGTTTCCTAAGGAGCTGCTGTATGCAAATCACGCAGACAGTTTTGAAGACCACAAAGGGTAAGTACACAGGGGGACTGTCCTCAGTACGTTCACAGTCTGAACCAGATACGGGGACGAGGCCTATGCATGAAAGAGAGACTAATACGAGGTAGTTCTGCCAAGTGCCCACACGTGGTTCAGAAGTCCAAGGAGGAAGAGGATGCTGGGAGACACTCCTCCATGGGTCTGTTGTGTTCCTGTATTTCTCGCTGGCTATGCCAAACAGACAAGGGCCTGACCACTCTTTACCTGGACATTTCTCAGGGTTATGTATTGCAGCTGGCAATTTTGTGGAAGGAGTTAATGTCACCCCCTGGGACAAAGAGGAGGCAGGCTTACCGCTTGCTATAAAATGCTGGGTTCCCTAAGCTCAGTGCCCCGCAGCTGTGATGTAAACCGACTATGTGTAAAGCATGCATATGGGGCCCTCTGTGTTATCCCTGTGGGAATGGGTGACAAGGGCAACTGTCACAGACAGGCCAATGACCATGCCGCTTGCTGTGCTATGAGCAATACAGTCTGTTATCTCTGATCCAGGAGTCTCCTATTTTCTTCCAGCACCCATGAAACAGCAACAGGCTAAATTATGAGTTTGTAAGCAGGTAAAATCAAATCCCAGACCTGACAGAAGACCTGAGAAGCTGTGATGTACCACACACACTTTTAGGCATTGGACACATTGCAGTGAACAAAAGAGACAAAAGTCCTCTCTCCCAGCACATACACTCTACAGGGGTGGACAGACAAGGGTACAAATAAACAAGAGGATTCGAGATTGTGATCGGTGTTCTGCAAAAAATAAACAGGGGTAAATGAGCCTCGCTGTCCTCATCCGTAAAACAGGGCCAGCATTAATACCTACTTATCCAGATCATTGTGACTACCTGGCTCACGGAAAGGTCAACAAATAGGGATTTTCACTATTATTCCTCCTTCCTTCTCCCCATGAAGATGAGGAAAGAAAGTGGCTTCTTGCTGTGCTTCGTGAGAGCTGTCTCCCCCCAGCTGCTGCCCAGGGCTGCCTTATCCAGGGCCCGCAGGGCCCAGCTGGGCTCAGCTGGGCTGGTGAGCACTGTCCATGCGGACACACAGAACACAGCAAGCCTCTGCGCCCCTCCTCCCGCTTCTACCACCCCAAAGCAGCTGCGCTCCCTCCCCCAGCCCCTCCCCACCCTGGTGCCGCTCCCGACAGCAGCCTTTCCAGCCTATTTCCTCCTCCCCAGCCTCTCCCCAGCATCTGTGTCAACACGAAGCTCACTGACAGACCCCACTCCAGCCAAGATGCAAGAGACATTAGCAGATGGTAATTCGGCCATGTAAAGGGCCTGAGTCCCGGGTTTCTTTCGGAGCCATCACACAGAAACTATGTTGAGGACCCATTTTGTTCCATGAATGCATCCCTCCCTGTCAATACCTCACCCAGACATCACTCTGATAGTTCTGTCTCCCTAGGGAACAAATAGCCGGCCTCCAATTACTCGGACCCATTCGCAGCACGCACTGTGTTCCAGCGATGGTTGGTGATCAAGTGGCTAATTCACAATAATGATGGCGCCGGACACCTCATGTCTGTGTTGCAGGCTCTGCTTCCATGTATTATATTTTCAAGGCCTTTCTGAGAGCTTCGAAAGAGACCTTCATTATAAGGGCATGTACCCCTTGTTCTGTGAGGTCTGGAGCTGGCTTAGTCTGCCTTGGCACCAAGATTTCCCCTGAGCCACATGGAACCTGAGCTTCCCCGGGCCTTGGCAGCCTGTGGGGGTATAAAAAGTCACACTACCAGTCAGCTCCCAAATGTTACAAGCTCTTGCCTTGACCTCTCACGCAGAACGTAGCCTGAATATTATTAGCGCATCGGGGCTATCCGCTCCCCACCAGGGCCCGCTGCCACTGCGATCCTTGGTTCAGGTGCGAAGGCCCTCTGTGCCTGCCGGGCATGACCATCTGCTGCTACAGCGGAGGCCCGGGGCCCTTGAAATGCCAAAGCCGCCATGCCAAGCATTCCTGTAGATGAAGGAGAATGCCTCTTCCCTTTGTGATACCCTTTGCTACAGAAAACCAAGCACGCTTGCTTGCTTATGTGCTGATGTCCTACTAAGGTTTTGTTGGGTTTTCCTTAGCGACTCCTCCCTTCTCCTCCACTTCCTTTTTCTCAAAAGATTCAGAAAGGATTTGAAAGGCAGCTGGGCTAGGAGACACACACATCTGCATGCAGAATGTCCCCTTTCCTCCCAAGAAGAAGGATTTCTTTTTTTTTTTTTTTAAAGATTTTATTTATTTGACACAGAGACACAGCGAGAGAGGGAACACAAGCGGGGGGAGGGGCAGAGAGAGAAGCAGGCTTCCCGCCGATGCGATGCGGGGCGCCAATGCGGGGCTCGATGCGGGGCTCGATCCCAGGACGCTGGGACCATGACCTGAGCCGAAGGCAGACGCTTAACGACTGAGCCACCCAGGCACCCTGAAGGATTTCTTGGTAGGTCCAGCTCACTGTACCTGGTTTTTGATTTGGTGTGAAGCCAAATCCAATCCTGTGCATATTCTTCAACACACCAGCATCACCTATGCAACTCCTTTCTCCTTCTCCCTACAAGGGCTAAGTTAAAAGAGAAGGAAGGGAGAAAGAAGGAAGTGCAAAGGTGGGGACACCCACGCGGCCTTATGTCTGGTTTCCACTAGTACTGAGTTCTTCAAAGGCTGTATACTTATGTCAACTTCAAAGGGCACAGGAGAATGTGTGATGGCAGCTTCTGGTCAGAAGCAAAAGGTTTTCCATCTTATAAGAGACGTTCAAGATGAGGCAGGAGAGTATCAATTGAAAGACTGTGTAGGCTATTTCAGGATTGGATCAGGGAGGGAGGTTCAGTAAATGGCCCTCAAGGAGTGTTATAATCCTGAGGATGGAGAAATTATTTAGAACAATATACTGTTGCCCAAAGTATGTTAGGCAAACCACCAGTGAGATGCGAGACAATTGTTAGTCATACCCAAATGAACCTTTATAATTAACAGTTACAGGTCTATTATTACAGTTTTATTTAGGGCACTTGATACTGGATTTCACTTTATGATAGTAACATTTCCTTTTAACAAAAATTTATTTATATATAAAAAAAGCAAGTCGAGGGGCGCCTGGCTGCCTCAATTGGTAAAGCATGTGACTCTTGATCTTGGGGTTGGAAGTTCGAGCCCCACGTTGGCTGTACAGATTATTTTTTTAATATTTTATTTATTTATTTGACACAGAGAGAGCACAAGTAGAGGGAGTGGCAGGCAGAGGGAGAGGGAGAAACAGACTCCCCGCTGAGCAGGGAGGCCAACGCGGGGCTCGATCCCAGGACCCCGGGATCATGACCTGAGCCGAAGGCAGACGCTTAACCCACTGAGCCAGCCAGGTGCCCCCAGATTACTTTAGAAAATAATAATAAAATATTGGAGCACCTGGCTGGCTCAGTCAGTAGAGCATGCAACTCTTGATTTCAGGGTCATGAGTTTGAGCCCCATGCTGGGCGTACAGCCTACTTAAAAATAATAATAATAAATTTTTTTAAAAAGCAGGTTGACTCAAAACTATCAAGGAAATAATAGTATAGACAGTGCATGATATGGCAAAAATCCTGAAGGTGGTATTTGAGAGACTGAAGGCTGAGAAATGATGGGGTCATGGTTTCAAGCTTGATCTATGAAGTCAGACAGACCTGGGTTCCAGTGCTGGCTCTACCACTTACCAGCTGGCTGATGTCGAGTGGACACAGATGTGCTTAGCATAGTGCTGGGCCCATATTACTCATTTCTAACACTCACTGAGTGCTTACCACCTACAAGGCTCTGAGCTAAGGTTTCTATATACAGTATCTCATTTAATCTTCCTAACACTTATGAGATAAGTACTATCATCATCTCTTTTTACAGATGAAGAGTATGAATCAGCAAGGTCAAGTAGCTTGCCTGTGACCAGGCCACTGGGAAGTGGCAGTAGGATTTTGGCCCTGACCTGTCAGCCTCCGAATCCTGACTTTCTCCACTACTGTGCCACACTGCTTTGAGTAGTAGATACGACTCTATCCATTGGCAAGTGAGGAGCTTCCATGAGACTCTTCTATCTCCAGGCATTTCCTCTGCTGACCTATGAGCATGGAATTCCCATTTTTAGGTGCTCCTTTGGATTATGGACAATAATAATAAGGTTATATGGGATTTCCCTTTGTTTTTTTCTTGTTTGTTTTTGATGGACTTTTTAAAAAAGCAGTTTTAGATTCAGAGCAATATTGAGGGGAAGATACAGAGATTTTCCATACAACTCCTGCCCCTATAGTGCATAGCCTCCCCAACTATCAACATTCCCTACCAGAGTGGTACATTTGTTACAACTGATGAATCTACACAGACACATCATCATCACCCAGCAGCTCTAGTTTACATTAGGGTTCACTCTTGGTGTTGGACATCCTGTGGATTTGGATAAATATATAATGACATGTATTGTATTAACATGGATGGCATTACATACCATACAGAGCAGTTTCATGCCCTAAAAGTCCTCTTTTCCTCCTCACCCTTCTTTCCTCCCCCAATTCATTACATGAGGTCTTTTGTAAGAAAGAGGAAGAAACAATAGCTACGTATATTGAACACTTGTTTTTCTAAGTGTTATATATGTATTATCTCATTTAAACCTTATGCCAGGGTGCCTGGGTGGCTCAGATGGTTAAGCGTCTGCCTTCAGCTCGGGTCATGATCCCAGGGTCCTGGGATCGAGTCCCACATTGGGCTCCCTGCTCGGCGGAGAGCCTGCCCCCCCCCCCGTCTCCTATGAATAAATAAATAAAATCTTAAAAAAAAAACAAACAACCTTATGCCAGCCCTATAAACACCATTTTATAAGTGAGGAAGCTAAAAGTCAGAGAGGTTAAGAAATAGATTCCGAGTCACACCATGGCAGAGCCAGCATTCAAACCTGGACAGTCTTGGGCACCTGGGTGGCTCAGTTGGTTAAGCGACTGCCTTCGGCTCAGGTCAAGATCCTGGAGTACCGGGATCGAGTCCCACATCGGGCTCCCTGCTCAGCAGGGAGTCTGCTTCTCCCTCTGACCCTCCCCCCTCTCATGCTCTCTCTATCTCATTCTCTCTCTCGCAAATAAATAAAATCTTAAAAAAAAAAAAAAAAGAATTAAAAAAAAAAACAAAAACCTGGACAGTCTGATTTTAGAGTCTGCTCTCTTAACCACTATTGCTAAGGATAGTACAAAAGGAACATAGGGAAAGAGAAGAGGGAGAGACTGTCAAGGCCCCATACAAGCCCCCTTCTCTGGCCTAGGGCAAGTTGGGGGTCAGAGAGAGAGGAGCCAAATTCCTGGGGAACCAGCCTTCTTCCCTAGCCTCCAAACTGCCCCAAGGAGGTAGCACTGCCTCCTTGAATCACAGGCCTGAGGGGCAGACTCATGGATCCTTCTGTGGGGATTAACACCTACCTTCCAGGCTCCACTCTTTCTTTTAACTTTTTATTTGGAAAGGAGGAAGAATAAAAAAAAAAAAAAAGAACAAAGAACACTCACATATTCTTTAGCCTTTACCCAGATTCACCTAATATTAATTAGGTGATCTTCTCTATGTGTGTGTGTGTGTGTGTGTATGCACATACACACAGTTTTTTCTGACCTATTTGAAAATAAGTTATATATATACCATAGCCCTTTCCCTCTAAATACTTCAGTGTGTATTCCTAAAAATAAGGATATTCTCTTATATAATAATCAACTTCAGTAAGTTCAACATTGATACGATATTTTATGTAATCTACCATCTGTATTCAAATTTGTTGGTTGATGCAGCCTTTCTTTGTCTTTTAGGACACTGGCATTTTTGAAAAATACAGTCCCTTCCCTTTTTTATTATTTATTTTATTTTATTTATTTATTTTTTAAAAGATTTTATTTATTTATTTGACAGAGAGAGACACAGCGAGAGAGGGAACACAAGCAGGGGGAGTGGGAGAGGGAGAAGCAGGCTTCCCGCTGAGCAGGGAGCCCGATGCGGGGCTCGATCCCAGAATCCTGGGATCATGACCAGAGCCGAAGGCAGACGCTTAACGACTGAGCCACCCAGGCGCCCCAAGTCCCTTCCCTTTTTTAAAAAAAATAGAACAGTCCTCATTGGGGGTTTGTCTGATGTTTCCCCCTGATTAGATTCAGATTGTGCATTCCCAACTGGAAAACTGCATAGGTGATGTTATGTTTTTCTCAACAGTATCACATCTGGAGACACACCATGTGTATCTGTTCTTCACTGGTTGTATTAATTTTGATTATCCAGCCAAGGTGTTGTCCAATTTCTCCACCGTGTGATTACTTAGTTTTTCTCCTTGGTAAGTAATAAGCACTTTAAGAACACGCAAATATCCTGCTCCTCATAAAATATTTCCCCTAGAGTTAGCATCCATTGTTAATTGTTACCTGATCCAGTATTTACTATGATGGCTGCAAAATGATGATTTTCCAACTTGAGCACTCTTTTACATGTCACTGGGCCCTGAGTATTCTGCTTACTCTTGTAACCAAGAGACCTCCCTTCCTCCCCGTTTATTCATCTCTTTACTGTCAGTATGGGCTCAGGGATTCCAGTTTTTTCCAGTGATTTATAATTCATTAGTGTACTTAATTATTTCAGTCCTCAAATTATCCCAGATTTGGCCAAGGCTTCCCTCTTGAAAGCCTAGGGTGACGCACCTAAGAGGCTGGAGTTGTCCTGCCCTGGAGAACAAGGCAGCCAGGGCGAAGTTCCTCCATGAGAGCTGATCCAGGGCTCGCCCTGGACCCCAGGGCTGATTTGATAGCTGCGTGTGGAAAATCACTTTATAAAGTGCTGCCCAAATGCCAGCTAAGCGTCCTCCAGCCCTAAATACAGGTGGTTAGCTACATGTCAGAGTGTCCTGGTCTGACAGTGCTGACGAGTCTTTAACCCCAGTCTGGCCGACAGTCTGGCTCAGTCCCCACCAGGCCTTTCTTCTTAAGCCTTACGTGTACCATTCTTTGTCAACCCAGCCCTCATCATCTGAGATGAGAAGACAACTTATTTCTACCTCAGGTAGCCTAACAGTGTCTCAGAATCACTGCACCCCAGGCTGCACTGAGAACTGAACAGAAGGGCAGAAATTATCCCCACCCTACCCCACCCCCTTCTTTTCACCTGCCCATAAAACCACCCAGGGGCCTGTGTCTCTCAAACAGCAACCTGAGCTCAAGACCTTGGAAAGAAGACTTAAGGGCCATGGAGGGTAGGATGAGTCTTCCCAGGGGCCTCAGTCTTAAGGGTGCCAAACTGCCCTTTAGTGCCGGGAACAGGCTAGGACAGGTCACTTAGCAATAAACCCTCCTGGGCCCAACTCCAAAGAACACACAGGGAAAGTTCTTTTCTTAAAGGAGCCCGCAAGACATCTGCAGGGAAGCAAACAGCTCCTCCCTGCAGCTCACTGGTCCCCAAGCCACTGCTGCCTAACACTTCCAGTGGGATTTGTCTTTCACTTGAATCTGCATCATTTCTCTTATTTCAGTGTCCAGGGGAGGCCAGTAACCCTCTCAGATTCCTACATTTGAATGGTTTCCATGTGAACAGACCTGGGGACTCTCAGCAAGGGTCCTTTTTGTTCTTTCTCCCATTGACTACTGCACATGCGGTAGCTTCCTTCTGAATCCTGTGGTTTCTGTTTATTAGGATAAGTCGACTTCAGGCTGAAAGTTTCAAGAGCCTTGACTGATTTGGGTTGCCTGCTGGGGAAAGGGGTTTAGAGTAGAATGAAGTAGTAGGGTTTTCAAGGCATACCCCAAGGAGAAAAGAGGAGAAGTGGGGGACAGGGCTGTTGAAAGACCAGCTGTTCCATCCAACCCCATCTTTATATACGCCAGTAGCAGAGGCTTAATTAAGATAACACACACACACACACACAGTTCAACTCATTAGGGGCTCTGCTAGCCTCTCAGAGCTTCCAGCAGTGCTGGGGGAGGTGAACTGACTGTAGCTGCTAAGGGCACCCCAGTAGCAGGAGGCTTCTCAGGCATTTTGCCTTATGAAATGGACCAACAGGATGGTGCCCCAAGTGATAATGGCCTCAGAACAGGGTTACCAGATAAATTACAGGATGCAATATTTGGAATATATAAATATTTTTCAAGATTGATTTTATTTATTTATTTATTTATTTATTTATTTATTTATTTGAGAGAGAGAGAGAGCACGAGCGGGGGGAGGAGCAGAGGGAGAGGGACAAGTATGGAGCCCGATGCAGCACTCGATCTCACGACCCTAAGATCATGACCTGAGCCAAAATCAAGAGTCAGAAGCTTAACCGACTGCACCACCCAGGTGCTCCGAATATATAAATAGTTTTAAGTTACCTGTTATTTTTCCAAAATTCAAGTTTAACTGGGCATCCCTTATTTTTATTTGCTAAATCTGGCAAATCTGGAAGATTTAGCAAACTCTACGCAGGGATCCTACAGCAGCAATGTGACTCTACATTGTCCTTTGAAAATGGGGTACGAAATCAATCAGGGTCTCCAAAGTTTTTGTGTGCTTTTTTTTCCCAAATTATCTAATGAGGACCAAACTCTCCAGACCTAACCCTAGTGCCCCAACCCTGCAATAAATACACAAGGCTAGTTTTCTCGTGTTGAGAGCAACTGACAACTTCTCTGGCTCCAATTCTCACTTGTTCTGGGATACCTGTCCCCTTTTCTCACACAAAATGAATTCTTCCTGGGTGCACCTTACCACCTGCCAGTTTTAGAGAAATGTGTAGAATGTCTCTACAAATGACGAGACAGTGGGCGATGGTCAGTCACTTAGAGGCCCTGAGAATGTTCTGTGATTGTTCCCTGGTGGGGAATCACACAGTTTAGGAGGAGGGAGAAGGGGCCTATTGTCCAGCCTTTGCCCTGTGACTTCTAAGCCCGTCTCTTCAGGCCCCTGCCGCCTTCTAGTAGTTCTGCTGATGGAGGCTATTGTTTTGCTCACAAAGACAGACTGACAGGCCTATTACAGTAAGTTTAAAGCAAGAGTTTATGAATACTCAGAAAAGCAGCATCTCAGATGAAGTAAGACATATTCACGTGCCAGAAGCAGGAGCATACTTACTGTACTTCCCAGAATGCTTTGAATGATATTGGGCTATTCTCTGTTTGCTAGCCTTCAGGCGCCATTACGCACACAAGATTGGGAAAGATGGTGGCTGCCATTGTAGCTTGGAGGGTGTGTAGGGCACTCTCGAATTGAAAGCTCCTCTGCCCAACCTTACTGTTGGCCCACACGGCACACAGGAGGCAGACAGGTAAGGAGGTACCCAGGTGGGTCTCACTGCCACCTCCTAAAAGGGACTTCATCTGAAAGGGACGTTAGGCCTTGGGGTCGTGGTTCCACAATTGTTAGCTGCCCTGAGATTAAGCTTTAATGGAGAAATGCTGTCTGGTTATGGCTCCCCACAGGACCTAAGCCTGGCGTCTCTCACCATCTTTTCATTTGATCAACAAACATTTAATGGATCTCTACTGTGTGTCAGCACTGCTGATACAGCAATGGAAAAACTGATGCAATCCAAAAACTCATGGAGCTGAGGGCCTCCTGGGAGAGGCAGACAAGGAAACGAGCAATTACAATGCATGATGTTGGAACTGCAAGTGCCGTCGGAGCGTGAAGGAGAGCGCCTCACCCTTTCCAAGAGGGTCTGGGAAGGGACCCTCTGAGATAACAGAAAACATATACATATTCGTCTCTGCTCTGGTTCCTGGCACAGAGCTCTTAAAACTTTTGTAATTTCCTAAGTGATAAGAGGACTAGGAACATCTTTTGTTCTAATATTGGCCTTTGACCCTGGTTCCCGACAGAGAGCTCCTAAATCCCTTGGGATTTCCTGGGTGATAGGAGTATCTTTTGTTCTAATGAGGTTAGTCTTGGTGGACTCCTGGATAGCTTCCAGATGGGGGCTGGTGACCAGAAACACCAAGTCATGATTAGAAGTTTGGAACTTTCAGCCCCACCCCGCCCCCATCCTCTAGAGAGGGGAGAGAGGAGATGGAGACTGAGGTAATGATCAATCATGCCTACAGGATGAAACCTCCAGAGAAGTCCCAAAAGAATGTGGTTTGGGGGGCTTTTGGGTTGGTGAACATATCTGCATGCTAGGAGGGTGGCTTGCCTCAGCTCCACAGGGACAGAAACTCCTGTGCTCAGGACCCTCCCAGATTTCACCCTATATATGTCTTCATCTGACTATTCATCTGTATCCTTGATCATATTCTTTATTATATAATCAACCAGTAAAGTGTTTCCCTGAGTTCTGTGAGCTATTTCAGCAACTGATTGAACCCGGGGGCGGGGGGGTCATGGGAAACTCCTATTTACAGACGGTTGGTAAGAAGCACAGATGAGAAACTGGACTTTTGACTGGCACCTGAGGTGGGTGGACGCAGGCAGTCCTGTGGGGCTGAGCCCTTAACCTGTGGGGTCTGTGATAACTCGGGTTAGCATTAGAATTGAACTGAATTGTAGGACAGCCAGCTGACATCGGAGAATTGCCTGGTGTGGAAAACCCACACATCTGATGTCTGAAGTACCGTATGTGTGAGAATAGAGGAAAACAGTGTATTTTTCCTACCGAAATGATGTCTGAACTAAGGCCTGAAGGATGAAAAGGAATTGATGGAAAAGGGCATCCAAGCAGAGGGAACATGTACCAATGACCATAGGTGAGCCTGAGGGGCAGCAGATAGCGGCATGAAGTCTGAGCGTTAATCATAATAATGCATAGCATTTATCCAGGAGGTACTGCAGGCCAGGACTGTGCTAAGGGTTTGCTATGTATTGTCTTGCTTGATCCTCACAGCCTCCCTCAGAGGATGGCAACAGAGGAACAGAGAGATTAAATGTCTTAGCCAAAGGACACCCCTGCTAAGGGGTGAAGCCAGGAATTAAACCCCAGCCGTCTGGCTCCGGAGCCCACCTTCTTAATCCCGGCTCTGTAATGCCCAGGTCTGTCACTCAAACAAATAAAGCTAACGGTGGGGCTTTGGCACAGGACTCAAGTCTTCACTCCTGGAGCCACCAACCCCACTTACAGGTCCAAATCCATCCCAACCCCTGGCTCTTCTGTGATCTCAGAACCTCTGTCCACTCCCTGGTTTCTTGTTAATCACTGGTTGCCCAGTCATGACTCGGTCTGTTCCCTGAATCCCTAGTCAGCACGTCAGGTTCCCTGATCTGAGGCCAACTCCCTAAATGTCCTGAAATCTGGAGCCTTTCTTGCCTGGGAATCCCAATCCCCAGTTCCCTCCTATTACACCCACGGGTACCACATGATGCCTACTTCACTGCACTTCTTGCACTGAAACACTCTGGTTTCCTGGGGATCCCCAAGTTGCTTTAGTGTCTCTGTGTCCCTGACTGGTCTCTGGGGCCTAGCCATCCTCAGTGTAGCCTCAGCCATGGCCCACCGAAGCCCAAACTGGGAGGGGACAGGAGGAGGGAGACTTGTGAAGGCAAGAGGGGCAACTGTGTGAGAGGCCAGTCAAGTGGAGAGATTCTGGACTATGGGTAGGGCTGGGGCTGAGAGCCTAGGAGAGCTGTCCTTATTCTCAGGAGTATCTGACCCACCCCTCCCCAAATACCCTATTCCAATACTAGCTGAGGACTGAAGTCCCTTATTTTAAAAGGGGTTTGCAAAGAAGAAGACAACTGAGAATGTAATGAGCCCCGGGGAGGAGAAACATGTGCTTAATTTTACACCAGAGCACCCCCTTCCCCGGTGTTCACTTTGGTTGGGGAGGACACCCAGCACCTGAGAGGAAAAGGGACAGGGCTTTGTAGGTGACAAAATGGAGCCAAAAGGGGGAGCTCAAGAGTACTCACAGGCATAGACAGAGCAGGCTAGGCAGACTACAGCTTGAGCCAGGTCCAGCCCTGCCTAGGGCTCTCTCATCATCCTGGGAATGTGGTTTCTGACTTCATTTTAAGCACGTGGCCCCCCGACAGGAAACTCAACATTACCTGCTATTTAGTAGGCACTGCCCTACAAAACCACTGAATTTGCCACAGTCCCTGTGATGCAGAGGCCAACTGAAGAGTTCATATTTTAGGCAACCCTTCTCCCTCTTCCCCACTCCAGAGTTTGGGGACAGCTGTTGAGCAGATGGTGGATGAGATTAGCAAATAGCCCAGGGCTCCCCGAGCTAAATGGAATGTGCAATTTATCACCTAGGGACCTTGTTAAAATGCAAACTCCGATTCAATAGGTTTGGGGTGGGGCCCAGAGTTGGCATTTCTAAGAAGTTCCCAGGTAATCCTGAGGCTGCCAGTTGGGGGGACACACTTCAGATAGCAAGGCTCTTCCTGCCTTAGTGCCTTCTAGTCCATTGCAATGCCCCTCCATAACCTGTGAAGTACTGAACAAATATGAAAGAGTCTTGTGGGGCGCCTGGGAGGCTCAGTCAGTTAAGCATCTGCCTTGGGCTCAGGTCATGATCCCAGGGTCCTGGGACTGAGCCCCGCATCAGGCTCCCTGCTCAGCAGGGAGTCTGCTTCTCCCTCTGTGCTCTCTCTCTCTCACTCTCTCTCAAGTAAATAAAATCTTTTTAAAAAATTTAAAAAAGGAAAGAATCTTGTATTTTTATTTGATAAATCTGTCAACCCTAAGTAGAATGGATGAAGGAACAAATAAACTTCCTGCAGGAGAGAGATGAGGTGGTGGTAACCCATTATAACAACAAGTAAAATTACACAGGCTGAGAGGGAGAATTATATTTTCCCTAAGTTTCCTACAGCTGTTTGTTCATCATCGGACATAGAAAAATCTTGTGACCTTTTACCACCAAAGAAAAAGTGCTTCAGGCTGAGCTAGAAGTTAGGTATTACCATAGATACTAATACATATTCTCCATTCAGCTCAATTACCACATTGTTTATTGTGTTGCTTTACAACATGGTAGACTATTAGAGCTATTTCTTCATTTTACAGGGTAGGGAACTAAGGCTGGCAAGTGAGCTGATTCAACTTGCTCAAAGTCACATGGCTAGTTTATAGCAACACTGGCCTAGAACCAGGCGATAAGCCCAGAGCTCCAGCCACTACAATGATTTGTTAAAGAAGGGTCTGAACCGGGGAAAGATTTTAAGTTGACTGGTCACAAGTGGTCCCCGTGCCTTGCTGTGGAGAGCTCGTTGGAGGTTCCCCGAGTAGAAATAAACATTGTTTGGGACCAGAGAAGAAGTCTTCCAGACTCCGTCACTCAAACCGATAGACATTTTTTGAGCACGGATTACCCATCTGTTGATTCAGCAAACATTTGTTGAGCCCTGTACTAGGTGGGGACAGAGATAATAAACCACAGTCCCGGTCCTTAGAGAGCTTAGCATCCACTAAGGAGAGATGGACGTGCAAACAAATGAGTGTAATAAACTCCTGTAGGTATAGAGGAGGCACACGAGAAGGCATGAAGGGCTTCAGACAGGAGGTCATCAGCCAAAAAGGAAAGCAGGCCAGCCTAAGGCACTAAATATGGGGCAGAAATAAGTGTTATGGTCAGGGTCTAACGGAAAGAGGGAGGGAGGGATCTCTTTGGGCTACAGAGGTCATGGAAGACTTTTAGGAGAATTAAGTCTAGAGCTGAGCCTTGAAGCATGTGTAAGGACTTTATAACCAGAGAGGATGCTTCAGATGGAAAACAGCATGAGCAAAGGTATTGATACAAGAAAATACATTGCGTATTTGGGGATAGCCCTTTGCAAAGCAGTTTAAAGCTTTTTTTTTTAAAGATTTTTAAAAATTTACTTATTTATTTATTTATTTATTTATTTATTTGACAGAGAGAGACACAGCGAGAGAGGGAACACAAGCAGGGGGAGTGGGAGAGGGAGAAGCAGGCTTCCCACGGAGCAGGGAGCCCGATGCGGGGCTCGATCCCAGGACCCTGGGATCATGACCTGAGCCGAAGGCAGACACCTAACAACTGAGCCAACCAGGTGCTCCCAGTTTAAAGCTTTTAAAATCACCCTTCACTTTTTATATCCCCAAAATAGTTTCCTTTTACCTTTCCTGGTCAGGGAGTCACATCTGGATTGGTCCTTCACTCTCCAATTTCACTCTCCACTCTCACTGTACTTCTGGTGGCCTGCAAGGCCACCATGTACAGTTGTGCATGTCGTTTACTGCACAAAGATGCTCAGTCATGGGAGTCAGATGCAAAATCCAAATGTAAAATCCAAAATGCATTGCACTCAGCAAGCCATGCTTTCTTTTCCTAATTTAATATATTGTATGTTGCCTAGGCCATGTGCCCAGAAAAAGGGGCACTTTTTCTAGTTTATTCAAAGGTGCCCTAGCACCTAGTGGCTGAGGCATTAGATGAGCTGTAGATCAAATTGTAAGGTAAAAGAGATTTTTGTTCTGATTGCTCCTAGCCCCGAATCTTTATAGCTGAAGCCACCCATGAAACCACAACCTGTAGACCCAGTTCCACAGCAGTTCTTATAGCAACCATGGCTAAAGTAAATCAAGATTCCCAGTCACCCTTCAGGGAGCTTAGAACTGTCACTCTACTGGATCTAGCAACAGATGGCCCAGGGATGACCTGGCCTGATGTGCCTCCCTTGGTGTTATTGCTTTCTAATCCTAAACAGGGTGACTCTGAGTGTCACTAGTTCCCATAAGTCAGTCATCCTTTTCCGCCACATTTCTGCACGACTTACAACCAAGCTTATCCCTTGTTTCTTGTCTCCCCTGCCTGGCAGTACTATCAGAATCAGCATTCAAAATCAGGTGGGCACTCACCTGCCATACTCCCCTACCATAGTGGGTAGTCTTGTGCCAAGTCCTGATTCCCTTTTCCCGCTGCACTTCCAACAACCTACCAACCAGGGCTTTCAGACCTCCATGATTTCCCCTTCTTTATCAGAATTAAAGGGCTAAGCTACTATAATATAAAGACCCAACAATACAGTGGGTCAAGAACAACAAAGTTTCTGTGCATCTGACAGTCCAGGGTGAACAGGTGGGCCTTTTGGCTCCATTCAGTCATTAGTGGACTTGGGTTCATTCCATCCCATCATGTTTCCCCACTCTGCACTAGGGTGACAGTCTCATCTGCCCAACTGAAGCTGTGTTTCAGGACCATCCGTGTTTCTGTACGCAGAAAGAGAAAGAAAGCATAGAGGAGCGCATGTGCAAAGTTTAAAGGGTCGGGCCTAGAATGAGCACACATCACTTCTGCTCACATGCCGTTAGCCACACTTGACCACAAAGGAGGCTGGGAAATGTAGTACCCAGGAGGACAGCCTCATCCCAGCTACAAGTCTATTATTATGAAAGATGCCATACCTCTTTCCTATCAGGAAAAAGCATATGTTCTGTCACAATGTCCTACCCAGAGTGGAAACTTGACGATCAAATTCAATCAAGTTCAACAAACCTAAAGAGAATCAAAACTTAACGTATGAATAAATATGTTTAATGTGCAGCATAGACCTTTCCCTTAGGCATTGTTTCTCAAAGTGTGATGCATGGACCCTGGGTGGTCCAGGGCCACCAACTGTCCCCTAGAAACCTAGCAAGTGGCAGAGGAAAAAGTAATGAGATTATTTTTTCACATGCTTTCCACCTATTTGAAATGGGCTAATTATTATTTTCCACAGCAATCGCATTACCTTCTTAACAATCCTTACATTCTCAAAGGTTGGGAATGAACAAGAACTGTATTTGTGTCTGTCAATACTCACATATCAGGGTACAATTAATCTCTGTTAACATATATTTGTGCCTTTTGCATGTTATTGCTTATACTTATTAAATTTGCATTTTGTGTTATGACTGTTGTGTACCATTATATCCCCCAACCAAATCAACCACTCAAAAATGGTTCACTGAATATTAAAGTAGTAGTAAAAATAGTAAATTAAATGCTACAACACCATGTACATAAATAGCGAACAGGACTCCAGTATAAATACAGAATGTGAATCTGTATGTGCTGGGACAAATAAATCTGTGCATGTGACAAATTACACAAGCAGCCAAAAATGCAAATATGAAGGAAGAAGGTAAATATATGGAAATCTGACTTTATTAGACCTGCCATCCATTTGCCACAAGTCTCCAGCATGCTATCTGTAATAAGACATATTGAAAATTGTAGCATGAAGTCATCAAAGCTTTAACGTAATTATTAAACAAAGTACAGTGAACTCTGTGGTAAACCAATGGGATTTTTCAAGAACAAGCATAAAGTAATCCTTTGCTGTGTGAAATTGATGAATATTGTGAGAAAAGATACTAAAGCTATAGGGGTAAGTCTTCAAAGTTGTTAGACCTCTTGGCAAAACAGGTACAGGCCACTTTATTGTCAAGAAGCTTGTAAAACCAAGCACAACACTAACGACAAATGACTTAGAAAAAGCAGAACAAGCTATTGGCAGAATTCCTGTAACAAACAACATCATTGGTCATCCATAAAATCTACAGCACACAGTGCAGAAGGACAATTACTAACATATGTGGACACTAGCGGATATTTTACTTTAGAATCAGAAAGAACCACTGATACACAAAATCTTGGCATAAGAGTGTTATATGTACAAGGGAGAAGTGCTCCACAGCTTTTTTGCATTTTTGGCCCTGAAATCCCATGCCATAAGAGGAAAAGGGGTTTTGTTTGTTTGTTTGTTTGTTTAAGTAGTCTCCACACCCAGCATGGAGCCCAATGCAGGGCTTGAACTCAAAACCGTGTGATTGACACCTAACCTGAGATCAAGAGTCAGACATATAACCGACTGAGCCACACAGGTGCCCCAAGGAAAGGGTTGTTTTTTTTTTTTAATTAAACTTGTAATTTTGAGATACAAGTGGAATTACATGTACTTGTAAGAAATAATACAGACAGAAACCATGTGCCATTTGCCCAGTTTCCCCAGTCATAGTGTCTTGTGAAACTATAGTACAATATTACAACCAGGATATTAACACTGATATAGTCAAGATGCAGAACATTTCCATCACCACAAGAATCCCTCATTGTCCTTGCACCCCAATGTTTATAGCAGCACTATCAACAATAGCCAAATTATGGAAATAGCCCAAATGCCCATCGACTGATGAATGGAGAAAAAAGATGTGGTATGTATATACAATGGAATATTACTGGGCCATCAAAAAGAATGAAATCTTGCCATTTGCAACAACGTGGATGGAACCAGAGGGTATAATGCTAAGCGAAATAAGTCAGAGAAAGACAAATATCATATGATCTCACTCATATGTGTAACTTAAGAAACAAAATAGATGAACATAGGGGAAGGGAAGGAAAAATAAAATAAGATAAAAACAGAGGGAGGCAAACCATAAGAGACTCTTAACTATAGAGAACAAACTGAGGGTTGTTGGAGGGGAGGGGGGCTGCAGAGAGGGGAGGTGAGTTAAATGGGTGATGGGCATTAAGGAAGGCAGTTGTTGGGATCAGCACTGGGTGGTGTATGTGGGGGATGAATCACTGGATTCTGCTCCTGAAACCAGTGCTACACTGGATGCTAACTAACTTGAAATGAAATTTTTAAAAATCCCTCATGTTGTCCTTCTATAGACACCTCTACTACTCCCACTTCCACCCGCTCCTTAATCCTGACACCCACTAATCTGTTCTCCATTTCCATAATTTTGTCATTTCAAGAACATTATATGTTTGGAATCATACAGTATGTAGCCTTTGGGCATTATTTTTTTTTGACTCAGTATAATTCTTTATTGATTCTTTATAGATTTACCTAAGATGTTGTGTGTATCAACTATACTTCAATTTGTTTCTTTATATTGCTGAATAGTATTCCACAATATGTATGCATCACAATTTACTTAACCATTCACATGTTGATGGACATCTGAATTGTTTCCAGTTTGGGGCTATCATGAATAAAGCTGCTGGGAACATTTGTGTAGAGGTTTTTGTGTAACCATAAGTTTTCATTTCAATGGGATAAATGCCCATTACTGCAGCTGGTGGTTGTATAGTAGTTGCATGTTTAGTTTTATAAGAAACTGCCCAACTCTATGGCGGTTCCTCAAAAAATTAAAAGTAGAACTACCATACAGTCCAGTAATTCCTCTTCTGGGTACTTATCTGGAGAAAACAAAAACACTAATTCGAAGATATATGCACCCTTATGTTTATTGCAGCATTATTTATAATAGCCAAGATATGGAAGCAACCTAAGCATCCATCAGTAGACAAATGGATAAGGAAAATGTGAAGTACACACACACACACACACACACACACACACACACACACTGAGGAATATTAAATAGCCATAAAAAAGAATGAGATCTTGCCATCTGCAACATTGTGGATGGACCTAGAGGGTACTATGCCAAGTGAAATAAATCAAAGACAGTGTATGATTTCATTTATATGTGGAATCTAAAAAACAAAACAAATGTACAAACAAAACAAAACAGAAACAGGCAGATATAGAGAACAAACTGGTGGTTGCCAGAGGGGAAGGGGTGGGGATGGGCAAAATAGGTGAAGGGGTTAAAAGGTACGAACTTCCAGTTATAAAATAAATAAGTCACAGGGATGTAAAGTACAGCATAGGGAATATAACTTCATATGGTGACAGAGAGTAACTATACTTATCGTGGTAAACATTTCATAATGTACCTAAATGTCAAGTTACTACATTGTACACCTGAAACTAATATAATATTGTATGTCAACTATACTTCAATTTTTATTTATTTATTTTATACTTCAATTTTTAAGAAGTCCAACTATTGGGGCACCTGGGTGGTGCAGTTGGTTGCGCGCCTGACTCTTGGTTTTGGCTCAGGTCCTGATCTCTGGGTCATTGGATCAAACCCCACATCAGCCTCTGCACTCAGTGCGGAGTCTGCTTAAGACTCTCCCTCCCTCTCCTTCGAAAATAAATAAATAAATCTTTAAAAAAAAAAAAAAAAGTCCATCTATTTTCCAGAATGGCTGTGTCATTCTACATTTTCACCAAGGTAGAAGGATCCAGTTTCTCCCCATAAGAGGAAAGGTTTTTAATTTTTTTAACATGTTTTTTTGTGAATCACAAAGTAGATCGCAAAGGGAACACTGGGATCAATTCTGAGGAGAATTACCCATGAGCGCAGCCCAGAAATAGGCTGCTATGCAAATAATAGAGGTTGCACCCAAATGCCAAGCCACTTGCTGCTTGAGTCACTGATAACAACGATCAGCAATATGTTTGCTGATCGCAATTCAGTATTGAAAAAAATGAAAAATTGTGAATATAATCAAATTGTGGTCCCTAAGGGTATGTCTTCACAGTTTGCTGTACAAAAAAACAAGCAGCAAATACCAAACTCCACTTTTCCACTCTAAGCAGGAGTGGTGAGAGGAACCACTTTCCCACAAGTTACCAAAACAAGGGATGGGAAACAAAGACTTTATGACAATGTTAATGATACTAAAGATCATTTCTCAGATTTTAAATGTGTTGCTCAAGAGGTGTTTCATAGCCATATATTCAGTCTTGAAGAGGCTACAAGTAATTACTTCAGTGGTAAAATCACTGTATTTAATGTTAAAATAATCAGAGTTTCTTTAAAAAGACCAAACTATGATGCAGCTTTATCACTAAGAATTTGATTCTTCCCCAACATGTGGAGATTTCTTCACTTCTCACAAAAAGAAATGGACTACGTATTATTGAATATATTTAAACATCACATCCAAGTCTTTCAGTAGAAGGTGCCACCATGCTTTCTAGAATTGAATGCAATTAAAGAGGTGATTAGGGATCCTCATCCATCTACTTCCCAAGTTGAACTATTCAACCTTCCAGCCTTTGAGTGTGATTTGCTCAAGGACTTTGGCATCTGACAGAGTGCTTCAAAGTGTCATCAGGGAACTGTCATTGTAATTTGCTCCAAACCCCCAAAACTACATAATAAAGCCACTAAATACTTGAGACAGTTCCCAGTGACTTATAATTCTGAGTTAGGAATTTTAACTTTTTGTTATGAAAATTTTTCAAACATACTCAAAAGTAGAGTGGACACGATAATGAACCTTCATGTACCCACTACTCAGATTCAGTAGTGTAGCAAATGCCTCTGATGCCCTACCTCACAGCCCAACAGTCCACCTCAGATTTCAGCCAGAGCTCTGGTGGACAGTTCCATGCAAGCTCGGACTCACATCACACTGACAACCTACTACTTCGAGATCAAGCTTCTCTCTTTCTGCTTCTGCTCCAGGGCCTTCTCCCAAACCAGTCCACATGAAAGCACAGCCTGGAAGTGTGGGAATGATAATACCTTTGGGGATAGCCTTCAACCAGTGGGAGACAGGGACCAGTGGATGAGAGCTCTCATCCATCAGGGGAACAGTTCTGGGAGATGTTCTGTATCGTTCTCAGGAAGTCTGACCAGAATCAAGCCTTTGTTGCCCAATGTAGCAACCTCATGCTGCACCCTTGCATTGACTTTTCCTCTTTTTCTACTTCTCCCTATTACCTCACTCCTGCTTCCTGGGGCAACACCCCAAACATACCTAACTACACCCAAGTCCTTGCTTCAGACGCTGCTTGGGGGGGGATCTAAGACAAGTAATTATCAAATTTTGTCATTTTTATTTTATCTATCCTAGAGTTATTTTATTTATTTATTTATTTATTTACTTACTTACTTATTTATGTAAGCCCTATGCCCAGCATGGGGCTTGAACTCATGACCGCAAGATCAAGAGTCACATGCTCTACTGACTGAACCAGCCAGGCCCCTCCATCCCAGGGTATTTTAAAGTATTTTAAAGTTTGGATATTTTTTAAAAGTTACAAGAAATAGGAAAGAAACCAACTCAAAATGGAAGCTGATCTGTGATTAAGCTGTGCATCACCAAGGTAGACATATACCTTGGTGAACTATTGCCCCTAAATACCATCCTTCTCCCTGATATGAAGTTATTATTAAATATAATATTTTAAATATTTTAATGTAATGGTGATAAAAATGTGGTGGAGCTTCTTTTCAGTTTACCTCAATGAGGGTCTATGTGTGGGCAGGGTGTCCATTACATAGCTCTTAAAAATCAACTATGAAAAACACTGGCCATCCAACCCACCCTCCCCTGGGGCAGTTCACAGGAGTCTGTGAACCTTATAAAAATGCACACTGGTGTGTGAATACACATGTTCATTTTTCTGGGGGAAAGGTCAGTAACTTTCACCAGATTCTAAAGCAAGTCCTTAACCAAAAAAGGGTTAAGAACCACTGATGAAGAAATATCAGGCACTATGAACCTGAGTAAGGATGATTATATTGTGCAGAAGGAGCCCTTCTGGAACTCTTTAAATCATTCTACATGGCTGATCATCATCTTCACCAAATTGCATGGCTAACCTCATTATGTGAATCTAACTAGAATTGATATGATTATAATGAAAGGATTTTCCCTCCTCAAGGTCTAGTTTATAAAGAAGAGATTTTTTTTCCCCTCAAGGCCTAGTTTATAATAAAAAGGTTTTTTCCCCCCTCAAGGCCTGGTTTTTGACATCTGGATTAGATTATCTGGTCCCAATTTTCTCCTCAAAGCTATCTCTCCTAGCCTCAAAGAACTTTTGGGATTTTGCCAATCAACAGGAAAAGGATTTAGATTACAGTATGTGTTCTTTCCAGACTAGCCCTAGTTCTCCCAGATAGCTCTGTACCCCTGAACTGGTACACTTCCAGGAATTTGAAAGATTCAGGGCCAGCTGTCAAGGAAGCAATTCCTTCCACCTGCATCTTGTCCAGTCCCTAAATTACTAACTCAGAAAGGAAGTTGGAAAGTTAAAGAGGCACACTTTCTCTAAAGAGCCTTAATTAGGTTTGGCATTTGGATTTGGGGTTGTTTTTTTTTTTTTTCTTTTCCTATTAACAAAGAACTATTTGTACATCATAAACACAAGTAGAGGAAGAAAATTACATCTTAAAATCATTTCCACTTAAAAACCAAGACAAAAATGGTACAGGTGGCTTTTTAAAAGGAGGAGGGAAAAAACCCCTCCACATAAGCCCTTTTCTTGAATAGGCCTCTAACTAGCCGTGGTGCAGCTGCAAGGATGCATTTAATGTTCCTGTGATTTATTACTCTAAAGAGGATAGTCTCAGCCATCATCTGCAGAAGAGGGCCTAGCAGGATGTAGAATGGGAGACTAAGAACACATTGGAATGGCCTAAATTTTCCATATGGTTTCCATTTTCTTTCTGATTGTACATGGAAGTCTTTTGTTTTTTAAGATTTTTAGCCACCACAAATATCACAAAAGCACCCTGCCCCTAGGGGCAGCTTGCCACAGGCCTGAGCAAGAGACCGAGACCATTAGAAAGGGTAGGAGCCCAAAACGTCCTCCATACTGAAAGGCGAAGCTTCCTAAAGCCACCTCTTGGCACAAAATGCCTTCCCTGACTTAGACTTAAGACTACTATGGTGTGTCTCCCGACCTGACCAAGTCACCATTGTTAGGTAGTAAAGACCAGCTAAGACAGCACTAACTATGTGACAGGGAATGTTCTTGGCTGTTTACATGGGTTATTTCTTTTAATCCTCAATTTATCATCCCCATTTTACAGATGAGGAAACTTCAGCTGACAGAAATCAAGTCACTTTACCCAAGGTCACAGAGCCCGTGAAAGGAATGTCAGGATTTGATCCCTGGTTTGTATGATTCCAATAGAAGTGCTTCTAACTACTACATAGTGTTCACCCCTTCCTTTCTTTCTAGGGTCCCTGCCTGACCACAACTGCCAGGCTTTTTACAATAGCTTCTGGCTACCCAGGAGCTCCAGCCAAGGTAGTCATCTGCCTGCCCTCAGGAATAATGCCCCATGAATGAAATTTCCCATTTTATCCAAACATACCTAATTCCACAGAACTCTGGGTTTCCCATCAAATCTTTCTGAGAAATTACGGCACTTTTTTATATCATAAAAATCACTTCAGATTCTCTTGATACTATCTTTAATTTTTTTCTTGTGTATACCCATATATACACACATCCTCTTATCCCACTAGTTCACATATATGGAGCACTTACTATGTGCCAGACATTATGTTAATTACATTATGTTAATTACATGCATTTTCTCATTTGACTCTCCACAGTAACCTTATGCAGTAACTACTATTATTATTATTCCTGTTTCACATATGAGAAAACTGAGGCTTAGAAAAGTCCCATCACTTATTCAAGCAACTGGAGGAGCCAGGATTTGAATTCTATTGTGTTTGACTTGAGAGCCCAAACCCCTAAACCACTACACTTTAATTCTGTTCTTCTTAACCATAACAAGTTATGTCGAGAGTATATACCTATGATATAATGTGGTGGTGAGAATGGCACTTTACTTCTATGGTGTTCCTCCCAAATCCCACAGCCCCAGTATAATTATGAGAAAACGAGCAAATATTAATGGAGGGGCATTCTAAAAAATATTTGACCAATATTCCCCAAAACCATCAAGGCCATCAAAGACAAGGAAATATTCCAGGTGACATCTGTGCAAATGGTGGAGTAGGGAACTCCAAAAGTCCCTCCCCCCACAAAAGCAATGAATAAACTGGCAAAAAAAAAAAAATCAGAATTCACTTTTTCAGAGGCACCTGGCTGACTCAGTCGGTGGATTGCACAACTCTTGATTTTGGAGTTGTGGGTTTGAGCTCCATGTTGGATGTAGAGATGACTTAAAAATAAAATCTTTAAAAAAAAAAAAAAGAACTTTTTCAGAACTCTGGATACTAATCAAAAGCTTGCAGAAACAGGGGTATGCTCAATCAAGAAAAAGCTGCTGGACCTTGGTAAGAGGGCTCTGTGGCATTTTAACTTACCTTGACCTATACCCTGCTCCCCAGCTTAGCAGCGACCTTGAAGACAACAGCCCACATTCCTGGTACCAGTAGCCAGTACCCAGTCCTGGAGGGAGCAGAACAGACCTATTCTCAAAGAATTGTGTCTGTTTGTTGGACTTGCCTGCTGACTCCCTGCCCTGGAAAGTATTTAGCCTAACTCAGAACTCTCCCAGGGCTGAGACTAAAGACAACCTAGGGGGTGATTCTCAAAAACATCTGAACAAGCAAATTATTTGCTACCACCTGGGTCAAGGGATAACAGTTGGGGCAAAAAACAGACCAACCCAGGAAGGCTGGGCCATGAGATGCTTTGGAGGATAAGGGCTTTGAAAAGCTTCCACGTACTCCTGGGACTCTAGACCACACTCATGCTCAGGACTAGGTGCACGTTCAGAAAGATAGCTGAGAAGGCCCTAAGCTCTACGTCTGGCTGACAATTTATACTCTTCCTTACACAATTTAAAGAAAATGAAACAACATGGATTGTTTATAATAGAAAATGTAGGAATGTATTTTCATATAATATTCAGTCCACATTTTGGCCACTTACGTCCCCTCTTTTCGGTATGGTACTCAGGTTCACAACTTTGCACTCTTACCTTCCACCACGGTGTGTATGACTAGAAGACAAAAACCAAAATTGTGTTCCAGAATGAGTTCCAAAGTCCCTTGTTCTCTGTTCCTTTTATATAGCATCCTGTTCGAGTTTAGTGGATAGAATATCTTACCACTCTAAGAGTGTTAGAGTCTCTTTGAAGCTTTCTTAAATTTTTGAACTATCTCTTGTTCTTTTTATTTGCTTCTCAGTTGCTCATTTGATTTTAAATTGAAGTGTTGAATCACCATATTTTACACCTGAAACTAATATCACACTGTATGCTAACTAACTGCAATTTACATAAAAACTTTAAAAAAATAAATTGAACTTCTAAATGCTGAATGGAATCTCTGTGTGTGGGCAGAGTTTGCCAAATGGTGGGCTGCATGTTAGAACAAACATGTGGCCTTCTGGCATGTTTTGATAGGTTCCCTTAAGTGTTAACATCACTGAGCTGTTCAATTTCTCCAGAGAAAGTTTCCTTAATCAACTGCTTATGGGGGAACTGGGTAAACCTGATTGCTTGTACTCTGGTGATGGGAGGTGGTTTTAAAAGAACAGTTCTCAGGACGCCTGGGTGGCTCAGTCGGTTAAGCGGCTGCCTTCGGCCTGGGTCATGATCCTGGGGTCCTGGGATCGAGTCCCACATCGGGCTCCTTGCTCAGAGGGGAGCCTGCTTCTCGCTCTCTCTCTCTCTCCCTCTGCTTGTGCTCTGTCAAATAAATAAAAATCTTAAAAAAAAAAAAAAAAAGAACAGTTTTCTGCCACCAAGGCCATGGCCTTGCTCTAGAACCAAATAGATCTACACTGTGACTTTCCTAGGGGTTGGCCAGACACTTAATAATCTAGCACCATTGGATCTGAGAAATCACATCACCCAGGAGGCAGATCAGCTTATAATGTGGGCTAGACCTGCTGCAGAGCCCTCTCTTGTCCTGGACCTCACTTGAAACTGGCAACCTTCTAGGTTATCCGATAAATGGGTCACAGCAGTGTTCCCATGTGTTATATCCCAAATCCCCAAAGATCTGCTAGTGCTGTGCCACCTTCTTAGTGGTAGGGAGTGCAAAGTACAGTATTTTGTCCTTTGTCTTAGAGAGGATATTCTGCCCCAGACCCCCAAATCTAAAGAAATTCATGATGCAAACATATTCTTCAATGAAGTGGGCTAGTGTGATATTCTGCAGAGTGTGAGGATGTTTAAGTTTCCTATATGCAATATTATTAGAGAAAGCATGAGAGTTGGGACACCTGGGTGGCTTAGTCGTTAAGCGTCTGCCTTCAGCTCAGGTCATGATCCCAGCACCCTGGGATCGAGTCCCACATCGGGCTCCCGGCACAGCGGGGAGCCTGCTTCTCCTCCCTGCTGCTCCCCCTGCTTGTGCTTGCTCTCTCTCTGACAAATAAATAAACAAAATCTTTATAAAAAAAAAAGCATGAGAGTTAAAATAGCCCCAAGTGAGCGTGTCCTTGCCATATAAGGGTAAACTAATTTTTTATTGACGTAATTTACATACAAAAAAATAGAGACCTTAGTTGTTGGGTGTTTTTCAGAGAGGGAGCGGGGTAGGGGCAGAGGGAGAGAGGGAGGATCTTAAGCAGGCTCCACGCCGAGCACGTAACCCGACGCAGGGCTCGATCTCACAACCCTGAGATCACGACCTGAGCCAAAATCAAGAGTTGATATTTAACTGACTGAGCCATCCAGGTGCCCGGAGACCTTAGTTTTGACAGTTGTTCATACCCATGTATCCACCACTCAAAACAAGATATGCAACATTTCATCACCCCCAGAAAGTTTCCTCCTTTACTTTCCAGTTAATCCCCTGATGCCCAAACAGAAGCAACCACTTTCTGATTTCTTTCTCCATAGATTTGTATTGTCTGTTCTTGGAAGGCATTTAAATGGAACGATGCAGTCTGTATTTTTGTGTGTATCTGGCTTCTTGCATGCAAATAATGTTTTTGAAGTTGTGAACTGCTTTTGATTCTCCCTATTAATGAGCATAAAAATTTCCAGAGCAGGATGTGTACTTCTCTATCCAAGCTGTCCTGAGATATGATTCTGGTTAGCGACCTGGAAGTAATGAGGATGGTGGGGCACATCTTGGAAAAAAATGTCATCTCACAAGGCAACTGCTTCAGGTGAAATCATGATGTGGCTTCCATGAAAGGGAAGTTACTCTCCTCTGGCAAGGGAAAAGGGGGATGCTTCTGCCACCAAGAGAAGTCCAGGGGGAAACTGAAGGGCTCATTAATACTTGGATTCACTCACCCAAATAACCATCCTGGATCTCCAGGTTCAACTCATTCCCTATCTGATTTTGAAAAAACAGACCCTATAAGGTTGTATATTTTGTCTTTTTTACATCTCTGCCACCCTTATTATCAGATCCTGAGCCTGATTTTCAGTCCAATCTGTCCTGCAGTTGCGGGACATAAGGATCTCCATTAAAGTTGCATAGAGGCAGAGTTTCTACTGCCGTCAAAAGCAGCCATTCTACTCCAAGATCTTTATAAATAACATTGTTTGTATATCGATTAAGTGCCACAGCCACTTGACCTTCCATATCTTGCCCTGCACCTCCACATTATACCAATAAAATACCACACACCACAGGTGAAAGCTCAAGTAATTGCAATGGCACTTCGCGTCAGGGGCTATTTCCATACACTTAACACCACCCACAGGGTCCCTATTACTTTTAGACGGGTCAACAATCCAACTCCAAAACCCCATCCTGATAGTCTGTTTCCTAGAACCACTTTTTTTTTAATTATGTTATGTTAATCACCATACATTACAGCATTAGTTTTTGATGTAGTGTTCCATGATTCATTGTTTGCGTATAACACCCAGTGCTCCATGCAGTACGTGCCCTCTTTAATACCCATCACCAGGCTAACCCATCCCCCCACCCCTCTCCCCTCTAGAACCCTCAGTTTGTTTCTCAGAGTCCATAGTCTCTCATGGTTCGCCTCCCCCTCCAATTTCCCCCCCTTCATTCTTCCCTTCCTGCTATCTTCTTGTTTCTTTTTTTTTTTTTTAAACATATAATGTATTATTTGTTTCAGAGGTACAGGTCTGTGATTCCTAGAACCACTTCTAACACCAAATGTCTTAGCCTGGTTTTTCTAAAACGGAGCCTGAGCCAGGAATTCAAGTCCTAACCACTGGGGAGTTGTGCAAGCCTAAAGCAACATGGATGAGGGGAAAGGGTAAGTAAGGCAAGGAACGATGTAGAACAACAATGTGATGCAATGCATGACCTCACTGGACATTGCGTCACCAACTGCAGGTCACTTGCCGGGTATGTTTGCTCCAAATGGTTGAAAAGAAAAGGCGTGCATGCATTTCAGAGTTGGGGCAGAAAGGGAGAAAGTCAGAGACATTTATCTGCTGGGAACCCTCATGCCTCCTCATTCCACTAGTCCAGTTTCATACTGCAAGATGCTGACTCCCCCTCCCGAGTTTCATCATTTGGTCCCTTGGCAGCTTCTCACAAAGCCTGACCCCAGCCCCATAGATGGTGTGATACCTTGGCACTCACAGGCTCAGTGTATAGGACATGAGAGTCAGGCAGGTGCAGGGCTTCAATTTAGACTACCCTGTAGCTCTGAAAGCTCAGGAGGGATGCCAAAACATGGAATGGCCGCAGCACAATTTGGAAAGTGGGTAGAACCTTGGGAAAGAATCTGAGAAGATGCACCAGCAGTTTGTGTCCTATACAGGTTAGTCCAAGTAAGACAAAAGGATAATTTGGCCTAGAGTTGTGACGGTGGGGATGGGGAAAAGTAACAGATTTAGGATACATTTTGAGGATAGAACCAACAGCACTCTCTAATGAACTGGACTGAGGGGTCAGGGAAAGAGAGGATTCATGGATGACCCCTATGTGTTTTACTTGAGTAACTGGATGGGACATGATATCATGTCTGAGATATGGAGTATGGGGGAGGAATAGATTTGGCAGGGAGAAGATCAATATTTAGTGCAATGCTGTCCAACAATTTTGGTAAAAACATTTTGTGTTTGTTGTTTATTCTTTAAGACTGAAGCATTAAACTTAATAACCACATCCCATGACAATTCCATTCCATAACTCAGCCAAAGGCCAGCCCTACACATAGATAAAACCAGTTACCACTTGCAAGATAGAGCTCACAATACATGGAACAGCCTGCCCCAAAAGATCTCTCCCACCTATTGGTCAGCTGCCCATAATCTGTGTTCTGATTATCTATTACTATATAACAAACCAACCCAACCTTGGTGGCTTAATACAACAACATTCATACTGGTCACAACAATGGACAAGCTTTGGCAAGGTGGGTTGATCTTTGCTTCATGTGGTATCAGCTAGGGTAGCTCAACTGGGAGCTGGAGGATCTACGTCCAAGATGGCTCACTCACATTGGCAAGTTGGTGCTGGCTGTCAACTGAGAGCATAGCCAGAGCTGAGGGCCAGGAGCCCCAGTTCCTCTCCACAGATGCCTCTCCATGGGCTGTTTGGCCTTCCTCACAGCATGTGACTGGATTCCAAGAATAAACACCCCTAGAGACAGGAAGAAGAAGCTGCCAGTTTCTTGGGGCATAGGCCCAGAAACTGGCACAGTGCCACTTCTGTCATATTCTATTAGCCAAGCATTCACAGAACCCAGATTCAAGGGGAGGGGACTAGATAGCACCACTCAATCAGAGAAGTATAAAAAATGTGAGAGAGCCATGTTTTAAAAAGGCAGAACTTAGGGGCACCTAGGTGGCTCAGTCAGTTAAGTGTCTGCCTTTGGCTCAGGTCATGATCTCAGTGTCCTGGGATTGAGACCCACATCAGGCTTGCCGCTCAGCGGGGAGCCTGCTTATATCCCTCTCCCTCTGCTGCTCCCCCTGCTCACGTTCTCTCTCTCTATCTCAAATAAATAAATAAAATCTTTAAAAATAAATAAATAAAAATAAAATGGCATAGCTCAGGACTCATAACCTGTCACTAGTTAATGGTGTCTTTGGTTTCATTGTAGTGGAAGAGGGGGCACTTAAACCATTGAGTGTCTGCTTATATGATTTTGCCAGATGAATTCTCGACACCCCTCAGGTCTCTGAGAGAATGGGAGTGAGGATAAAGAAATACGTCTAGGAGGGGTGCCTGGGTGGCTCAGTCTGTTAAGCGTCTGCCTTCGGCTCAGGTCGTGATCCCAGCATCCTGGGATCGAGCCCCACATCAGGCTCCCTGCTCAGCAGGGAGACTGCTTCTTCCCCTGCCTGCTCTGCCTGCCTACCTGCCTGTCTGCCTACTTGTAATCTCTCTCTCTGTCAAATAAATAAAATCTTTTAAAAAATCATCTTTCTTTAAAAAATAATAATAATAATATAGACAACAATACAGCTACCACTTTTTGAGCACTCACCATGTGCCAGACATTTTTTTTAAAAGATTTTATTTATTTATTTGTCCAAGAGAGAGAGCGAGCACAAGCAGGGGGAGCGGCAGGCAGAGGGAGAAGCAGGCTCCCTGCTGAGCAAGGAGCCCGATGCGGACTCGATCCCAGGACCCTGGGATCATGACCCGAGCTGATGGCAGATGCTTCACCGACTGAGCCAGGCATCCGGTGCCAGACATTGTTCAGAGTGCTTTATATGCATCAGCTCATTGAGTCCTCCCAACAATCCCTATGAGATAACTTAATATTATTATTATTTTATAAATGAGGAGATTGAGACATAGAAGGGTTAAATGATTTGCCCAAAGTTATATAGCCAGGAAATAGTTGAGCTGGGATTCCAGACCAGATCTAACTCCAGAGCCCACACTCAGAACTATTATACCATACTGGAAAAAGTAGAGATGGGCTTGTCAAAGACAGAGGGGCTGCCAGGTCATGGCCCTAAGTAGGGCCCAGGGCTTCATCAAGCCTCCACTGGTAGCAGCCTTATCAGAAGAAATATGTGTTAAAAAAAAAAAAATCAACATCAGAGCAATTGGGATTTTCCACCACACTAGATTACTGGTATGAGAAAGCATGAAAAGAAACAAGTATTCATTGTTGAGTACCTTTTATTTGTCAGGCATTATACTAAGTGCTTTATGTGCATTAAATGCATATATTTCTCGGGCGCCTGGGTGGCTCAGTTGGTTAAGCGACTGCCTTCGGCTCAGGTCATGATCCTGGAGTCCTGGGATCGAGTCCCGCATCGGGCTCCCTGCTTGGCAGGGAGTCTGCTTCTCCCTCTGACCCTCCTCCCTCTCATGCTCTCTGTCTCTCATTCTCTCTCTCTCAAATAAATAAATAAAATCTTTAAAATAAATAAATAAATAAATAAATAAATAAATAAATAAATGCATATATTTCTCTGAGAAATCAAGGGGTAAGTATTGTTATTACTACCATTTTGCAGTTGAGGAAACAGAGAGATTATGTAACTTATTCAAGGTCACACAGGTGGTAAATGGCCATGCTGGGATTCTAGCTCAGATCTGACACCAAACCCATACTCCTAATCATCATATATGAAATCAGGGGGTTCTGTCTATAGCGGTGGAATAACCCCAGGGTTGGGACTCCTGTTGTAGAACCCAGAGCAAAGGATCACTGAAAAAGTTAGGAGAAGAGGCAGAATACTCTGAGTCCATCTAGCCCATCATATTGCTCTTAGCCAGGCAATACCTCTAGCTGGTTGCCTCCCTTTGCACCTACTTCCTTTTATCCCTATCTCATTAATAGCCAAGAATATTGACTCTACAAGGCACAAGACAGTCTGAGCAAATCCATCTCCAATTATTCTCCTCTTTATTTCCACTTAATTAATAGGTAACTACTGAAGAGAGAATAAAATAAGTGACTTCCTGATGGCACTGAACAATGAAGTTCTTAGCTCTCTTCACAAGTCTACTTAATTGGAGATTAATAGAGATGGATCCTGGGGCACCTGGCTGGCTCAGTTGGAGGAGCATGAGACTCTTGATCTTGGGGTCATGAGTTCAAGCCCTATGTTGGGTGTAGAGATTACTAAAATCATCATCATCCTCAAGATGGATCCCTTCTCCATCTAATTCCCATTTTGCAACCAACTACCCCTTGTAGGCTTCTGACCCTCCCAAAATACTTATCTGGAAGCAAGTTTAAATCTTGGCTCAGTCAAATAAACATTTCTAAGCAATTAACCCATTGTTAATTATTAAATAACTAGTTGCCCAGAGAAGGGAGGAGGGGTGGTAACAGAAGGGGCTCTAGATTTCAGGATGCCAGTTGGGCCATTTAAATGCTTCTTGGAAGAATGCCCAAAAAGACTAGGTTCAAGCCTACCTAGCTTCCTCCCCTGCAGATTTCTAAATCTCAGTAGCCTTGTCCCTCAGCCTTCAGCTCTAACTCCTCTCTAGTTTGGGGCAATGCAAAGTCTCTAATCTGGAGAGCTTACAGACCTAGAAGCTCATCACACTGAGGCCAGTAATGGAGTCCTAACTTTGGATCGCCACCTCACTAACACTTTGGGCATTACCCATCCAGCTTGACCTGGAGTTCAATATGCTTTTACTCAGATGCTTCCCTCCAAAATGGCCCTTCTACCCAGCTTGCCCAAGCTTTCACTGGCCAGACCTAGACATCATTCTATGAGCTACTTGTGCTAGAGGCACCTCCTGGAGGAGTTCACAGCAACTCTGTCATTCCCAATCCTAGTTATCATAGGAGCTCAGGGAGGAAGCTACCACTTTCTGGCTGATGGCTTCAGCCTATTATGTGGTTGGCAAAATTTGGCCCTGTAGACACAAAGCCCCACCCTTCCAGAAACAGCCCCAGAGGTATTGTCTGCACACAGTACTTCCATAGGAGTATCTCCTCACTGCTGGCAGGGACTCAGATGACCTAGACCTTGCCTTTGAAAATCTAAGGCACCCAGGTAGGGAAACAGGCAGAACAGCTATCCTTTATTTCCTATGTTGGTACCTGCTAAAGGTCTGGCTCTAGGTCTGCACCTGGAGCTCTGAAGAGCAGTGTAGGTTTCATCTTGGCTGACTTCTGTCCACACAGCCTGTGGCCTGCAGCACTGCCCACCCTAACTGGACTCATGATGTCTGATATTTCCATGTCTTCCTCTTGGGTAAACTCTCAAGACTGGATGTTCAGCCATCGTTTCCCAAGGGGCTAAAACTGTACCATTGGCCTGGATCTCCTCAAAGCAAGTTACTCTTTCTCAGAGACAGAAAAAAATCCCAGAAAATTCTAGTTTTGCCCCAGTTTTACCCTACTGCTCAAGGCCTAAATAAGTGATGGTGAAGGGACAAGTATCCACACTCCCTCATCTTCAGCCTGCTGGATGATCTTGAGGGATGGAGTACATATTTGGAATGGAGAAGTTCCGGTGGGTTTTAGAATACTCATAGCTTTGTCCACACATATACCCAAAGGACAGCCTTTCAAATACAACTCAGCCAATTGTGAGGCTGCTTTATAGCTGACATGGCCAGCCTGGCTGCCTCATTGACCTACGTCCTGTAAAAGAGAAGTTTCACCTACACTCTCACCATAGACAAGGCATTCGGGACTCTGAAGGTCCTTTGCAAAACCTGGAGGGTAGGAGGAAGGCAGTGGTCGTTTGTCCTGGGCCCTAAGCAAAAGGGTCCTCAAATATGGGTACTGTACAGAGATAAATATAAGTAAGGGAGTTGGGTGAGGCCTCATCACACAGATTGATGCTGATTAAAATCCTACAAGCCCTGGTACTAATCAAACCCGAGAGCAGATAAAAGGGTGAAGAACCTCAAGATCTGAAAGTTCTGGGGCCTTAATTCAGTAAAAACAACAACAAGGACAACTGATTATTATTGTTTGCTGTGTGTAAAGCACGTTATACGTATTATCTCACTTAGGCTTCACAGCTATCCTTGAGATAAGTAGTAGAACTGGATTGCCTAAAAGTAGGGGACTCCAAGAGTGGAGGAAAGGAAGGACTGAGGGAAAAAGAGGGAAGGGCTAGGTCTCCTGAGCCTGGGTACACAAAGGTGCAAGAGGCAGGTTCTGAGAGTATCTGGGATCTGTGCCCCACTCAACACCTGGAGGTGGTAGTAGTAGCCCCCAGGATCAGTTGTCCTCTGATCTTAACTCTTACCCACATTCTTTCTGCCTGTAGCTGCTTCTATCAGAGCTAATCCTTTCTAGACTCCATCTGCTCTTGCCTCTGCAGGGACTTGGGTCTTTCAGTTGTCTCCTCTGGGTAACATTTCATCCTCACTTTTGGTCTTTTAGGAACTTCCTTCATCTGATAGAACTTTTTGAAAATATTTGTGGACAAAACTGTGGCAGTAGTGAAAGCATCAGTGCTTACCAGGAGCTCTGGGAGGGGGGTAAGAGATGAACAGGTGGAGCACAGGGCATTTCTAGGGCAGTGAAAATATTCTGTATGATACTATAATGGTGTACACATGAAATATACATTTTTCAAAATGCATAGAGCTATACAACACAGAGTAAGCCCCAATGTAAACTATGGACTTTAGTAATAATATGTATCAATATTGGTTTCTCAGTTGTTACAAATGTACCCAACTAATGCAATATGTTAATAGGGGAAACTGTGGAAGAGGGGAAGAAGAGATATATGGGAATTCCCTATACTTTTGGCTCAATTTTTCTGGAAACCCCAAATTACTCTAACAAATAAAGTCTATTTCAAAAACAAACAAAATTATCAACATGGATGGGACTGGAGGAGATTATGCTAAGTGAAATAAGTCAAGCAGAGAAAGTCAATTATCATATGGTTTCACTTATTTGTGGACCATAAGGAATAACATGGAGGACATTAGGAGAAGGAAGGGAAAAATGGGGGGGGGTGGAATTGGAGGGAGAGATGAACCATGAGAGACTATGGACCTGAGAAACAAACAGGGTTTTAGAGGGGAGGGGGGAGGGGGGATTGGTTAGCCCGGTGATGGGTATTAAGGAGGGCACGTACTGCATGGAGCACTGGGTGTTATACGAAAACAATGGATCATGGATCACTACTTCAAAAACTAATGATGTATTGTATGGTGACTAACATAACATAATAAAATTAAAAAAAAACAAAAAACCCCAAATTACTTATGCTCATTGCATTTCCCATTAAAAGGATCCATGGCTCCCTGGAGAAATGGCTGATTCCAGGTGTAGGGTAGGGAATTCAAGATGAGCCTCAGGCATGTTGTCATACCAAAAAGCAAGGACACTATCAAAGGCTACTGAGGATACATCAAGACTCAGGAGCTGACTTAAAGGGGCTTCTCCTGGCCAAAGGTTATCAAATTGAGCATTTAAAAAATGACTGTGGTTGACTGAAACACATCAAATACATAAAATTGTATAAGTTCATTAGGACTCTCAAGAAAAAAACTCATTGATCATCATTGGAAGTTTCTAGAGCAACAACTCATTACATTAAAAATTAACAAAGGTAAAGAATTAAGCACTGATTCTTCATTTCCTGGTCAAACAGTACTTCAGGGTCACTAAAAAGATTGATAAGAAAAGTTCTTCATTACGGAGAATTCCACTAATTGATGCAAAAGGAACGAGAGGATTATAAAATCACCACTTTGCAACTCCTAATGAACGAATGGATTTAGGCAAAAAGCATCAATGAATGCCAAACCTATTAGCTAAAAGTTTAACAAGGAATAGGCCAACCCCATCTCACCGCAAAATAAATCTCATCACTAAAAGTGAGACAACCAGGGCGCCTGGGTGGCTCAGTTGGTTAAGCGACTGCCTTCGGCTGAGGTCATGATCCTGGAGTCCCTGGATCGAGTCCCGCATCGGGCTCCCTGCTCAGCGGGAAGCCTGCTTCTCCCTCTGACCCTCCCCCCTCTCATGTGCTCTCTCTCTCCCTCATTCTCTCTGTCTCAAATAAATAAATAAAATCTTAAAAAAAATAAAAGTGAGACAACCAGATATGATGTGCCTTCTGATTGATGCAATAGAATGCACACAGCACCACTTACAAAGCATTTTTGCCAAAAGCAGTGAACCTGAAACAAATAAATCTTCTAGTCTAGATCTAAACACCAGTATAGGAAATAAAAGAGATAGGGGAACAAGTTAAATGGTACCAGAAGGAGGTAATCAGCCAAACACAGAAAGTGGGGCACTTTGAGAAACAAATGGCCCAGTTTCTCCAATAGCATGGTGTCTTACTCAGTTCAGGCTGCTCTAACAGAATATAATAGACTGGGTGGCTTATAAGCAACAGGATCTTATTTCTCACAGCTCTAGAGGCTGGAAGTCCAAGATCAAGGGATCAGCACGATTGGGTTCTTGGTGAAGGCCTGCCCCCTAGTTGCAGACAGCCAACTTCTTGCAGTGTCCTCACATAGTGGAAGGGCGAGAGAGCTCTTTGAGGTCCCTTTTATAAGGGTACCAATCCCATTCATGAGGGCTCCAACCTCATGACCTACTCACCTCCCAAAGGCCCCACCTCCTCTACCATCACACGGGGGGCTAGGATTTCAACATATGAATTTTGGGGAGGGGGGAAACAAACATTCAGGCCATTATACATGGGAAGAAAAGGAAGAGGGGAAATTGTTGTAGAATAAAAAAGACTTAAGAAGCATGGCCATAAAATGAATTGTGTGGCTCTTGTTTGGAACTTGACTCAAAATAACCACTTTTTGAGAAAACCAGGGAAATTTGAATATGGGCTGGGTATTAGATCATATTAATACACTACTGTTCATTTTGTTAGAAGTGATAACGTCATTGCAGTTATATTTTAAAAGTCCTTATTCGTTTTTAAAAAGTTATTTAAATTACATATGTATCTGTGTGCATACATATGCACACACTTACACATACATACCCTACTTATGTGTGTGTACCCATATAAATACATAAAAAACTTTTTAAAAAGACAATGATTCTGAGAGTGGAAAGGTTAGGTATTGGTTGAAGAGCAACTTTTTTTTTTCCTTAGCTTGGTTACTAGAGCACATGAATGGTATAGCAGCAAAGAAAGACACAGAAGCAACCCAAGACTTTGGTATTAGGTTAAAGGAAATGGTGACACAAAGCACTGTGCTCACAAATCCACTGACTGGAAAACCCCCATGAAAATAGCTGGTCACTAACGCAGACAGAGACTTAAAAGTCTTGTTGTACAGGCTGGAAGTCAATAGAGCTTCCAATCCAAAAGCTTTCTTTCCAGAATCTGGTAAGGGCAATTATCCAGGATTTCAAAATAGATTTGAGCTTCCTGAGGGCAGCCATAGTGTACTTCAGAAAGCTGGTGAAGCATACGTGGTGGTCTTATTTAAAGAGTTTAACCTGTGAGTCATCTGTGATAGGAGAGTCTCTATCATGCCCTAACATGCCCTATTAGCCTGCTCAATATAGTGAGAAAGAGCTTAGTCAAGGCAATTTTTTTATGGTGTTAAATAGTAAATGATGCAAATATTTTGTTTTTAACTTGTGCTTTTCTGGCAAGAAAATGTTTATATGCTGCATTTGAGCTTAAGTCACCCCATCATTCACGCAAGATGAATGAAAAGTGCACAGATTCAGTGAAGTGAGCACTGTCGTTCAAGAGTTGCACACTGCTCATCTACAAAATCAGTGAACGATAGTTCTTGCTCCTCGTGATGCCTGTTTCTGTACATTCATGAGTTGTTGGGTTGCAATTACAATACTAGAATTGATGAAATGTGAAATGTGTGGAGGGCTGTTTTGCAATTATATTGCTTATGGCTTGATACGAGTATTTCATAATTGAGGTTGCTAAAAAAAATGAACCTACACCTGAGTTAGCATCTAGATCCAACTATGAATTTACAGGAAATATAGAAGACAGAGGAATATGTTAAACAATACCATGGGAAAGCTTTCAGCGAATCTGGGCTGTGGAAAACTCTACTGGACAAAGAACCCAGTTTCTTCAACAGTTAAATTGCAAAGAATAAAAGGATATGAAAGGTCCGTCTCTCTCTCTCTCTCTCTCTGACAAATAAATAAAATCTTGAAAAAAAGGAGTGGGGGATGGCTGGGTGGCTCAGTCGGTTAAGCATCGGCCTTTGGCTCAGGTCATGATCCCAGGGTCCTGGTATCGAGTCCTGCATCAGGCTCCTTGCTTGGCGGGGAGCCTGCTTCTCCCCCTGCCTGCCGCTCCCCCTGCTTGTGCTCTGTCTCTCTCTCTCTCTCTGACAAATAAATAAATAAAATCTTTTTTAAAAAAGATATGAAAGGAACCTATAAATTAAAAGAATACAAGAGACATATCAACCAATTACCATGTATGGACCTTATTTGCATTGAAACAAGCAAACAGAAAAAATATGACATTTATGAGATAACTGGAAATTTATACGTGAATATTTGATTATATTAAAGACTAATTTAGATATATAGGTTTCCCTGCTACCCAAAAGTAGAGTGTTGAACAAAACTATGAACAATAAGGGGGCGGAGCAAGATGGCGGAGGAGTAGGAGACCTGGATTTCGTCTCCTCTCAGGAATTCAGCTGGATAGGGATCAAACCATTCTGAACACCTACAAACTCAACAGGAGATCGAAGAAAAGAAGAGCAACAACTCTCTGAACAGAAAAGCGACCACTTTCTGGAAGGTAAGACATGCAGAGAAGTGAATCCGAGGCAATATTCGGGAGGATAGACGGCGGGGGAGGGGCCTCCGGGGGCCGCTACTGGCAAGTGATAGAGCCGCGGAGCACAAAATCGGAACTTTTAAAAGTCTGCTCCGCTGAGGGACGTCACTCCAGTGGCTAAGTGGGGGGTGGAACCCTCGCGGGACAGTGTGGTCTCAGGACCCTCGGGGTCACAGAAAGACCGGGGGTGCCTGAGTGCAGCAGAGCTCCCAGGTATCGGAGCAGGGAAGCCGGCTGCAGAGACGGAGCCCAGGTGCGGGCTCTCAGCTCGGGGTTGCCATAAACCGTGATCCGTGGCACAGTCGGGCCACTGCTCCTCCAGCAGGGACCCAACAAGCGGCAAATCTGGGGAGACTCACCTTCCTCCCCCGGGAGGAGCCACGCGGGAGGGCACCGCAGGGATCTGCTGGGTTTGGAGACTCCACCCGGCGTCGGGTGCCAGAGATAGAAACGCTTGGTCACAGGCCGGGTGAGCACGGAGTGCGGCCGGAGACCGGGGAGACGGGAGTGACTGACTGCTTTTCTCTGGGGGCTCACTGAGGAGCGGGGCCCCGAGTTCTCGGGTCCTCCGGGGCGGAGATTGGAGGCCGCCATTTTCACTCTCCGCCTCCAAAGCTGTACGGAAAGCTCGCAGGGAACAAAAGCTCCCGAGAGCAAACCCGAGCGGATTACTTAGCCGGGAGGGGGCAAGGGCGGGGCAATTCCGCCTCCGGCAGAGACATTTGGAAACCACGGCAACAGGCCCCTCCCCAGAAGATCAGCGAGAACAGCCAGCCAAGACCAAGTTTACCGATCAATTAGATTGGCAGAACTCCAGCGCTAGGGGAATACTACACATAGAATTCATGGCTTTTTTACCATGGTTCTTTAGTCTTTCAAAGTTAATTTTTTTTTAACTGTCTTTTTTTCTTTTTCTTTTTTTTTTTTTGAATTTTTCTTTTTCCCTTTTTCAACCAACATCTAATCAATCCCTTTTTTAAAAAACATTTTTATTTTCCATTTTTACAGTCATATTCCATCCCTTCATAGTAGTTACCCGTATTTTTGGCATATATATATAAGTTGTCCTCTCTTTAAAATTTTGAGAGGGGCGCCTGGGTGGCTCAGTTGGTTGAGCGACTGCCTTCGGCTCAGGTCATGATCCTGGAGTCCCGGGATCGAGTCCCGCATCGGGCTCCCTGCTCGGCGAGGAGCCTGCTTCTCCCTCTAACCCTCCCCCCTCTCATGTACTTTCTCGCTCTCTCAAATAAATAAATAAATCTTTAAAAAAAAATAAAAATAAAATTTTGAGATAGTTTCTTCTAACAGATCAAAATATACCCTAAATCTCTAGTGTATGGTTTTTTCCTACTCCTCTGCCTGATCACATTCTCTCCCTTTTTTTTTCTTTTTTTTTTTAAATCCTCTTCTTTCTTTTTTCAAACAACTTCTTATCAATTCCTTTTATAAAATTTATTATAATTTCCATCTTTACAGTCATATTCCATCCCTTCATCACATCAACCCTTATTTTTGTACATATATAAGTTTTTCTTTCTTTAAAATTTTGGGAGGCATTTTCTTCTAACAGACCAAAATACACCCAAAATCTAGTGTGTGGCACTGATCTATATACCAGCCTGATCATATTTGATCACATTCTGGTTTTTTGTTGTTGTTGTTTTGTTTTGTTCTGTTTTTGTTTTTATCTTTATCTTTTCTTTCTTTTTCTTTTTTCTCTCTTTCCCTTTCTTTTCCCACTGCTTCAGGTCTTTTCTGATTTGTTTATAGAGTATATTTTCTGGGGACGTTGTTACTCTGCTAGCATTTTGTTCTCTCATTAATCTATTCTCCTCTGCACAAAATGACAAGACGGAAAAAATCACCTCAACAAAAAGAACAAGAGGTAGTACCGACTGCCAGGGACCTACTCAAAACGGACATTAGTATGATGTCAGATCTAGAGTTCAGAATCATCACTTTAAAGATACTAGCTGGGCTTGAGAAAAGCATGGAAGTTATTAGAGAAACCCTTTCTGGAGAAGTAAAAGAACTAAAATCTAACCAAGTAGAAATCAAAAAGGATATTAATGAGGTGCAATCAAATATGGGGGCACTAACTGCTAGGATAAATGAGGCAGAAGAGAGAATCAGTGATATAGAAGACCAAATGATGGAAAATAAAAAAGCTGAGCAAAAGAGAGATAAACAACTACTGGATCACGAGGGCAGAATTCTAGAGATAAGCGATACCATAAGATGAAACATTAGAATAATTGGGATCCCAGAAGAAGAAGAAAGAGAGAGAGGGGCAGAAGGTATAATGGAGCAAATTATAGCAGAGAACTTCCCTAATTTGGGGAAGGAAACAGGCATCAAAATCCAGGAAGCACAGAGAACCCCTCTCAAAATCAATAAAAATAGGTCAACACCCTGACATCTAATAGTAAAACTTACGAGTCTCATAGACAAAGAAAATCCTGAAAGCAGCTCGGAGAAGAGATATGTAACCTACAATGGTAGAAACATTAGACTGGCAACGGACCTATCCACAGAGACCTGGCAGGCCAGAAAGGACTGGCAGGATATATTCAGAGCACTAAATGAGAAAAATATGCAGCCAAGAATACTATATCCAGCTAGGCTGTCATTGAAAATTGAAGGAGAGATAAAAAGCTTCCAGGAGAAACAAAAACTAAAGGAATTCGCAAACACAAAACCAGCCCTACAAGAAATTTTGAAAGGGGTCCTCTAAGCAAAGAGAGACCCTAAAAGCAACATAGACCAGAAAGGAACACAGACAATATACAGTAACAGTCACCTTACAGGCAATACAATGGCACTAAATTCCTATCTTTCAATAGTTACCCTGAATGTAAATGGGCTAAATGTGCCAATCAAAAGACACAGGCTATCAGATTGGATTAAAAAACAAGACCCATCGATATGCTGTCGGCAAGAGACTCATTTTAGAACCAAACACACCCCCAGATTGAAAGTGAGGGGGTGGAAAACCATTTACCATGCTAATGGACACCAAAAGAAAGCTGGGGTGGCAATCCGTATATCAGACAAATTAGATTTTAAACCGAAGACTGTAATAAGAGATGAGGAAGGACACTATATCCTACTTAAAGGGTCTATCCAACAAGAAGATCTAACAATTGTAAATATCTATGCCCCTAACATGGGAGCAGCCAATTATATAAGGCAATTAATAACAAAAGCAAAGAAACACATCGACAACAATACAATAATAGTGGGGGACTTTAACACCCCCCTCACTGAAATGGACAGATCATCTAAGCAAAAGATCAACAAGGAAATAAAGACTTTATTTTTTTTTAAAGATTTTATTTATTTATTTGACAGAGAGGGACACAGTGAGAGCAGGATCACAAGCAGGGGGAGAGGGAGAGGGAGAAACAGGCTTCCCGCGGAGCAGGGAGCCCGATGCAGGGCTCGATCCCAGGACCCTGGGATCATGACCTGAGCCGAAGGCAGACGCTTAACGACTGAGCCACCCAGGCGCCCCGGAAATAAAGACTTTAAATGACACACTGGACCAAATGGACTTCACAGACATATTCAGAACATTCCATCCCAAAGCAACGGAATACACATTCTTCTCTAGTGCCCATGGAACATTCTCCAGAATAGATCACATCCTAGGTCATAAATCAGGTCTCAACCGGTACCAAAAGATTGGGATCATTCCCTGCCTATTTTCAGACCACAATGCTTTGAAACTAGAACTCAATCACAAGAGGAAAGTCGTAAAGAACTCAAATACATGGAGGCTAAAGAGCATCCTACTGAAGAATGAATGGGTCAACCAGGAAATTAAAGAAGAATTTAAAAAATTCATGGAAACCAATGAAAATGAAAACACAACTATTCAAAATCTTTGGGATGCAGCAAAGGCAGTCCTAAGAGGAAAGTATATAGCAATACAAGCCTTTCTCAAGAAACAAGAAAGGTCTCAAGTACACAACCTAACCCTACACCTAAAGGAGCTGGAGAAACAACAGCAAATAAAGCCTAAACCCACCAGGAGAAGAGAAATAATAAAGATCAGAGCAGAAATTAATGAAATAGAAACTAAAAGAACAGTAGAACAGATCAACGAAACTAGGAGCTGGTTCTTTGAAAGAATTAACAAGATTGATAAACCCCTGGCCAGACTTATCAAAAGGAAAAGAGAAATGACCCAAATCAACAAAATCATGAATGAAACAGGAGAGATCACAACCAACACCAAAGAAATACAAACAATTATAAGAACATATTATGAGAAAAAAAAAAAAAAAAGAACATATTATGAGCAATTCTATGCCATCAAATTAGACAACCTGGAAGAAATGGATGCATTCCTAGAGATGTATCAACTACCAAAACTGAACCAGGAAGAAATAGAAAACCTGAACAGACCTATAAGCACTAAGGAAATTGAAGCAGTCACCAAAAATCTCCCAAAAAACAAAAGCCCAGGGCCAGATGGCTTCCCAGGGGAATTTTACCATCATTTAAAGAAGAATTAATACCTATTCTTCTGAAACTGTTCCAAAAAATAGAAATGGAAGGAAAACTTCCAAACTCATTTTATGAGGCCAGCATTACCTTGATCCCAAAACCAGACAAAGACCCCATCAAAAAGGAGAATTACAGACCAATATCCCTGATGAACATGGATGCAAAAATTCTCACCTAAATACTAGCCAATAGGATCCAACAGTACATTAAAAGGATTATTCACCACGACCAAGTGGGATTTATCCCTGGGCTGCAAGGTTGGTTCAACATCCACAAATCAATCAATGTGATACAATACATTAACAAAAGAAAGAACAAGAATCATATGATCCTCTCAATAGATGCAGAAAAAGCTTTCGACAAAGTACAGCATCCTTTCTTGATCAAAACTCTTCAGAGTATAGGCATAGAGGGTACATACCTCAATATCATAAAAGCTATCTATGAAAAACCCACAGTGAATATCATTCTCAATGGGGAAAACTGAGAGCTTTCCCCCTAAGCTCAGGAACGCGGCAGGGATGTCCACTATCACTACTGCTATTCAACATAGTATTGGAAGTCCTAGCCACAGCAATCAGACAACAAAAAGAAATAAAAGGCATCCAAATCGGCAAAGAAGAAGTCAAACTCTCACTCTTTGCAGAGGATATGATACTTTATGTGGAAAACCCAAAAGACTCCACCCCAAAACTGCTAGAACTCATACAGGAATTCAGTAAAGTGGCAGGATATAAAATCAATGCACAGAAGTCAGTGGCATTCCTATACACCAACAACAAGACAGAAGAAAGAGAAATTAAGGAGTCGATCCCATTTACAATTGCACCCAAAACCATAAGATACCTAGGAATAAATCTAACCAAAGAGGCAAAGGATCTGTACTCAGAAAACTACAAAATACTCATGAAAGAAATTGAGGAAGACACAAAGAAATGGAAAAACGTTCCATGCTCATGGATTGGAAGAACAAATACTGTGAAGATGTCAATGCTACCTAGAGCAATCTACACATTCAATGCAATCCCCATCAAAATACCATCCACTTTTTTCAAAGAAATGGAACAAATAATCCTAAAATTTGTATGGAACCAGAGAAGACCCCACATAGCCAGAGGAATGTTGAAAAAGAAAAGCAAAGCTGGCGGCATCACAATTCCGGACTTCCAGCTCTATTACAAAGCTGTCATCATCAAGACAGTATGGTACTGGCACAAAAACAGACACATAGATCAATGGAACAGAATAGAGAGCCCAGAATGGACCCTCAACTCTATGGCCAACTAATCTTTGACAAAGCAGGAAAGAATGTCCAACGGAAAAAAGACAGTCTCTTCAACAAATGGTGTTGGGAAAATTGGAGAGCCACATGCAGAAGAATGAAACTGGACCATTTCCTTACACCACACACAAAAATAGACTCCAAATGGTTGAAAGACCTCAATGTGAGACAGGAGTCCATCCAAATCCTAAAGGAGAACACAGGCAGCAACCTCTTCGACCTCAACTGAAGCAACTTCTTCCTAGAAACATCGCCAAAGGCAAGGGAAGCAAGGGCAAAAATGAACTATTGGGACTTCATCAAGATAAAAAGCTTTTGCAAAGCAAAGGAAACAGTCAACAAAACCAAAAGACAACCGACAGAATGGGAGAAGATATTTGCAAATGACATATCAGATAAAGGGCTGGTATCCAAAATCTATAAAGAACTCATCAAACTCAACACCCAAAGAACAAATGATCCAATCAAGAAATGGGCAGAAGACATGAACAGACATTTTTCCAAAGAAGACATCCAAATGGCCAACAGACACATGAAAAAGTGCTCAATATCGCTCGGCATCAGGGAAATCCAAATCAAAACCTCAATGAGATACCACCTCACACCAGTCAGAATGGCTAAAATTAACAAGTCAGGAAACGACAGATGTTGGCGGGGATGGGGAGAAAGGGGAACCCTCCTACACTGTTGGTGGGAATGCAAGCTGGTGCAGCCACTCTGGAAAACTGTATGGAGGTTCCTCAAAAAGTTGAAAATAGAGCTACCATACGATCCAGCAATTGCACTACTGGGTATTTACCCCAAAGATACAAATGTAGGGATCCGAAGGGGTACGTGCACCCCGATGTTTATAGCAGCAATGTCCACAATAGCCAAACTGTGGAGAGAGCCAAGATGTCCATCGACAGATGAACGGATAAAGAAGATGTGGTATATATATACAATGGAATATTATGCACCCATCAAAAGGAATGAGATCTTGCCATTTGCAACGACGTGGATGGAACCGGAGGGTATTATGTTGAGCGAAATAAGTCAATCAGAGAAAGACATGTATCATATGACTTCACTGATATGAGGAATTCTTAATCGCAGGAAACAAACTGAGGGTTCCTGGAGTGGGGGGTGGGGTGGGAGGGATGGGGTGACTGGGTGATAGACACTGGGGAGGGTATGTGCTCTGGTAAGCACTGTGAATTGTGCAAGACTGTTGAATCTCAGAACTGTACCTCTGAAACAAATAATGCAATATATGTTAAGAAAAAAAAAAAAGAAGATAGCAGGAAGGGAAGAATGAAGGGGGGGAAATCAGAGGGGTAGACGAACCATGAGAGACGATGGACTCTGAAAAACAAACTGAGGGTTCTAGAGGGGAGGGGGGTGAGAGGATGGGTTAGCCTGGTGATGGGTATTGAGGAGGGCACATTCTGCATGGAGCACTGGGTGTTATGCACAAACGATGAATCATGGAACACTACATCTAAAACTAATGATGTAATGTATGGGGATTAACATAAGAATAAAAAAATTAAAAAAAAAAAATTATGAACAATAAGAAAACAAACAATCCAGTTTTTAAATGGCCAAAAGACATGAACAGACATTTCACCAGAGAATATACAGATGGTTTATTACTTTTCCAGAGCTGCCATAACAAAGCAACACAAACTTGGTGGCTTAAATAACAGAAATTTATTCTCTCATAATTTTTGAGGCTAGGAGTACAAAATTCAAGATGTCTGCCGGTCCATGCTCTCTCAGAAGGCTCTAGGGAAGGATCCTTCCTTGCCTCTTCCGAGCTTCTGGTGGTTGCTAGCAATCCTTGGCTCACCTTGGCTTGTGGCAGCATAACTCCAATCTCTGCCTCCATCTTTACATGATTGTCTTCCCTCTGTGTATGTACAATAGTCCCCCCTTATCCGAGGTTTTGCCTTCCATGGTTTCAGTTACCCCCGGTCAACCACAATCCAGAAGCAGATGATCCTCCTTCTGACACAGTGTCAAAAAGTCAGTAGTAACCTAACGCTATGTCACAAGCCTACATCATTCCCCTCACTTCGTCTCATCACATAGGCATTTTATCATCTCACATCCTCACAAGAAGAAGGGTGAGTACAGGACAGTAAGGTATTTTGAGAGAGAGAACACATTCACATAACTTTTTTTACAGTATACTGTTATAATTGCTCTATTTTACTATTGTTGTTAATCTCTTACTGAGCCTAATTTATAAATTAAACTTTATCATAGGTATGTATGTATAGGAAAAATATAGCATATATGAGGGTTTTGTACTATCCATGGTTTCAGGCATCCCCAGGGGTCTTGGAACATATCCGCCACAGATAAGGGCAGACTACTGTATGTGTCAAAATTTCTCCCTTCTTATAAAGGCATCAGTCATTAGATAAGGGCCTACCCTAATCCAGTATGTCCTTATCCTAACTTGATTACATCTGCAAAGACCCTATTTCCAAGTAAGGTCACATTCACAGGTTCCAGGTGAACAAGAATTCAGAGGGGACACTATTCAACCCAGTACAGATGGCAAATAAGCACATCAAAGATGTTCAACAGGGGCGCCTGGGTGGCTCAGTCGGTTAAGCATCTGCCCTCAGCTCAGATCATGATCCCAGGGTCCTGGGATCAAGACCTATATTGGGCTCCTTGCTCAGAGGGTAGCCTGCTTCTCCCTCTGCCTGCTGCTCCCCCTGCTTGTGCTTTCTCACTCTTGCTCTCTCTCTCTGACAAATCAAAGAATCAGTCAATCAATCTTTTTAAAAAAAGATGCTCAACATAATTAGTTATTAAAGAAATACAAATTAGGGCGCCTGGGTGGCTCAGTTGGTTAAGCGACTGCCTTCGGCTCAGGTCATGATCCTGGAGTCCCGGGATCGAGTCCCACATCAGGCTCCCTGCTCAGCAGGGAGTCTGCTTCTCCCTCTGACCCTCCTCCCTCTCATGCTCTCTGTCTCTCATTGTCTCTCTCGCAAATAAATAAAATCTTAAAAAAAAAAAAAAGAAATACAAATTAAAACCACATGCCTATTAGAATGGCTACAATAAAAATAATAATAAACTCTGACAATATCAAGTGCTTATAAGGACAACAATTTCTTTTAAAGTTAAATACCAAAAAAAAATAATAATAAAGTTAAATACCTTCCATGTGACCCAGAAATTCCACTTTTAGATATTTTTTTTAAGTAAGCTCTATGCCCAATGTGGGGCATGAACTCACAACCCCAATGTCAAGAATCGCATGCTCTACCAACTGAGCCAGCCAGGGGGCCCCCCACTTCTAGATATTTACCAAAAAGAAATTAAAATTTATGTTCCCACAAAAACCTATACACAAATGTTCATATCAGCTTTATTCATGATAGTCAAATTTGGTAATAACCCCAAAGTCCTTCAATGGATGAATGGACAAACCGTGGTACACCCATACCATGTGACTGCTTACTAAAAAGGGGCATAAGGGAACATTTTGGGGGGATGCAAATGTTCTATATCTTGATCACAGTGATGGTTATACAACTGTATTAGCTTTTCAAAACTTAATAGATGCTTACAGTAAAAGAAGGTAAACTATATCTCAATAAACCTATTTTAAAAAGAATAGAACTGAAGGGCACCTGGGTGGCTCAGTGGGTTAAGCATCCGACTCTTGATTTTGGCTCAGGTCATAATCTCAGGGTCCTGGGATCAAGCCCCGCGTCAGGCTCCACGCTCAGCGGGGAGTCTGCTTGAGGATTCTTTCTGTCTCCCTCTGCACCCCCCTCTGTCTCTCTCCCTCTCTCTCTCCCTTTCTCTCTAAAATAAAAATAAATAAATCTTTTTTAAAAAGAACAGAACTGGGGGCGCCTGGGTGCTCAGTCGTTGAGCATCTGCCTTCAGCTCAGGTCATGATCCCAGGGTCCTGGGATCGAGTCCCACATCGGGCTCCCTGCTCAGCCAGGAGCCTGCTTCTCCCTCTCTCACTCCCCCTGCTTGTGTTCCCTCTCTTGCTGTGTCTCTCTGTGTCAAATAATATAATCTTAAAAAAAAAAAAAAAGAACAGAACTGAAGGAATATATATATGTATATATATATATATACACATATATATATTGCTATAGACTGAATGTGTCCCCCCAAAATTCATAACTCATATCTTGAAACTGAATCTCCAATGTGATGGTATGTGGAGGTAGGGCCTCTGGGAGGTAATGAGGTCATGAAGGTGGAGCCCTCTCTTATAAGAGAGACCACAGAGAGTTCCCTTGCCCCTTCCGTCATGTGAAGCCACAAGCAGAAGACAGCCATCCATGAACCAGGAGGCGGGCTCTCACCAGACACAGAACCTACCAGCATCCTGACCTCAGGCTTCCCCAGCCTCCAGAATTGTAAAGCACAAATGTTTGTTGTTTAAGCCACCCACTCTATGGGATTTTTGTTATAGCAGCCCAAACAGATTAAGACAGAAGTACACAGGGAGTAGTGAGGATACAGATATAACAAGACTGGCCATGGGTTAGTAATTATTTAAACTGAGTGACAGGAACAAAAGGGTTCTTTATACTGTTCTGTCTACTTTTATATCATAATAAAAATCTAAAATATATCTACCAAAAAGGGAGTGGGGGGCGGGGAGTCTGAGGAATCTGGCCATACACGTTTGTGATAGAATACAGGCTTTTCCATAGGTGAGACTTATAGTTTCCTTAGATGATTAGATAGATAATAGATAAAATATTTTTAAGCAAAGGAAACCAGTAGCTACAGAATACATTACATGTGTTTCTAAGAGCTGGTTTTAATATATGTAGAGTAGCATTTTTAAGTTAAATGTTTTTTGGTTTATAAAATATAATTATGCTCAGACTACACCTCAGAACAATTAAATTAGAATTCTTGGGGTTTGGGCCTGGACATGGGCATATTTTTAAAGCTTTTCAAGTGATGCTAATACATAGCCAGGGTTGACAACCATTGCTTTGGGAGAAGAGTGATAAGAAATTCAAGCCTCACACTTTAATGTGAGCACCACTCAAGTACACTCATTCCTTGAAGCAAGTTTCACCACCCTCATCACTCACCTAGCACAGCAACTTCATTCACACCCTGCCCTGTCCTTATCCACACAGAAGACTCCCTCTCCTTAAAGTCCCCTGGGGACCTGATTCATAAACCACCTTGTTTTCTTTCATGTGTTTCCATCTCTCCAGGATGCTGTAGACATGAAGGTATCTAAGCAACTCTGTGCGAGTGTGAATGTGTATGTGAGTGTGTACGTGTGTGTTTCACAGATTGAAAGGTCACAGAGTATGGGTTTCTCAGGGACATGGAAAAGCGTCACAGAGAACAGGTCACGGAATCAATTCTAGAAGTAGCAGAGTAAATCAATAAGCAGAAATGAAGTACAATTCGGTTAATGTCATGCTGCTAGCTTTTATAATTGGGGCTGCTTTGGAGACAGAACGGAGAAAAATATACCTAAGAGATTGGCCTGCTAGCATCTGTTTGGGAAGATTCCTCTCCCTTTCTCTCTCTCTTTCTCTCTCACTCTCTCACCTTCTCTCTCCCTTAAACATTAAATAAAAAGGTTTTCTTAAACTTAGGCCCATGGATTTCAGAGTCTATCCCTAAAATTTTATGCAAAATTCTCTGTGTATGTGCATCTTTCTGAAGAGAAGCCTCATAACTTCCATCAGATTCTCAAAGAATATCAACCATCACTGCCTTAAAGGTGCACACACACACGCACGCGCGTACACACACACACACTGTCTTTAGGGATGCTTTCATTTTTATAAAAAGATTTTATTTATTTATTTGAGAGAGAGCAGGCACAAATGGGGGGGGCAGAGGGAGAGGAAGAAGCAGGCTTCCCGCTGAGCAGAGAGCCCGGGGAGAGGTGGGGTGTCGATTCCAGGACCCTGAGATCACGACCTGAGCCCAAGGCAGATGCTTAATGGACTGAGCCACCCAGGCACCCAGGATGCTTTCATTTTTTGATCCCATCCTGGCAGGCACCATAGCTGTTTCTACACATGAAAATAGTTGACTTGATCCCACCACTGCTTCTTTTCATTTTTTTGGCACTTACTTTTTTTTTTTTTTTAAAGATTTTATTTATTTATTTGAGAGAGAGACAATGAGAGACAGAGAGCATGAGAGGAAGGAGGGTCAGAGGGAGAAGCAGACTCCCCGCTGAGCAGGGAGCCCGACGCGGGACTCGATCCTGGGACTCCAGGATCATGACCTGAGCCGAAGGCAGTCGCTTAACCAACTGAGCCACCCAGGCGCCCCTGGCACTTACTTTTGAAATCTGCCCTTTCCTGATGTTCATTTCTCTGGCTATCTGCCCTTGCACTGCATGCTCATGATTATATTAAGTTATAAGCCATTTTCGGCTATGGGGATTCCCACACCTACTCATCCTGGACTCTACCTCCACTTCATTTTACTCAGGTTGTCCCACTCCCAGCTTCCTGCTGCCGGGCCTTCCAAGTATAACCTACTCACAAATGACTGCTGCTGAAAGCCTCAGATCTCTGTCCCCAATCATTCTTGGCCTACCTCCTCAACTGGACATTAAGAGTTGATCGGCACAGAATGATGAGCAGACCAGTCTAACTGGGGGAAAAATGGTCCAAGTAGGGAAGCAGCAAGAGATGAAATGGAGTTGGATTAAACTAAGATCAGGTTGCAAAGGTCCTTGACATAAGACTGACAAGGTGGATAGCCCTCTCCCATGGGAAAGTGGGGAAGCACTGGAGATTTTAAAACTGGGAAAGTGACATGATTAAAATGATGCTTTAGGCAGCATTTCTGACAAAAGTGTGTATGTAATATTAATTGATATTACATGACAAAGAAGTCCTGTGGTCAATTAAGTTGGCTTAAAGAAACTTAAAAAGATGTTTCTTTATTGCAGGACTTCTCAGATCCTTTAACATACTAACTAGGTACCCTGTGAATCTTTAGGAGGGATCTGAATGTTCCCTGGTTCCTCAACTTGCATTGGCACAAAATTCTCTCTTGAACAGGAAGCATGTATCAGGGCTAATGTTCCCCAAAGCACAATCTGGGAAACACGACTTTAGGAAGATCAATCTGGCAATGGTGTACAAGAGAGGCTGAAATGAGATGGAAGTGGGCTGGGAGACTGTTGGCGGCAAAGCAGCTCTGGTGGTACAGCAGCCCACACTACCACCTTGGCAGTGAGAATGAAGCAGAACAGGCAATTCAAGAGATTTCGTGAAGAAGAGGGGAGACCGAGGTTAAGCCTCTGGTGGGAGGCAGAAACTGTGTCTTACTCTTCTTTTATCTCCTACAAGATAGCATTTCACAGACAGCTCTGCAAATGAAAGAAATATACATACTTGCTGACCATTACTGTATTTCCAGCACCAGGGATTTGATAAAATTATTTTTTCTGTTCCGCTTTAAAAGTAGTTTACCTGATGTGTGTGTGTGTGTGTGTGTGTGTGTGTGTGTGTGTGTATATATATGGCACAATTTGCAAAACTAGCTCACTGTTCATCTCACTGTTCATCACAACTGAAGAGGGGACTGGGAGCTATCTAAACAGTTTCTTTCTATCCACTTAAAAGGCAGATTGTGTATTTTGGTGAAAGCACGGGACTGAGGGCTTTTGTATGAAAGAAAAGAGGAGAGAGAGAATAGAAAGGAGGAAGATAGAGAGGGAATGTTCTATTTCAGGAATGTTTTGATTTGTTACTCAGCCCCCTCCAACCAAAAAAAAAAAAAAAAAAACACTTTCAAAGATATCCTTTGGCCAATGGTTACATAAAAAACACTCAACATTAACAGTTAACAAATTCACTAGCCACAGAAATCTGACAGGTAAAAAGTTCCAAAGCCACAATTAGGGGGAAATTGGCTTGGTTAATCAGGGTTTGCAGAGTTAGTACCCATGGCTTTAAAATCCTAACGTCACAGATCTCTCAAATGAAGTTAAGTCAGTTATAACAAGTGGTTCTCCCAAGACTTGGCATTAGCCTCACCAGTCTGGTCACACTGCCCCAGAAGCAGAGGCAGTTCCTGATAAAGGCAGAAGAAGCATGATTTTCTAAGAGGATTCAGACAGCCTTCAGGACACCATCCATGCCAACGGGATCAACATGGTAGCCTGACATTCTCAGGGAATAAGTGTAACCTCAATTCAGGCAGAGCTTGACTGGACCGGCACTGCCCAAAAGGGAAATATCTATCTCCAGGGGTGCTGCTTTATTTATATAAATCTACAGACAGCAAAACCAGCTGTCTGTAGATATCAGTCTGTGCCTCTTTTTCCTCATCTGTAAAATAGGGATGATAAAAGCACCCACTTCATAAGATTGAGGCAAAGATTTAATGAATTCATACATGTAAAATGCTAAGTACAGTGCTTGCCAAAGGTAAATGCCGGCTGTTAACTGTTTTTATCATTATCATTATTATTATTATTATTAATTAATACATTATCAAAGCCTAACAACCTAAGAAGATACAACTATATAGTGGTTGGCAGAGGGAAGATTTTCTTCTAGGAGCATGCCCTATTTCCCTCAGTCAAATCTATAAAACTTTCTTATGTGCACCCTCAAAGCTCATTTCCTCTATGGAAACCTGAGCATAAAATCCTGAGTATGCTCCTTCAAATGTCCCCAGAAACCAATACAGACTGAAGCACTCACGTTTCCATAAAGTAATAGGGTAAGGCAGCAATGAGATAAGACTGGGGGGAAATTCTCCCAAGAATATGAACCAAGTCTTTTCCACCTTTCAATCAATCCCCAGTCTAGTGCAGGGCCTGGCCCAGAGTAGACTGCTCCATGAAATTTCACTGAATTACACAAGAAGAGAAGGAAGAAGAGATTCTCAACCTTCCTTGGCAGATGCCACAACCCTAGGCAGTAGAGGAACTGAGAGAGATGCTGTCCTCTACAGCACGAGTGGGGACACAGCAAGGTTTTCATTCCAGGGTCACTTTCTCTCACATTAGATGCAAATTCATTACTTCCTCCAGACGGCCTCGGCCTTCCGTGTTGTCACAGTCAAGAGCCAGCAGCGTGTTGTGGCGAACACGTAGCAGCACAAAAAAATGCTTCCTTCCTGTCCAAGGTGACTCCCCAAAGCGGCCTGTCACGTTTGCCTTATCCTCTCGGCAGGGTCTTCACTCTTTAAAGAGTCAGGATATTTTTCTACTATCGAGGATTAACGTGCAGCAGAGATTGTGTCATATGACTAACGTGGAGAGAGATCTCAGCTCTCATAGCTCTTTTGAGGGCAATCTATGATTCCTCAACCCTTCTGAATTCTCTATTACAATATCCTTTTATATTGGCTCCAATTAGGTGTGTGGTAGGCACATGTTTCTCCTGCATACTAATGTAAGAAAATCTCCTTCTCTTAGAATTGGTGACCAGCTGCCTGGTACTCTATGTTTATGCCTGGTATCTTTCCCTGACATACTGGTAGAGTGACACAAACTCATGGTTGCAGAGACTTGATGAGTCTAAGATCCCAACTGCATAGCCAGTCCAAGGGTGCAGATTTAAGAGATAATAATAAAAATTGGGACACCTGGGTGGCTCAGTCAGTTAAGCATCTGCCTTCGGCTCAGGTCATGACCCCAGGGTCCTGGGATTGAGCCCCACGTCGGGCTCCTTGCTCAGCGGGAAGCCTGCTTCTCCCTCTGCCTGCCGCTCCCCCTGCTTGTGCTCACTCTCTCTCTCTGATAAATAAATAAATAAAATCTTAAAAAAAAGATAATAATAAATATAGTAAGAACAATGGTATGAAGCCAAATTTGGAGAAAGAGCCAGAAGTTAGGAATCGAGACTGTCAAAAGCAGTAAACTGGAATTTATACCACATACAAAAATTAACTCAAAATGGATCAAAGACCTAAATTTAAGAGCTAAAACTATAAAAACTCATAGAAGAAACATAGGGGCGAATCTTTGTGACCTTGGATTTGGGCATGGTTTCCTAATTATCACACCAAACACAGGCAACAAAAGAAAAAACTTGAAGTTTTTTCATTGAAATTTTTTAAATTGTGTGCATCGAGAGACATTATTCAGAGAGTAAAAAGACAACCCATAAAATAGGAGAAAACACTTGCAAATCACACATCTGATAAGGGTTTAATATCCAAAATATATAAAGAACTCCTATAACTCAACAACAAAAAGACAAACAACTCAATTTAAAAGGGGGCAAAGACATTTCACCAAAGAAGACACGCAAATGGTCAAAAAGCACGTGAAAAGATACTTCACATCATGAGACATTAGGGAAGTATGAAGCAAAAGCACAAAGATATGCCACTTTGTGGCACCTGGCTGGCTCAGTGGGAAGAGCATGCGACCCTTGATCTTGGAATTGTGAGTTTGAGTCCCACGTTGGGTACAGAGATTACTTAAATAAAATAAAAACTTAAAAAAAAAAAAAAGATATACCACTTCACTTCTCCTAAAATGGTTCTAATATTTTAAAAATCAGAAAATAACAAGTATTGGTGAGGATGTGTACCTGGAACCTCATGCATTGCTGATGGGGATGTTAAGATGATGCAGTCACTGTGAAAAACAGTTTGGAAGTTCCCCCAAAAAGTTAAAAATAGGGTTACTACGTGATCCAGCAATTCTACTTCTGGGTATATACCCAAAAGAACTGAAAGTAAGGACTCCAACAGGTATTTGTACACCAAAGTTCATATCAGCATTACTCACAATAGCCAAAATGTAGAAACAACTCAGGTGTCCATCAACAGATGATTGGATAAAAATATGTGGTACATCCACACAAGAGAATATTATTCTGCCTTAAAAAGGAATGAAATACTGACAGATGCTATAGCAGCATGGCCCTGGAAAATATGATGCTGAGCGAAATAAGCTGGGCACAAAGAACAAATGTTACAGGATTCCACTTATATGAAACAGCCTGAATAGGCAAATTCATAGAGACAGAAAATAAATTAGAGGTTACCAGGGAACTGGGGATGGGATGAAGGGAAGAATGGGGAGTTACTGTTTCATGGGTACAGAGTTTCCATTTGGGGTGATGTAAATTTCAGAAATGGAGGGTGGTGATGGTTGCACCATATGGTGAAGATAATTGATGCCAGTGAATTGTACACTTAACATGGTTAAAATGACCAAGTTTACATCATATATATTTTAGCACAATAGAAAAAAGCAATTGCTTTATTTGTGTTAATGCTCATATTTGAAATGAGAAGCCATAACAGAAGCAGAAGCAGCTCAAGGGCATCTTAACAGAAGGCCCAAGAGAATGGTGCCAGCAACTCCTATCTTGTTTCTGCACAAGGACGGTGGTAGTTCAATGTGCTGGTTCAACTTTTGCCTCATTCTCATCAGATGCTGTTTTGCTGAGCTGCAAGGTGGGATGCGTGATCCATGACTCTATACAAGAGATCTCTGGAGGCCCTGGAAAGTGAATGAGCTCAGCATTTGTGTTAGGCAGGAGGAGAGGATGTTCCAAGGACGGTGGGTGTAGCCAATGTGTTTGTTGCCCAGGGTTACAATGGATGGAGCCAAGGAGCACATTCCAAATGCAGAGTCCTGAGGACGCCAAGATGCAAGTTGGTATAGAGCCCAAAACATAGATTCCCCAAGTCTGAGGGGTTAACAGAAATGTAAAACCAACGTATGAAAGTAAAAACTGGAGAGATGCAGGGAAGCTAGCTAACACATGAAGGGAATTAGGATGAGCCTGAATTAATCCTGAGCTGTCTGCCTCAGATTTTTATAGGATTCTCATGCCTGATTTTGCATTTAAAGGTCTGAAAAGAACAGTAAGTTTAAGGTGTTTTGACATTCTAAACCAGTTATTAGATTCTTTTAAGAACATTCCCTTTTAAGGAGAAAACTTACCTGGAAACTGACAGGAGCTGTTAGCAGAAGAAGGGAGAATCAGGGCATGTCAATCTTTTCTCCTCTGCAAATGATCTATAGAAATAGCAGCATCCCTCAGACATAATAAAAAGAACTTAGAGGACAATTTCTTGTAGGCACAGGGACTTCAGAAATGGAAGAGACAGTAATTATCTATCAGTTGACAACTGGATAGTAGGTATTGGAAATCAAAAACTACAGGAAGTAGATGCTCCTGGGGTGTTAGTACCTGCTCTGGAAGCCCCGCCTCCAGAGTCACCAAGCCCATGTGGTAACTGTCCAGGTCTGGTCACTGTCCTAAAGGCTAAGAGTGATAGCAGGTAGAGAAAATGGGGACAGCAGGGTGGAGTTGAGGCAAAGAATGAGACAAAGCCTCCCTGCAGAGAGGCTGGGATGGCCACCCTTTTCAACCTGAGCTGTGCTCCTACAATTCGGGCCTATAAATTCAGTGCAGCGGCCATCAGACTGTGAGGCCCACTAGATTGCCTGTGGCCCACCTAGTAGAGACCTGGGCCCAGAAGAAATGAAACTGTCTTGGAGTGTGAAAAGGAAGGCGGCCAAGAAGGAACAGAAAAGGTGGGGGAAGCACTGATAAAAGAAAGTATGGAGGGACACCCAACCCAACCTGCCTCTTCTTTTACAATTCTAAGGGTTGGGGTGCCTGCCAAAACCATGGAAGAGTCAGAGATTAAATATTTACCCAACAGTCAGGGTCTAAAATAGATTATAATGTGAAACCAGATGAATTATGAGAATTACTTGAGCAGTAGAAAACTAAAATATATTAAAGTCATCCATCAGGCCCTCCTATTGCTAGTAAATGATAATTGGCTGAATCCGTTTTCTGGGGTTGCCAGCCAAGGTTGCTCAGGCTCTTCTTTTGGCAGAAAGTAAAAGGAGCAGGCCCTGGGCAATCAGCCCTGCAGGCAGGATTTAAAAGAGAGGTCCTTCCTTCCTGTGTATCAGGCAGAAAACAAGCAATAAACAGTGTGGTGGAGAGGGGCGGGGGAATGGTGGTGGGAGGGAGCAAATCAAATTTAGAATAGGGAGTTCAAATATGTTATCAATCAAAGTGTCTAGACCTGGGGTTCCTGATCATTTTTGAGCCACAGACCCCTTTAACAGTTTGGTGAAACCTATGGGTTTCTTTTGAGAGTAATATTTTTACATGTATAAAATAAAACACAATGGATTAAAAAGGAAACCAAATATAATGCTGTACAATTATATAATATTTTATATGATATAGTAATATATGTGTTATTTTATTAACACATTAAATAATAAGATCTAGTACTGGGTATAGTAGCTACCATAATTTCAAAGCAGTGATGAGCATAAGAGGTATTCTGAAATCTCTACAACTTCTGTCATTTTATTTAAAAACATTTCTACTGGTGGCGCCTGGGTGGCTCAGTCGTTAAGCATCTGCCTTTGGCTCAGGTCATGATCCCAGGGTCCTGGGATCGAGCCCCGCATCGGGCTCCCTGCTCAGTGGGAAGCCTGCTTCTCCCTCTCCCTCTGCCTTGCTGCTTGTGTTCCCTCTCTCGCTGTCTCTGTCAAATAAATAAATAAATAAAATCTTTAAAAATAAATAAATAAATAAATAAATAAAAACATTTCTACTAGCTTCAAAGTTGCAGGTACTGTGAATACTACTGTGGTTTGTTGCTTATACTCATGACAGAAGAAAATGTTAAATTTCAGTTAGAGGCTAGTGAAAACAAAGCTGTGTTTTCCCCATACAAATTTATTGACCCCTTGATTTTTTTTAAAGATTAATTTATTCATTTGAGAGAGAGAGCACGCACGCACACAAGCACGCGCACAGGGAGTGGGGTGGGCAGAGGGAGAGAGAAGCAGAGAAGCAGACTCCCTGCTGAGCGCAGAGCCCAATGCAAGCCTTGATCCCAGGACCCCAGATTATGACCTGAGCTAAAATCAAGAGTCGGACGCTCAACTGACTGAGCCACCCAGGTGCCCTGACCCCTTGATTTTTTTAAATTGAGATATAATTGACAGATTTATCCATGGACTCTTTGGAAATTTGTGTACCTGGATTAAGAACCCCTGGTAGAAGTGAAAAACAGAAGCCCAAACAATAATCCAGGAAAGTTCCAAACAAAGAGTAACAGAGGAGCAAGCAGGAGATCTAAATGAATTCAGACGATTAAGGACAGATACTGTAGTGGCCGTTTAAGTGTTCCCAGTATGCACTTGCTCGCCTGAATTGCACTCAGTTAAAGGGCCTGACAAGAGGTAGATGGGGTAAAAATGAAAACAGAGTGGCTACATGTTGATAACTATAGAAGTTGGGTGACAAGCACATCAGGTTCTTTATACTACTCCTTTACTTCTCTGTATATTTGAAATTGTTCATACTGAAGCGATTTAGAAATAATAAAGGATCTGACATGATAATCTGATAATCTGTTTAATTATCAGAATTACTGGGGCACCTGTAAAGGATCTGACATGATGATCTGATAATCTGTTTAATTATCAGAATTACTGGGGCACCTGGGTGGCTCAGTCGGTTAAGCATCTGCCTTCGGCTCAGGTCATGATCTCAGGGTCCTGCGATCAAGCCCTGTGTCAGGCTCCCTGCTCAGGGCGGAGTCTGCTTCTCCCTCTCCTTCTACCCCTTCCCCTGTTCATGCTCTCTCTCTCTCTCAAATAAATAAAATCTTTAAAAAATTATCAGAATTACTTAAATTCATTCACTTACCTATTCATTCATTCAACAAATACTTATTGTTGCCTCTGGCATAGCGTAGGGTATAGCAAGGTTGAAACCAGAGTCATGTAGGAGTCAGACCAGGAGAAAGAGTAAGGAGGAGTCAGTTCCCAGTCTTGGATGGAAGAAAGAGAATGGATGGTAAGACAAAGCCGGGGGCAGAGTACAGGTCCTGGGGGAGGAGATTTTGATGGGAGTGAAATTCTTGAAACAAAGAGGGAAAAGCGGGGGCATACTACAGTGGGTGGGAGGGCAGAGTGAGCACTCTGGTGCAAGCCTGCTGGAGGCAGAAAGGGGATGGTGAAGAAAGATGGCTGAGGCAGTGGGGAGCCATCCATGGAAGCTTTTGCATCCTCCTTCACACTATACCTAGCTCTGAGTGGAGGGATCTACTTGGTGGCTATTTTCTGCCCAAAAAGACACATTCCAGAATACACCATTTGGATAAAGCAAAGAAAGGCAGGTCACATCGAAGCTCCGTTTTTTTAGAAACAGGAGTTTTAAAGTCCGTTGTCAATCTCAAAAGAAAAAAAATACATACATTAAGTCTGTAGAATAGAGCTTTTAAAAGGAACACAGCATAACTTGGAACTAATGCAAATCAAACGTCAGAGGGAAGAAATTCATCTGTTTATATTTCATTTCCTCTAACATTTGCCTAACCGAGAAAACAGCAACTGGGTTTTAATAACATTGGAGGAGTAAAAATTCCCAGGATATAAAACCCTTTAAACAAGTTTTCTTCCAAAGCCCATTTCAATAATGGCTCAGTAATTACTGCACTCACAGGAGTGCTCTAGCTAGTACCTTCCAATAGGGGGCTGCAAGCCATGCTGGCAGCCAGATGCCCGCATTCTAACCACCTGACTCACTCAAGAAAACACACAAAGTCCAAATAAGTTTCATCAGGCTACCCTTTGGTAAGAAACCCGGCAAGTGAGGAGAATTCTGCTTCAGTGCGGATTTCTCCTCCATGAGCACAACTAATGGTTGTGCCTCCTTCAGCACTTCCCATGGCTCTATTGACCAGGACACAGTGACTTGAACTTGGTCATCTAATTGACACCTACTCCAATTCCCTTCAGAGGTCCCAGTCACATCTGCCAAACATCTGAACTGTAGGTGGGGCCAGCCTCTGTCCACAAAGGCACACAATTCAGAGGGGAAGAGAATACATCTTCTTACACCCACAGTCAACAGCAAGAAAAGTCATATTTGCCAATACCAGCATTCACATGGTTTACTGACTTGCCGTCAAAGTAGCCTAACCTATCCTGGTTAAAAACACAGGCTCTAGAAATGCACATGGGTTTTAATTTAAGTCACTTACTAGCTGTGTGACCTTGGACAGGTTACTAAACTCCTCTGAGACTTGGTTTTATGAACCTCATATAAGGGATAACAATAGTTATCTATCTCATAGCATTGTTGTAAGAATTAAATGAGAAATTCTGGCACAGCTCCTCCCCTGACAGTCTACTCTTTCAGTAATCCACTCTGCTAAGCACCAGACTCCCTCCAGGGGTGTGGGTCTGGAGAGACTGTGAGTATCCTCCAACAAACCCTCAGGATGAGCATCCAGAGCTCTTAGGCATCCTTGGGCAAGGTGAACACTTCCTCCACCCCACCGCCAAGGACAAAGGACCGGAGAATGGCCACTTGAAAAGCAGTAAAGATTTAACATCCATAGGCAAAGGGGGGGGTGGTCTCCTCACCCTGAATAGGACAGATGAGACAGCCCAGGCCACCAGAGGTGCCACTGAGCCAGAATCTTTCATTCTTGAGTCCACAAAAGAGTCCCTGAGAGACTCAGAAGAAGAACGAGAAGAAGGAGGGGAAGGAGAAGGGAAGAGAGGTAGGAAAGGAGGAGGAGAGGAAGAGAAATAATTCCCTTATTGGAGCCTTTCAAATAGAGGCTCTGGGGGCACCTGGGTGGCTCAGATGGTTAAGCGTCTGCCTTCGGCTCAGGTCATGATCCCAGGGTCCTGGGATGGAGCCGGGCATTGGGCTCCCTGCTGAGCCTGCTTCTCCCTCTGCCTCTGCCTCTCTCTCTGACTCTCATGAATAAATTAAAAAAACATGAAAAAAACTATATAAAAAAAAATAGAGGCTCTGCCTTCAAGAGAAACCGGAAAGAGGTTGAAGATGTTGTGTCTCTAGCCTCACTCACCAAGGGAGAGTGAGGTCAGGCCAGCACTACTGAGCAGCCGACCAGGAAGGAAAGGTCCCCCCACCCTCTCCCAAGAGCCAGGAGTCCCAGACAGAGGCTACCTCTGCCAGCCATGCCAGAGACACAAAAGAAGGGCCAGGGCTCCGGGCCACAGAGCTGTCCATCTCCTCAGGCCAGAGACTGGCACCCACACCAAGAGTCAAGGAGCAGAAGGTGGAGCTGGCGGGGGTGCACAGGTGATTTCAAAGCTGCAAAGACTCACACTGTCACTGAAGGGTCACTAGCCACACCTGGTGCTCTGGCTTTCTTCCCCTGCTAAAAAAGGAACTGGCTACTGCCCCCTCCCAGCCAGGTTTGCCCCTTCTCCTTCCTGCAGAATTGCCCATTAGCCATCTGGCCTTCCTTCCTCAAGTGTAGTTGAAAATGGTCTCTTGCAGTTTCCCAAGTGAGTTCAGCGATGTAAAATGCTCCTGTCCATGTCCTCACCTCCTTCCCTGGCTCTCCACCTGCAGAGGTCAATTTCTGATTCCCTTTCCTACTTCCATTCCACATAAGTTTCGGTTGCCCTACCCACTAAGCCCTGAGCCAGAAGTGGAGTGTTTGTTTGCACTCTCAGACTTCTGAGCATTTACCCCTGCATGCAACTTGTGTTGACCCTTGAACGATGCCCAAGATTTGTGGAGGCAAGGGACATTGCAGGCAGTGGTAACAGCATGAGCATGAACTTAAAATTCCAAATGAATACAACATAGTCAAAAGTCAGTGAGGAAGCCAGCCCGTAGAGGGACCATGGCGGAGTGCAGTGGAAAGTACAGCTAGAGTTATATCAAGCCTCATAGGAGTTGGGACATAGCTCAGCTTCTGACATACTGCAGGGGCCAGGAAGAAAATGGCGTCTATGGGGAAGAAGCACTGATGGTGAGGAAGAACAGAAGAGGGTAAGAAGCAGCTATATGTAGTGATAAACTAGGTAATAAATATCAAGTAGAGGAAAAACACGTACTACCTGGAAAGTTTGGAGCAATTCTTTTAGGCAATAGAATATTCTAGCAAGTTAAGTGTCAAGCAGAAACCCCTTTGGATTACTCCCCACAACCACACACCACTCTTGCAAAGCCATTTTATAAAATTTGAGCTCATTCTTTCCTAGTGAGCAGATTCTAAGTGAGACCGTATTTTTCTACTGGTTAAGAGTCTAAGGGTCATTATTATCAATTATGAAAAATTAGACATCTAGGGCATATAGTTCTCAGATTGGCTGAGTGTGGATTGAGCCTGGGACATGCTCTACAAATTGATTTTTTAAAATAAATCCCTGACACAGCCTTGGTTTTGTGTTGTTTGCCTCCTTCTACTAAAAGCTAAGCACAGCAAGATAAGAAAAACAAAGCTAAAATTTAAATGTAAAAGTTCAGTTAATTGAACTGCTCCCAGCCAAGATGGAGTAAGAGGGACTAGATTTATCCCTCCACCTTAGAAACTACAGAATAGTACAAAACTTATGAAGGAATATTTTTCAGACGTTGGGCAGGGAAGGCCTATAACCTCAAATGTATATAAACAAAGCGAGCCCTAAAATTGTACCCGGTTACTGCCTTGAGGCAGTTTCCAGGATGCAGCTCAAGGAAAAGGAACCCAAAAAGAGCACTCACTGAGTTGAGGGGACAGAGACTGGTGTTCAGGGAGGCCAAAGCAGTTACGATTTGTGGGGCAGACGACCAGAGAGGAGGAAGCTACACAGAGAAAGAGTTCCAGAGATATGCAGAAGGGTCTTCTTAAGTCTTTGGCTAAGCACTGATATGCACAGATGTGACAGGAAAACACCCAGAGCCAGGGAAAAACAACTCAAAAAAAAAAGAAAAGAAAAAAGAAAGAAGCTAGAATAATACTTAGAGTTCACATAAGGCTGGTAATACTTCATGTCCTCACCAGCCACAGTAGAAAAATATCCTAATACACAGTAGAAAAATATCCTAATACACAGAGGATTCCACCCAGTGGAATCCTCAGAAGATATAGTGGAACAAAATTAACCCTAGAATAAAGACTGCTCTGAACTTGTCCCGACAAAGTTTAAAAGCAAGCCTTGAAAGGATCAAACTAAGTCTTAACTAAGTCTAACTGCGTATCAGAAAAATAAATCCAAGGGAGGACTTAAGATGGCAGAGTAGTAGGGAGACCCTGAGCTTGCCTCATCCTTCAAACACAGCTAGATCAACATCAAATCATTTCAAACAACTTGGAAATCGATCTGAGGATTAAGAAAACAATCTGCACACCTGGAAGGGGAGAACATGGCAGATGTGAGGTTTGCAGATGTGAATTGGGGGAGAGAAAAGCCACAGTGCCTCGAAGGGGAGTGAGCCCTTTTTGTGGAAGGGAAGTCAGGGAGAGAGGGAAGGGGGGAGAGACAGGAGCAGGTAGGGTTCGCATAGGATGCAGTAGGGTGGGGAATCCCCTACGTCACACTGGGAGAGAACGTTCTCCTTCCTGGATTACATTTGGAAAAGGGTATTTTTGCTTCTCCAAGGACAAAAGGCTTGCCGGGAGCCGTTGAACAGCCATTCAGCAGCAGGGGACAGACACTTGCATCGAAGACAGATAACCTGCTTGGTGCTTCACCATAGACTCCAGCCACTGTGCACACACTGTGTGACTGCTTTTCTGGGACAGAACAGTGCCAGGTGTACTGCAAGGCTCTCCTCTGGGGGAAGAGAAACAAGTCCACGCTTGATGGGTCCTTTAAGATTTGGAGTTTTGAATCCCAGCCACAGGCCAGAGATAAAACACAGAAGAGCTGTGGCACCAGGCGTGCCAACAGCCCAGGCACAGACAGGTTGAGGGCAGGGATCTGGCGAAAACCTGGGACACAGAGGGGAGATTGTTTGCTTTACTGTGAGGGCCTCCTGAACAGTGGGTGCCACGAGTTGCCCTCCCCGGGGACAAGAGGGCAGTGTGATGCCATCATCCATCCCTGCCCACCAGCACTGTCAGACTTCAGAGAGAAACACAGTCTCCAGTGGAGGCTGGAGTTGCTTACAGCAAACCCCAATCCCCTGCACCCAGCAGGGGCATTTTTGCAAAGACATGTCTGACTGTGAGCCAGCGAAGTGGACCTCTCAGAAGACGAATACACAAGCTCCCGGCATATACCAAGTCTACTGATTACAGAGTGTTCCAAAGCGTCACCTTCAGTTCTGGTAGAAACAGGAGCAGGCTTTCTTCTTATTTATTTTTTTAAAAAAGATTTATTTATTCATTTTAGAGAGAGAGCGGGGGGTGGGGAGAGGGCAGAGGGTGGGGAGAGGGCAGAGGGAGGGGAAGAAAGAGAATCCTAAGCAGACTCCCCGCCGAGCACAGACCCCAACATGTGGCTCAATCCCACAACCCCGAGACCATGACCAAGCCAAAATCAAGAGACAGATGCCCAACCGACTGAGACACCCAGGTGTACCAATTATTTATCTTTAATTTTTTTTAGTTTTTAATTTTTAAAATTTTCTTTTTCTTTTTTTTTTTTGGTATCAGGCTCATAGTTTTTTGTTCATTTGTTGGCTTGTTTATTTCCTTTTCTTGTTTTTTGAATCAGGCTTCTTTTTCTTTTCTTTTTTCCTTCTCTCTTCCTTTTTCTTTGAAATCAGGCTTATAGTTTTTTGTTTTTCTGTCTGCTTTTTTGTTCCTTTTCCTTTTCTCTTTTCTTGGATCAGGCCTTTTTTTTTTTTTTTTTTTTTTTTCAAAATCAGGCTTATATTAACAAACAAATCAAAGCACACCTAGTTGAAGGTCCAAACACTCCCCACTGCAAGCAAAGAAGAACTCTGTAGAGGACTGACCTGTGGGAAAGAGCAGCCAAACACAATAGCAGAGTGCACACAGCATACACCAGAAACACCTCCTGAAGCACCACGTCATAGACAGTGTATGACCCCTCCTTAATACACTATTACTCTCAGGAGCAGAAAACATAACAAGCTTTCATAATACACAAAAGACAGAAACCTAGACATAATGACGAGATGGAGGAATTCTCCCCAAAAGAAAGATCAAGAAAAAATCACAGCCAGGGATTTACTCAAAACAGATATAAGCAGTGTATCAGAACAAGAATGTAGAACAACAGTCATAAGAATACTAGCTGGGCTTGAAAGAAGCATAAAAGATACCAGAGAAACCCTGGCTACTAGGGCGCCTGGGTGGCTCAGTCGTTAAGCATCTGCCTTTGGCTCGGGTCGTGATCCCAGGGTCCTGGGATCAAGCCCCGCATCGGGCTCCCTGCTCAGCGGGAAGCCTGCTTCTCCCTCCTCCACTCCCCCTGCTTGTGTTCCCTCTCTCGCTGTGTCTCTCTCTGTCAAATAAATAAATAAAATCTTTAAAAAAAAAAAAAAGAAAGAAACCCTGGCTCCAAAGATAAAAGACCTAAAAACTAGTCAGGCTGAAATAAAAAATGCTATAACTGAGATGCAAAACTGACTGGATGTAATCACAACAAGGATGGAAGAAGCAGAGGATCGAATAGGTGATATAGAAGATACAATTATGGGCAATAATGAAGCTAAAGAGGGAAAGAAAACTATTAGATTGAGGAATATAGACTTAGGGAACTCAGTGATTCCACAAAGCACAATAATATCTGTATCATAGGAGTCCCAGAAGAAGAGTGGGAAAAAGAGGGTAGAAGATTTATTTGAACAAATTAAAGCCGTGCACTTCCCTAATCTGGGGAAGGAAACAGGCATTCAAGTCCAAGAGGCACAGAAAACCCCCCTCAAAATCAACAAAAACAGGTCAACACCAAGATATATCACAGTGAAACCTGCAAAAGACAAAGATAAAGAGAAAATTCTGAAAGCAGCTGGGGAAAAAAAAGTCCTTAACCTACAAGGGTAGACACTTAAGGTTAGCAGCAGACCTCTCCATAGAAACTTGGCAGGCCAGAAAGAAGTGGCATGATATATTCAACATGCTAAATGGGAAAAATATGCAGCCAAGAATACTTTATCCAGCAAGTCTGTCATTCAGAATAGAAGGAGAGATAAAGACTTTCCAAGACAAGCAAAAACCAAAGGAGTTCATGAACACTAAACCATCTCTGCAAGAAATATTAGAGGGGGCCCTTTGAGGGGAAAAAGAGACCAAAAGCAACAAAGACTAGAAAGGAACAGAGACAATCTGCAAAGAATAGCAACTTTACATGTAATACAATGGAACTAAATTCATATCTATCAATAATTACTTGGAATGTAAATGGACTCAATATTCCAATCAAAAGACAAAGGGTATCAGAATGGATTAAAAAAAAATAAGACCTATCTATATGCTGCTTACAAGAGACTCATTTCAAGATTTTTTATTTATTTAAGAGAGAGAGAGCAGGGGGAGGGGCAGAGGGAGAGAATCTCAAACAAACTCCCCACTGACACAGAGCCTGACATGGGGCTTGATCTCACAACCCTGAGATCATGACCTGAACCAAAATCAAGAGTTGGACGTTTAACCAACTGAGCCACCCAGACACCCCAAGAGACTCATTTTAGACCCAAAGATACCTCCAGATTGAAAGTGAGGGGCTGGAAAACCAACTATCATGCTAATGGACATCAAAAGAAAGCTGGAGTAGCCATATTTATATCAGACAAACTAGATTTTAAACCAAAAGGTGTAATGAGAGATTAAGAAGGGCACTGTACCATAATAAAAGGGTCTATCTAAAAAGAGGATCTAACAATTGTAAATATTTATGCCCCCAACTTGGGAGCACCCAAATATATAAATCAGTTAATAACAAACTTAAAGAAACTCATAGATAACAATGAAATAATAGCAGGGGACCTTAACACCCCACTCACACGCAATGGACAGATCATCTAAGCAGAAGATCAACAAGGAAAAATGGCTTTGAATGACACACTGGACCAGATGGACTTAACAGATATATTCAGAGCATTCCATCCTAAAGCAATAGAATACACATTCTTTTCAAGTACACATGGAACATTCTCCAGAATAGATCACATACTGGATCACAAATCAGGCCTCAAGCAGTACAAAAGGACTGGGATCATACCATGCATATTTTCAGACCACAACGCTATGAAACTTGAAGTCAACCACAAGAAAAAATTTGGAAAGACCACAAATACATGGAGGTTAAAGAACATCCTACTAAAGAATGAATGGGTTAACCAGGAAATTAAAGAAGAAACTTAAAAAATACATGGAAGCAAATGAAAATGAAAACACAACAGTCCAAAACTTTTGGGAACACAGCAAAGGAGGTCCTAAGAGGACCAGAGCAATACAGGCCTTTCTCAAGAAGCAAGAAAAGTCTCAAATACACAACCTAACCTTATACCTAAAGGAGATGGAAAAAGAACAGCAAATAAAGCCTAAAACCAGCAGAAGGGAAATAATTAGGATTAGAGCAGAAATAAATGATATAGAAATAAAAAATAAAACAGTAGAACAAATCAACTAAACTAGGAGCTGGTTCTTTGAAATTAACAAAATTGATAAATCTCTAGCCAGACTTATCAAAAAGAAAAGAGAAAGGACCCAAATAAATAAAATCATGAATGAAAGAGGAGAGATCACAACCAACACCACAGAAATACAAACAATTATAAGAGAATATTATGAGCAATTATATGCCAACAAATTGGGCAATCTGAAAGAAATGGATAAATTCCTAGAAACATATGAACTACCAAATCTGAAACAGGAAGAAATAGAGAATTTGAACAGATCCATAACAGATCCAGCAAAGAAATTGAATCAGTAATCAAAAATCTCCCAACAAACAAGAGTCCAGGGCCCGATGGCTTCCCAGGGGAATTCTACCAAACATTTAAAGAATTAATTCTTATTCTTCTGTAGCTGTTCCAAAAAACAGAAATGGAAGGAAAACTTTCAAACTCATTCTATGAGGCCAGCATTACCTTGATTCCAAAATCAAAGACCCCACTAAAAAGGAGAATTACAAACCAATATCCCTGATGAACATGGATGCAAAAATTCTCAACAAGATACTAGCTAATTGAATACAACAGTACATTAAAAGGATTATTCACCATGATCAAGTGGGATTTATTCCTGAGCTGCAGAGGTGGTTCAGCATCCACACATCAATCAATGTGATACACCACATTAATAAAAGAAAGGATAAGAACCATGTGATCCTCTCAGTAGATGCAGAAAAGGCATTTGACAAAATATAACATCCTTTCTTGATAAAAACCCTCAAGGAAGTAGGGATAGAAGGAACATACCTCAACATCATAAAGGCCATATATGAAAGACCCACAGCTAATATCCTCAATGGTGAAAAACTGCGAGTTTTTCCCCTAGTATCAGGAACATAACAGAGATGTCCACTCTCACCACTGTTGTTCAACATAATACTGGAAGCCCTAACCTCAGCAATCAGATAACAAAAAGAAATAAAAGGTATCCAAATCAGCAACGAAGAAGTCAAACTTTAACTCTTCACAGACAACATGATACTCCGTGTAGAAACCCCAAAGAATCCACCAAAAAATTGCTGGAACTGATACAGGAATTCAGCAAAGTCACAGCATATGAAATCAATGTACAGAAATCTGCTGCATTTTTACATACCAATAATGAAGCAGTAGAAAGAGAAATCAAGGATTCGATCCCATCTACAATTGCACAAAAATCATAAGATACCTGGGAATAAACCTAACCAAAGAGGTAAAAGATCTGTATGCTGAAAACTATAGAACACTTATGAAAGAAATTGAAGAAGATACAAAGAAATGGAAAAACATTCCATGCTCATGGATTGGAAGAACAAATATTGTTAAAATGTCTATACTACCCAAAGCTACCCACAGAGCTAATGCAATCCTGATCAAAATAACACCAGCATTTTTCACAGAACTAGAACAAAGAATTCTAAAATTTGTATGGAACCAGAAAAGACCCCAAATAGCCAAAGTAATGTTGAAAAAGAAAGGCAAAGTGGGAGGCATCACAATTCCGACTTCAAGCTATATGACAAAGCTGTAATCATCAAGACAGTATGGTACTGGCACAAAAACAGACACATAGATCAATGGAACAGAACAGAGAACCCAGAAGTGGACCCACAACTATATGGTCAACTAATCTTTGACAAAGCAAGAAAGAATATCCAATGGAAAAAAGACAGTCTCTTCAACAAATGGTGTTGGGAAAACTGGACAGTGACATGCAGAAGAATGAAACTGGACCACTTTCTTACACCATACACAAAAATAAATTCAAAATGGATGAAAGACCTCAATGTGAGACAGGAAACCATCAAAATCCTAGAAGAGAACACAGGCAGCAACCTCTTTGATCTCAGCTACAGCAACTTCTTACTAGACACATCTCCGGAGGCAAGGGAAACAAAAGCAAAAATAAACTACTGGGAATTCATCAAGATAAAAAGATTCTGCACAGCAAAGGAAAAGGAATCAACAAAACTAAAAGGCAAACAATGGGATGGGAGAAGATATTCACAAATGACTTATTGGATAAAGGGCTAGTATCCAGAATCTATAAAGAACTCATCAAAATCAATATGCCAAAAATAAATAATCCATTTAAGAAATGGGCAGAAGACATGAACAGACATTTCTCCAAAGAAGATATACAAATGGGTAACAGACACATGAAAAAATTCTCAACATCACTCATCATCAGGGAAATACAAATCAAAACCACAATGAGATACCACCTCACACTTCTAAGGATGGCTAAAATTAACAACACAAGAAACAACAGGTGTTGGCAAGGATGTAGAGAAAGGAGAATCCTCTTGCACTGTTGGTGGGAATGCAAACTGGTCAGCCACTCTGGAGAACAGTATGAAGTTTCCTCAGAATGTTAAGAATAAAACTACCTGGGCGCCTGGGTGGCTCAGTTGGTTAAGCAACTGCCTTTGGCTCAGGTCATGATCCTGGAGTCCCTGGATCGAGTCCCACATTGGGCTCCCTGCTCGGCAGGGAGTCTGCTTCGTCCTCTGACCCTATCCCCTCTCATGTGTTCTCTCTCTCTCATTCTCTCTCTCTCAAATAAATGGATAAAATCTTTAAAAAAAAAAAAAAAGAATAAAACTACCCTACAACCCAGCAATTGCACTACTAGGTATTTATCTAAAGGATACAAAAGTGCTGATTCAAAGGGGCACATGCACCCCAATGTTTATAGCAGCATTATCAACAATAACCAAATTATAGAAAGAGCCCAAATGTCTATCAACTGATGAATGGATAAAGAAATCGTGGTATATACACACAACGGAATATTACTCGGCCATCAAAAAGAATGAAATCTTGCCATTTGCAACAACGCAGATGGAACTAGAGTGTATTATGCTAAGCAAAATAAGTCAATCATAGAAAGACAAATATATGATTTCACTCATATATGGAATTTATGAAACAAAACAGAGGAACATAGGGGAAGGAAAGGAAAATAAAATAAAAACAGAGAGGGAGGCAAACCATAAGAGACTTTTAACTATAGAGAACAAACTGAGGGTTGCTGAAGGGGGGGATGCTCTAAATGGATGATGGGCGATAAAGAAGACACTTGCTGGGATGAGCACTGGGTGTTGTATGTAAGTGATGAATCACTAAATTCTACTCCTGAAACCAATACTATACTATATGTTAACTAACTTGAATTTAAATTAAAAATAAATAAGTAGGGGCACCTGGGTGGCTCAGTCATTAAGTGTCTGCCTTCGGCTCAGGTCATGCTCCCAGGGTCCTGGGATTGAGCCCCACATTGGGCTCCCTGCTCCGCAGGAAGCCTGCTTCTCCCTCTCCCACTCCGCCTGCTTGTGTTCCCTCTCTCACTGTGTCTCTCTCTGTCAAATAAATAAATAAAATCTTTAAAAAAAAATAAGTAGATAAAAAGAAAAAATAAATCCAACAGTACTTAAAGGAATACAGTAAAATCCAGCAACCAATAACAAAAAGCTAACAATGTCTGACATTCCATATAAAGTTAGTAGGCACACAAATAAGCAGAAAAATATGACTCCCAATAAGGAAAAAAGTCAATAAAAAGAGAACAAGATATGACCAAAACGATGGAAATAGAAGTCAGGAACATTAAAAAAAGCTATTGTAAATATGCTTTATATGTTCAAAAAGGCAGAGAAAAACATGAGCATGATGAGATGAGAAACGGAAGATATAAAAAAGATGCAAATGGAGCTTCTAGAGGTGAAAAATTACAACATCTGAAAAGTATACTTGATGGATTAGAGGCAAATAATTGCAGAAGAAAAATGAGTATATTTGAAGAAATAGCAATAGATTTTATTCAAAATTATATAAGAGAGAAAAAAGATGGAGAAATTAATAAGGGTTATTAGATCATAAAACTGAATGAAAATGAAAGTAAAACATCAAAATTATGGGAAGCAGTGAAAGCAATCCTTAGAGGGAATTTTACAGCATTAAATGCTTATATTAGAAAAGAGGGAAGTCTCAAGTCAATAATCTAAGCTGCCACCTCAAGAAACTAGGAAAAAAAGAATGAAATAAACCCAAAGCAAGCAGAAGAAAGGAAATCATAAAGAGGAAAAACTAATAAAATTGAAAACTGAAAACAATAGAGAAGATAAATGAAAATAAAAACTAATGATTTGAAAAAAATCAATCAAATTAATAAACCTGACAAAGACTGATAAAAGAAGGAAGATAATACAAATTGCCAATACCAGAAATGAAAGAGAGGCTATCAGCAGAAATGCCTCGGACATTAAAAGGAAAATAAGGGAATACTACATACAACTGTATTTGAAATTTGAAAACTTACATGTAAAGGACTAATTCCTTGAAAACCACAAACTACGAAAACTCATCCAAGATGAAATAGAGAACCTACATATTCCTGTAACTATTAAAGACTTTGAAATCATATTTTATTTTATTTTTTAAGATTTTATTTATTTGACAGAGAGAGACACAGCGAGAGAGGGAACACAAGCAGGGGGAGTGGGAGAGGGAGAAGCAGGCTTCCCGCTGAGCAGGGAGCCCGATGCGGGGCTAATCCCAGACCCCGGGATCATGACCTGAGCCGAAGGCTGACACTTAATGACTGAGCCACCCAGGCACCCCGAAATCATATTTTAAAAACCTTCCAAAAAAAGAAATATCTAGGCCCAGACTGTTTCACCACTAAACATCTAAAGAAGAAATAACATCAATTCTATACAATCTCTATCAGAAAACAGTAGAAGGGCAAACATTGTTTCATGAGGCCAGCATTACCCTGATAGCAAAACCAGACTAAACAGTATAAGAAAAGAAAACTACAGACCAGCATTTCTCATGAACCTAGGGGCAAGATCCCCATCATGGTGGAAAAACATGTACTTAGAGATATACAGACCTAGGTTAGAGTCCAGAGTCTGCCATTTATTAGCTGTGCTACCTTCATTAAGTAACAACCTCTCTGATTCTGTTTCTCTTCTGTAAAATGGAAATGACTATAACTCCATAGCTCTGTTGTAAAGATTAAATGAGATAATATAAAATGTTTAACGTAATTCCTGAAACATAGTATCATTCAGTATATGTTGGACAGTATTTTTATTACTATTACTATTATTGTTGATATTCCTACATATGTAACAATGTGAGGTCTATTTAAAGCAACTGAAACAGAGCAGACAATAGTACATGCCTTCTGATCTTGCGGAAGTTGGGCGGGGGTTTCTGTCCAGGGTTACAAGGCAGAGGTAATGCGCATACCAAGGTCTCATCTGTGCCAAGAGGTTAAGAGGAGCACAACGAAGGAGTGGAATTCTACGTCTATACTCTTGGTGAGGAGAGTGTGAAGTCCTGCAAATTCGAGGGCTTCTGGAGTTGAACAACCCACGTGTCCTCAGACTCATGACAAGTAGATTCTGAATCAGTGGATCTGGGATGAAGCACAAGATTTTTTTTAAAAAGATTTTATTTATTTATTTGACAGAGAGAGAGACAGCGAGAGGGAACACAAGCAGGGCGAGTGGGAGAGGGAGAAACAGGCCCCCATGGAGCTGGGAGCCTGATGCAGGGCTCGATCCCAGGACCCCGGGATCATGACCTGAGCCGAAGGCAGACGCTTAACGACTGAGCCACCCAGGCACCCCGAAGCACAAGATTCTTAACATTCTTTACAGCACCAGAGATGCTTCTAAAGCACATGGTTCATTGTTATGGGCTGAATTATGCCCCCCTTCCCCGTTCATATATTGAAGCCCAAACCCCCGATACATCAGAATGTACCTGTATTTAGAGATAGGGCCTTTAAAGGAGTAATGAAGTCCCTCTCTCGTATGTTAGCTACTGGGTAGCCGAAGTAAGAATTAAAATTCGCATCGTGGTGCATTTTGCTTAAAACCTGTTGGTGACTCTTGCCACTCGGAAGAGAAGATCCAGCCTCATTCGCAGCCACTCTCCTGTCTAACTGCAGCCACCGGACCTCCTGTCGGGTCTTCAGTGGTGCCAAACTCTGCCTGTCTTGTGGTATTTGCACATGCTCTGCCCTGTCTGTAAAGCTCTATCCCCACCTCTTTGCCTGACTAACTCCCATTTACTTGTCAGGCCCCAATTTAAGTGTCACTGCCCTGATCCCCTAGATTAGAAAAGCATTTCTCCAGTGTTTGTTTCCTTCACATCCTCTTATCTTCCCTCATAGTATTTATTAGTGTCTGGCTGCCCTACTCAGCTGTGAGCTCTAGGAAAGCAGGGGCTACATCTCCTATGCTCACCTCCGTATCCCCAGAGCCTGGCACAGTGTAGACAATGAAAATTGCAGTGGAAGGCAGAGAAACAGTACAATATGTCCTAGGTGTGGTTTCCCTCATGAAAAGCCTGGTAAGAGAAGTGTCTCAGCTAGCTCCTCTACCTTCTCCCTCTTCCATCTCAGCAGTTTTGTCCAAGCTAGCCTAACAGTCTTCACTCCACCTCCATCCTTTTTTTTTTAAAGATTTTATTTATTTATTTATTTATTTGAGAGAGAGAGAGAGAACGAGTGCATGCACATTGCGGGGGGGGGGGGGGGGCAAGGGAGAGCAGAGCGGGAGAGGGAAAGACTCTCCAGCAGACTCTGCACGGATCCTGGAGCCAGACGCAGGGCTTGATCTCATGACCCTGAGATCAGGACCTGAGCCGAAACCAAGTTGGACGCTTAACCGACTGAGCCACCGAGGCGCCCCTCCATCCTTTAATTCTTAAATCACAATAGTCTTCTCCCCTCTCAGCCTAGCTATTGTTTTCTCAGGGTTTTTTTTAAAGATTTTATTTATTTATTTGACAGAGAAAGAGAGCACAAACAGGGGGAGCAGCAGAAGGAGAGGGAGAAGCAGGCCCCCCCGCTGAGCAGGGAGACCAACTCAGGGCTCGATCCCAGGACCCCGAGATCATGACCTGAGCCAAAGGCAGACACTTAGCCCACTGAGCTACCCAGGCACCCCGTTTTCCCAGATTTTATATAAACTGGATATAGAAAAACGTTTCACTTTCTTCTGAATGTCACTGTAAGAACAACAATGCCTGGTCCATGAAAAATGGTAGCAGACTTTCAGATTCAATGTCAAGTTAATAACAAGAATAGCCACTGCTCAGGATGCCTGGGTGGTTCAGTTGGTTAAGCGTCTGCCTTCAGCTCAGGTCATGATCTCAGGGTCCTGGGATCGAGTCCCACGTCTGGCTCCCTGCTCAGCGGGGAGTCTGCTTCTCCCTCTCCCTCTGCCCCTTACCCCTGCTCATGTTCACTCTCTTTCTCAAATAAAGAATTTTAATAAAAGCCTTCATATTCACGGGGCGCCTGGGTGGCTCAGTCGGTTAAGTGTCTGCCTTTGGCTCAGGTTGTGATCCTGGGGTCCTGGGATCGAGTCCCGCATCGGGCTCCCTGCCTAGCAGGGAGCCTGCTTCTCCCTCTGCCTGCTCTGCCTGCCCCTTCCCCTGTTTGTGCATGCTCTCTCTCTGACAAATAAATAAATAAAATCTTAAAAAAAAAAATAAGAGTAGCCACTGCTCAGTTCCCATTGTCATGAGGAAATGGAGGCCCTGTATGCCAGATTCTGTTTTTTCAGAAGTCAGGAATCCATATTTTTGTATGAACCCTCCTATTTTTGAAATACTGGCAACTATTTTTCTTTAAATGTGAACATGTGTTAGCTTAATGAAGCATATGTATGGGCCAGAGGTGTCCGATAAGCCACCACTCTGTGAGCTCAGAATAGTAAATAGTTTAACTATAATGAAAGTCAGAATGAAAACAGTGGTATAATGGGTGGCGATGAGCACTGGGTGTTATACACAACTAATGAATCATTGAACACTACATCAAAAACTAATGATGTACTATATGTCTGCTAATTGAACATAATAAAAAAATTTTTTAAAAAGCAGTATGCCATTGGAACACATGGAATGGAACAATCACAAAATGCACCTTGTCATATTAATGGATACATTTAACAAAAAATAGGCCGGGTGCCCCGTTTGTATAGGAGCATAGCCAAAGCAAGGTTGCCATGCCCCAACCTTTGTTTGGCCTCTTGAGTCACACAGCTTGTCCACTTATAGTCCATGACCTGCTCTCTTGCCTATCTTTGCCTCCTGGATCTTGGCAATGAAGACAGGAAGTGAGGGGGGAATGATGATCAAAACAAAGAAAATAAGCTTGGGAAGGATCACGGTGTTCTTTCAGAAAAGCACTACAAGCAATGAGTTCAAGAAAAATGATTCTTAGGCATTGATATTCATTACTAGTTCATTCCTAGGTACACCTGTTGACTTTAGCCATTTTGACTGTAATTTCCAATACTGTACTTCAAGATCCTCACTTTAGTCCCTTGCCTTATCTCGTCAGTCTCCTAATTAACCAGAACATTCGAACCTGGGTTTGCCATTTAATCCTACCTCACCTCAAATTCGAATTTCCCTCTAGTGAAAAGACTCCTAAATGCTACTTTAACCACTTCCTCAAAGCTTATCGGGACTATTCTATCTCAACTTATTTCTCCAACCATCCTTCATCCTTTCCATTTCCCTAATTTGTGACCCTTTCACAAATACCTCTGTGTAGCCCCAGAAGTCACGGACTCTTTCATGATTTACCTCAGGTAATTAGTTTCCTTGGATATAGCCACAGCCCACAAAACTAAGCCCTCTTGGGACTACCTGGAATCCCAGATGAATTTATCTGATGGCAAATTATATAAAAAGGTTTGAGGACATATGGGACATAAAGAGTCAGATGCAAGGACATTCACTGAAGCATTGTTTGTAATAGAAAAAGACTAGATAAATCCCAAATGTCCACCACTTGGAGAATGGTTAAATGTACCAGGACACAATCATACTGTGCACTGTTATGAATGTTTCATGTATGAACAGACACAGTTTGTCTCAGGTTGGGTTTGCCAGAATGAAGCCTGAAACAATGATTCCTGTGCACATGATTTACTGGGGAGGTGCTCTCAGGAGAAGGGAGTTAAGTCAGGCAGGATAGGGCCAGGGAGAAAAGGTAGGCAAGAATTTGGTCTTAGCTGGAGACTAGCCTCAGTCTGATCCCATGAAGATCCTCTGGAGTATGAACTGCACTATGGAGTATTACCTTCCCCCCACCAACTTGAGGAAATAACCTTTTGTACCCCCATGTCCATCAGTCAGATGGTTCTCAAAATGTTTGAGTTCCTTTCTCCAGTGCACAGTTACCCAAGTAAATGGCCATGAGTCCTTCTGGGCAAGGACTGAAGAAATCATGACTACACATACTCACAGTGCTACTGCAGGGTCCTCCCTCCTGAGGGACTTGGACCCCATTTAGTCCATGGGTTCCAAGACTGAAAACTGGCTTATGTCCGACAACTCAGCAAGAGGCCATGACTTGGAACTGGAGCAACTACCTTCAGCCTCCTGATCAAACTTTGATTGCTTTTGATTTTGCAGACTGAGCAGCGTCCCTGTCATCTGCCCATCTATCTCGCCCCTAGGGATGCTATATCCTATTAACGTTCATAACTCCCTCTAGATCAGGCCCCCTTGGCTGCCACTCTGACCTAGCTCCTGATTATGATTCTTGCATCCACCCAGCGTCTGGCAGTTGACCATAGCCACCTGGCCTCTGTTCCTTCAGTTTCCCCATCATCCCCATTGCTAGTGATGAGCTCAGCTCTGTGACTGCTTCACCTACTGTCCACTCTGACCTGCATGTGGCCTGCACATGAACTTCTTTGTCATGCTGGTGCCTCTCCTACCAGCACAAACCTCACAGCCTTGGTGAACAGTGTGTTCCCTGAGCACCTCTGTGCAAAATGATCCTCCAATACATCTTCTGGCCTCACATAACAGATCCACTCAGCAGACTCCACCCTAAGCCTTCTAATCCATTGTCTGTCATGAAAATTCAGGTAATTTCAACCCAACTTAGCCAACCTGTTTTCCATGCTATGATCCATCCTAGCAGCATGTCTGCACCATCTTTCAGATTCTCTGCCAGGCTGTTAAATCCTGTATCCCGGGAGACTACTCCTATATTTACAAATGACCTTTTATCCAAATTTGTGTTCTACTTCCCTTGATTAAGGAAAATTCTTGCCCATACCTACTGTCTCAGCTCCTGCTGCGACATTTTTACTAGATGCTGCGGTTTTATCAGGGTATTGTCCCTTTCCTCTCTTTGCAGGCCGAGCACATCCCCCATTGGGTGACACTGTGATTTAACCCTAGTTATTGGCCTACTGTCTGAGAGGAGTAGGACAGGGGATACGCAAATGTTGCCTTGCAAGGGAGAGGCCTCTGTACTGTGTGCAAACAAACAGGGTGTGCTAGCTCTTAATAGGGAGGAATGGGCCACTTCTCAGAGGGGAATTCAAGGTTTTTTAGGCCTAGAAGTCCCTCTCTCATGTCAGAGTCCCATTCCTTCCCAGCCAGAGTCCTGACCTTGGCATAGCAGACCTGCCTTAGTTGGGATTTTAACCGCCCTTGGAGACTGACTACTCTTACGATTCAAGTCCTGGGCCCAGTCATCCACTTTCTTTATCATCCTGCTGCAGGAGGTAAGCCTCTGTAGATGCTACCAGGAAGGTTCTGTGACTTACCCACTGAACTTTAAATTGCCAGATAATCACTTTCAGCTTTTTGTTATCTTTTTCCAGAGTGCCCATCAAACTTAGGAATAGCCACCAAATCCCATTCTCTTAAAGATTACTATTCTCCCCATATTTCTCAAATGTTTGATGTATCCCAGTAGCCAATTTATTCCCTCCCACCAATGAAAGTTTTAACTGCACTGCTGCCTTGTGTCAGGGAATATCCATGCTCCACCTACCACCAGTATGGGGTTCTCAATGGCAGCCAGGTAATGAGTGGGCCAGGTCCAAAGTCCCATCACCACACACGCTCCTGGCACCAAATGTCACAGGGTCTGGCTTCCCCACGAAACAGACCTCGAGATGGAGACTGGTGCACAGGATGTTTATTAGGGAGTGCCTTTGGGATCAAAACTTGTGGAAAAGAGGTAGAGGAAAAGCACTGGGCAGAGGGAGAAATGAAGCCATGATACAGTTCCAACGAAGGCCTCAGCCAACTCCATGGTAGGCTCTAGAACTAGAATATCTGGTTGCCCCAAACTGGGTTAAAAGGGCTGGGCCTTTATACCCCTGAACTTATTAGTCATTGGATGTGGGCTTCCCTTGGAAGGAGGCATGATCTTAGGTGAAGCAGTTTTCTTTAGCTGAGGCATCCCATAAAGAGGGCTGACACCTGAAGGCCATCTAGATGTGCTCCCAGCAGCTGGAGGAATAATGTCCTCCTTGCTGAAAGGCGATCTGGGTGGCACATTACAGCATTCACCACATGCACTGACGGCCCTACCCTGTGAACATAAACTTTCTGATCTGCCTTCTGATGGGTATGGAAAATAACACATTTGGTAGATCAACAGCCACATACACATGGCTGTGTTAATCTGCTCGAACGAAGATATCACACCTGACAGAGCAGTTGGTACTACTTAGTAAAATTTGTGGTACTTCATATTGTCACCTGCCATGATTCATCGGTTTTTCTTTTGGGGGGGGGCCACACTAGTGAATTTCATAGGTATCTGATGGGGGAATGCACTGCATAAGTCTCTGAGAGCACTAAATTCTGCAATTCTCCCTGGGATGCAATACGGTTTTTAACTTTTATTTACTTATTATGTTGGTAGGTGGGAGTGAGGAGTTTCTGAGGCTTCTATTTGGCCTTTCCTACTACATTAGCTCTTACTCTACTGGCCAAACAGCCAACGTGAAGGTTCTGCCAATTGCTAAGTTTTTCCAATCAAATTATACAGTCTGGAACTACTATCAAGCGGTCAGGCAGTCCCTAAAGAGCAGGGTACTGGCAGCTGCTAGGCTGGCTTACTGCACACTTCCATAGATTCAGCCAACAAGAAGACAATGAGTCCAAATGCATACGGACAGCTTATTACTTACATAGGCAGCAAAGTAAGATCATCATGGTGTCAGCACTCCTATGTCCCCAGTCCCACAGGATGACATTGACTTGGAGGGGCCGGATGACAGATGACATAACAGTGGGACACTATTGTAGAGGAGCCAACTCTAAACTATAGCCACACCATTTATGCTGCCCCTACACTGAAGGGGGTTGTGTGCATGATGGTGGAAAGCCCTATGCCTCACCAGAACCAGGGAGGCAGATGAGAAACTGCATCGTGGCAGCCTCCCGTTAAAAAGAAATGGTCTTTTGTAACAGCTCCTTGCAATTGCTCATCTTGCCATATTCCAGAGAGGATTACAGGGCATTCCTCCAAGACTTGAGTCAGAGCGTGGTTGAGCCTTGGCTATGTGGCCTCTGGGGAGATGTTCAAGGTCACAAGAACACCATGGCAGAACCATTCCCCTATACCCACAACTAGAATGAAAGTTCCGTGAGACTGAAGTCTGTATCTGGCTTGTTCACTGCTGTATCTCCAATACCTGGAAGAGTGCCTCACACACCGCAGATGCTCAGTAAATACTTTATGAGTGAGTATTTTATGAGTGAATGAATGAATGGATGGATGGATGGGTGAAAAGGGGGTTATAATGTCTGCTCTTTTGGAGAAGGAAGTGTCTGCCATCCCTCTCACCTCAAAGTGAGATCCATGTCCTTTTCTTTCCCGGTTCTTCTTTAGCTCTAATTATTTACCTCTGTCACTGCTGTTCAGTTCGCTTGCGCTACTAAAAGCAGACCCAACAAATTACATTGCTAAGGTGTTTCTTTACTCCTCTTCCCTCTTCCTCATTGAATGCTCTTAATGTTTGCCAGGACCAATCTCTGATAAAGTTGGATCGACTGTCAGAATGTTGGGTTGCTGACCTTTCTGCTAGAGCAGTGTGGTTCTCAATCCTGGCTACACCTTGGAATTAGCTTTAAAAAAGAAAAAAAAAACAAAAACAAAAAACCTTTTTCCTGGGCTCCACCCCCAAAGGCCGATTTAATTACTCTGTTCTGGGCCCAGGATATGGGTAATTTTTTTTTTTTTTTAATTCCCCAAGTGATGTTAATGTACAACGAGGGCTAAGAACCACTGCCTTAAGCAGAGTACAGGCTTGTAACCTGCACCCAGGTCTGCTTTTCAGATCTTAAATATTTTTAACAGGTAACAAAATATTTCGTTCTACAAAAGAGAGAGAAATGCAATGGCCCCAGGAGAGGAATTTGACTGACCTAAATATAGTGGCATTTGAGCACGGGCTTCCAAAGCCAAATGACCTGGATCAGATTACAGACACGACCACTTAGCAGTCAGGTGATCTTGGGCAACTAACTTAACTTCTCTAACATGTGCAAGTATCTATCAGTCGGCCTGACATGTAGCAGGTCCTCAATGTAGGTTCATTAACTCTGAATATGAATCTCCAAGCTTCATCTGTAAATTGAGGGTAATAATACCTGCCTGCCTATCTCCTAGAGTTGCCATGAGACTAAAAATAGGCGATGGCCTTACAGGCCCTTTGGGAACATTTAGGTGCTGTACAAATGGGAAGTAAAAACATTCTTTTTCTTTTATGAAAATGTTAAACGTATGTATCATATTTTAAAAACGTTTCTAAGAATTTTCGTGCCTGTGGTTTCACAGAGTCTTACAACAGCCCTGGAAGTAAACTGGGCAGTAAATTAACAGGTAAGAAAACTGAGACAAGAGAGGTTGTTTGATCCGCCCAAGGTTGTTCAGCATAACGAAGACCGGATCTTAGGGCCAGTAACTCAAAGGCAGAGATTCTCTTCACCAGATAATGCTCACAAAAGGTCTATTAATAGATTCCCCTCAATGAGTAGGTTGGTCATCTGATCAGAGCTCTTTTGGACATGTTGAGACAATTTCTTTTACTTGTCCCTTTCAAAGCAGGAATTGTACCTGAGGAAATGTGATCAATATTCCTCAGTCCTTAAGTACATGGTTAGTTTGGTTTTTAGTTTCCCTCTGTTTTCTCTTATATTTCAGTAACCATGCTGTTGGTACATTGAGCAAAAGGAAAAGAAACCTTTCCCACCTCACCACCATCACCTTTGTTTATTACCATGTGCCATTTTTCTAATTTCAACACGAAAAACAGTGAAAATGGCAACACTGAAGACTGATAGCCACAAGATGGCAGAGTTTACCATTTCATTTTTTCTTGCTTACATCATTCATTCATTCATTCATTCAAGAATTATTCTTTGAGTGTCTCCTATGTGTAGAGTACTTTTCTAGGGATCAAAAGGATTATAAAAGAGGCAAACAATGTGATATGGTTCCTGCCCTTGAGAAGCTTGGGGTGAGGGCAGTCTGCAAAGAAGAAAAAACACACCTAAGAACATTTAAAAGAAAATACACATTACTGTATGATTAGAGGCCAAATGAGTAATATAGACTATTGTTGACTACAGTGAGTCAGAAAGTCTGCATGGAGGGGTAAGAACGGAGCTGGGGCTTGAAGGATGAATAAATAGGTTAGAAAGAAAAACTAAGTCCCAAACAAAGGGACCAGTGTGGATCATGCTACTGAAGTAAAAATGAGCAAAACATGTGCCCACGTCAGTGATGAGACTAACCTGGTTATAACAAACGGATATTGGGTAAACAAGATTGAAATAAATTAGATCTCCATTGATTTTGCTAGAATGATGCCCACCATAAAAAATAAAGATATCTATTGAGCCTGCCAATAACTATGGCCTTTGGGCAGGCAGTTTGGTCTAGCTCCAGTTTCATCATTTGTAAAATGCGCCGTTTGGACAAGATGACTTCTTACAGTCTTTCCAAATCTTATAAAAGAAAAACACTGGGAGGCAAGCAAGCAGGCAGGGAGGGAGGGAGGTGGGAAGGTAAGAAGGGAGGGAAAGAGGAAGGAATGAAGGAAGAAGAAAGGGCAGAGGAGGAAAAAGAAAATGGATTATTACTTCTTTAGCAACTGCTGTAATGGCTTTGACATTTCAGTTGCAAACATGAACAGGGACAGTCTTACATAGCGGTTAGGGCTTGGGCTCTCCTGTTGGGTAGACTTGAGTCCAAGTCTTGGACCAGTCACTTACTGTTTAACAGTAGGCAAGTTAGCTTAGACTGTATAAGCTTCAGTCATTCATTCAACAAACATGTATGTAACACCTTACTCTATGTTAAGTTATTGGCAATAGGGAGATAAATTGCTATGCTAGTCATTGGCAATAGGGAGATAAACAAGACAGACAAGATCTCTTCTCCGGAGCTTACAGTTTTGTAGGAGGGACTGTCCAAAAATAATCACACAAAAAACTAGATACAAGTGTAATCAGTGCAAAAGTACAGAGTGTTAGGAGAGCAGATAACCTAAAGGCATAACCCAGTCTGATAGGTCAGAGGTTTCCCCAAGGAAAGCTGAGCCAGGCAAAGAAAAGGAAAAAAACATTTCGGGTCAAGTGAACAGCATATGAAAAGGCTTTAAGACTAAGAAGAGCTTGGCAGAGCAAATAACTAAAAGGCAACTGTAGGGGCGCCTAGGTGGCTCAGTCGTTAAGCGTCTGCCTTCGGCTCAGGTCATGATCGCAGGGTCCTGGGATCGAGCCCCACATCGGGCTCCCTGCTCTGCGGGAAGCCTGCTTCTCCCTCTCCCTCTGCTTGTGTTCCTTCTCTCTATGTCTCTCTGTCAAATAAATAAAAATAAATAAAAATAAAATAAAAAAATTAAAAGGCAACTGTAGCTAGAGCACAGAGAACTAGGGGGATAATGGCAGAGACCAGGATATGTAAGTCAATAGAGCCTGGCTGAGAGAATGTCCCGAGGGTCCTAGGAAGCCTATGGTGTTTATGCTAAAGGCCATGAGAAGTTGTTTCCTTCTTCGTAAAAGGGATAGTAACACCTCGCTCATAGGGTAGCTGTGAAGATTAAAGGGCATCACCGCCCTCCCCCATCCCACACCTCCTTATTGAATCTATCACCAAGTCCTATCAGCACCACCTCCAAGAAATCCGTCACCTCCCAAATACATTTCCATCTCCACTGCCACGACCCTGGTCTAAGTCATCATCTCTAACCTGGACTATTGCAAACTGGTCCCAACCTCCACTTTCGCTCCCCTCCCATCCATTATCCCTGCAGCAACTCCTGTGATCTTACTAAAATGTAAATTGGCTCGCAGCAGGCCTTTGTTTAAAACCTTCCAGTGACTTAAGTGTTCTTAGCATAGAGACCAAATCCCTAAGACATATGCTAATGCCGTTCCTCTCCCTGAGATGTGCCTTTCAGCTCAACTCCCACCCACCCCTCACCTACTTCATTCCAACTCACCCATACACCTTTACTTCTCTTCAGAGAAGCCTTTCCTGATCCCAACTCACCATCTATTTCACATTCTTTTCTTATTTGCCCACTGAGAACCATGTTCTTTCTCTTCTGATCTTTTATCTTTGTAATTACATAGTCATCAGAGCGATTGTTTAATATCTGTTTCTGCTACTAAACTAAAAAGCATAAGAAAGTAAGAAACATGTACTTTTTGCTTACTTTTGTATCCCCAGAATCTTGCCTAATCTTTCACATATAGGAAGCACTCAATATTTGTTCATTGAATAAGGGAGGTGTTAGCTACTGCTACAAGTAATAAAATACTAACAATAATTGTTATTATTATTTAATTATTATAAATGTGCCATTTCATTGATCATTATCCCTACAGGAACCAGTAAAATGTTAGCACAGACCACGTTGTTGGTCAGTAAATACCCTACCACCTTTTATCTGAGCCCGTTTCTCTATTTAGCTCAATTATTATTTTCTAACTATAGCTACCACCAGGCATGGTTATGAGACTCTGAAGTCAGACTCAGCCTAAACCCTCATTCTGCTACTATCTTTGTGACTTCAAACAAGTTGGCCTTTCTGGGATAGAGTTTGTTCTCAGACTCATGAGGCTTTCATGAGATCATGCATGGAAAGTGCTTAGTACACAGTCTGGAATATAATATGCACTCGATAACATACTGTTACATCATACAGATTGTTGATGAATCTGAACAAGTACCTATTAAAATGTACACCGAAAGCAGAATATCAAAGGACCTGTGACAGCATGCTATCTCAGCCTGCTGGGGGAAAAACTCCCTCAGGATATATGAACCTGACTGAATCTTCCTGTAATCTTGAGAAATAAAGGGAACTTTGAAGTAGGCAAGGAAGGCTTCAAAAGGTGAAGCCGGGGGTCTCTGAGAAAATGTACTCTTTACCTTATGTGATAATAAGTCATCTGGAATGCAAAAACAGTGGAGTAGGCCCCAAAGGGTTGGCTTCCTAAGCAGTAGCAAATGTCTGAGGATACCGATACAACATTCATACTTGATCTTGTCTATTCTTCTTTGGACCTTTGTGTCCCTGATTTGCCAAAACTGATTACCTCGAGGAAACAACTGTCCGTGTCCTTTGTTTGGGGAACTTAGCTAATAACCAATTTTCCTCCACTCAAATGTTATCTAATGTGCTTAAGCCATTGCTGCTCCTTTGGATAGATACCTTGAAAAAAGGGATCTTAGGGTAGGAAAAGCCTTCATGATCCAAAGGATTGAATCTCAAAGGGTAGAATCTAAGAAAATAAGACGTGCAATGAAGGAAATGGATTCAGGAAGAGCACATCGCCCTGTGTGCTTTAAATCAGACAGTGGTTAGGAGCAGCTGTCTGGAATCAGATGGATGAGATTTCAAATCCAATTTCAAATCCAAGATCTGCAACATACAAGCCCAGGTAAGTTAATTAAGTCTATGTCCTCAACTGTAAAATGGGGATAATAAGGCTCTATCTTACCAGGTTGTTAGAAAGATTAAATGAGATGACATAAAGTCACCCAAGAAGAGTCTGGTATAATTTGAATGTTCACATATTTTTATTATTTAATCAATCACATCTGGTAATTATATCAAGGCAGCCATGCCTGTTCTTTTCTAAAACCATGATGGGCTCCTCCTAGAGAGCCCTGGGGCCTGTGTGGGTGTTACCCACCCTACTTACATTTCAGGCACAGGGTGGATGGAGCAGCAATGAGGGGAAGCGGAAGCGCAGACCTCTGGCCACTGGTCCCACTTGACTAGTAATACTGCATGGAGGACACAAAGGGGGAAACTTAGATGAAACTCGTACCCCCCCCCCATAAAAAATAAAAGCACAATTCAGTATAATTATGCCCAGATTTCTGCTGGGAGAAGTTTGCACACTAATGTTTTACATAAAGACCACCAGGCGAATTAACATCCTGAGTGCTTAAAGGAGTGGGGTAGTGGGAACAGGGTAAACTGGCAAGAGTTTTGCTCTCTCCCACCCCAACAATTACCCTTAATGCCCCAGACACCACCTCCCTTCCCAGCAAACCTCATTTTTCAGACCCTGTCAGTCTGTTCCCAGAAACCTCAGGTGGTTTCTGCTTCTGTTGACCTTAAAAAACAAAAGAGCCAGTTATTTTACCAGCAAAATGATTTTATTCAGGAAGAGCAGAGGAATTGCAATTCAGGACAAGTAGACTATGGCAAACCACAGGTAAACCCAGAGAACAGAGGGGCTTGCTTTCACTGGGGAGAAGAGGAAGCTGGGAGGGGCTGTTTCATTGAGTTCTCACTGGCTGGGCTGTTGCTGGGCAAGGAGAAATTCTTCCTTCCTCAGGCTGGGGTGGGGAAAGCAAGCTGCTTCCTACTGGGAATTGTGAGATATGCTTCTTACAGCAGGTGGTAATGCACGAGAGCTCCCCCTTCAGGGCTTCCTGACCCCATTTTAAATGAGGTTCCCTTTATTTTCACATCTCCCCCTTTCGATCAAAGTCTTTTTTCAAAAGAATTGCTAATCAAAAGTCAGGGTTGTGTTGGGTTGTTGTTGTTGTTGTTGTTTTCATATTTAGTGGTTTCGTGCCCTTGGTGTCAGAAAGGACCTTTCCTGGTTGTCATGTCCCACATCAGAGGAAAGTGCGTAGACTGGAAACCGCTGAGGTCACATTTGAGTAACAGGGAATGGTAGGAGGGAGAACGGTCAGGCATTTCCCATCTGAGATAAATGTTGAAGATCATCTCGAGGTGCTGAGCTAGCATCACCCTATCAGGCACGTTGTTTCTATGAAGGTTTGAGAGGCAACAGGTATAAAGCTTAAAAATGATTATAAAGGGGCACCTGGGTGGCTCAGTCAGTTAAGCGTCCGACTCTTGCTCTCAGCTCAGGTCTTGATCTCAGGGTCATGAGTTCAAGCCCCGTGTTGGGCTCCATGCTAGGCATGGAGCCTACTTAAAAAAAATAATTATACAGAGGAGGTACCTGGCTGGCTCAGTCAGTAGAGCTTGCAACTCCTGATCTCAGCATTGTAAGTTCGAACCCCATATTGGGTGTAGAGATTACTTAAAAATACAATCTTTTAAAAAGTGACCATACAGAATAAGATGAGCAGAACTTCTGCAAGGCTAAAGGGGTCTTTTCTAAAAGCCTTGCAGGGGCACCTGTGTGGCTCAGTCAGTTGAGTGTCAGACTCTTGGTTTTGCCTCAGGTCATGATCTTGCTGTCATGGGATCGAGCCCCAAGTCGGGCTCCACACTCAGTGTGGAGTCTGCTTCAGATTCTTTTTCCCTCCCCCTCTGCCCCTCCCTGCTCGCTCACTTTTGCACACACTCTCTCTCAAATAAATAAAAATATTTTTTTTTAAAAAAGCCTTTCAAAGAGGATTTAGCTCATTTGTATTTCCCTTGGATGCAGGGGAACAAATAATAAATAGGGAAGAACAAATCTGTTTCTGGTGTCAGATCCAACGGTCAGAAAGGTTCCCCTTTTGCAATAGATTAGACCATGAAAGAAAGGGATGAAATAAGGTAAGAAGTAACAGCAAGAAAAAGGTATACAGGTCTGGTCCAGTCATCTTGGGAAATCTGTCTCCTTCAGCTGTCGTCTGCTTCAATTCCTAGAAATCTTTATTTCCAGGTACTCAGTTGGTGTGCAGATCTAATCAGGGTTTGGTGCTTTCTGTAGAGGTGACACATGGGGGGAATACCTGGCTGGCTCAGTCGGAGGAGTGTGCAACTCTTGATCTTGGGGTTGTGAGTTCGAGCCCCACGCTGGGTGGAGAGATTAAAAAATTAAATCTTAAAAAAAAAAAGATGTGACATATGGATCCAAGAGTCATTCCTTGAAGTTTGGCTGCACAAGGGTTAGTTAACAGTACCTGATAGGGGCCTTTCCAACAGGGTTGAAGAGAGTCTTTCTGTAGATGTCTTTTCCAATAGATGAAATCTCTGGACTGCAAGGTATGATGCTTAAGATCTTTATCTCCCAGGAACACACTGTGGAAAGATTGTTCTACTAAAGCATGGTTATTGTCAACAGAAGCAATTAGGCCTTTGCAATATTTAAGCATATCTCTTTTTACCATTTGTGGATCAGAAAGAAGCAGAAGCCAAGTACATTGGTCATCCTGTGATTATCTCAAAGGGTGAGAGTTTATAGGTTCCAAAGAGGTAGATCTAAGATGTAGGAAAACTAATGGCAGTGCTTTTGGCCGGAGTATTTGAAGGGCCTCTACAAATTTTGTTTGACAATGCCATTAGTGTGTTTGACTTGCCCTGAGGATTAAGGGTAGTAAGCACAGTGGAAGTGTTGTAACAATAGCCAAACAGCACAAACTTGCTGAAGCAAGTTCCCGGGTCACTATGAAGTTTGAGGGGGATTCCCCAGGTAGGCATGATCTTTTCCAGTAGGATTTTAGCCACAAAAATAGCAGTCCAGTGAGAAAACATACAAACCATTACCAAGACATATTTATATGCCTGAGATGGGGGAAGGTGAATAAAATCCATCTGCCAAACTTTGATCCTCTGGGCAACTTAAAGTGTCCAGGAGCAGTGCAGACAGGTTTTCCCGAATTATATTTAAAGGCAGGTGGGGCAAGCAAAGTAGGCACTCTGTGGTCTTATTTACATTTACCCACCAGTATTGGCTCAAAGGTTTTCATTTTATCAGCAGACTAATGACTGGATACATGTACAGTAGTCAGTAATGGGAATTTTAGAGTCTCTGGCAGCACTGGATTATTATTTGGCCCAGCCCAGAGTTTTCTTTTTTTTAATCAAACCAACAGTCATTAGGTTTTCAATATTGTTTTTCCTTTTCTGTGGCTGATTGTTGGGCATCACTATCATTTTTTCTAGATTATCATTTGGGGAGGGGAACATCCCTTTGGACCATGACAGAGGCTTGGCTGTTGGTTCCTTTGAGAACAGCATTCATTGTGGAAATATCAACTAGGTGGTTTCCTCTGGCCTCCAAGGAATCCAGTTTGGAATGCACAGGGACCTTGATACTGGCCAAAGCATCTGGCAAGAGTATGGCATCTAGTAATTCCTGAACATAAAGGCCATTTTTAATTTTGTCCCCACTAGAAGTGAGGAAGCCTCACTGTTTCTATAGCATTCCGAAGTCATGAGCTACTCCAAAGGCCCACCTACCATCAGTATAGATATTTGCAGTTTTGCCCTTGGCTAAAACGTGGGTCCAAGCAAGAACAGCCTGTTGGGCCACAATAGCTGAGGGCAAAGGTGCTGCCTTAATGACTTCAAAAACAATTGTAATAGCATACCCAACATAATATTTACCATTTTCGCCTTTTAAATAAGAACTACTGATAAACCACCAAAAAGTCTGCTTTATCCAAAGGAGTTTTCTATAAGCCATCATGGGGAGTCAGACAGTCATGAAGAGTATTGTCCACAGAGAAGGAAGAATGGTGGCAGGGTTAAGATTACAGCCAAAGAGTTTGGAATCCAGTTTTGCACAGTAGCCAGCTAGCCTAAGAAAACCTTATAATTGGCTTAGTTGGGGGAAGTTCAGGATGCCATGAAGCCTATTTGGATCTAAGTGTAGCCTTTGTTCTGAACTCAGGTGCCGCAAATATCAAACCAGAGTCTGAGCAAACTGCAGTCTCTCCGTGGAAACTCTGTGTCCCTTTAAAGCTAACAGGCTTAATGGCTGGATGCTGTCCCTGCAAAGACACCTGAGAAGGGGATCAGAGAAGCAAGTCGCCTAAGTATTAATAAAGCAGAACTTCCAGGTAACTTTCTATCTTCTAAATCCACTTTTAAGTTTTGGGAGAAGTAGGAAGGACTTTCAGCAAAACTCTGGAGCATTACTGTCCAGGTACACTGCTTTTCTTCCCCAAAAGGCAAAGAGGTAATTGACTGACCTTATCCACAGAGAAATCAATCACAGCGAAAAATCTGATGGAACAAATAAAAGATGTTGAAGGTCATCTGATTCACCTAGTTGGCAATTTTGGTTGTTGCTATCAAATTCTAGAATTATCTCCCCCTTTCAGGAGAAAAAAAATTCCAATGTTATTTTTCTAAGAAACCTCAGCCCAAAAAATGAATAGGGGCAGAGGAACTAAGAAGAAAAGAATGGGTATCTCTTAAAGGAAACAAGAAGGAATTGGTTTAAAGTAGGAACCTGTTGAGGTTTATTAGAGACCCCCACTACTTGAACCATTTCAGTACTTTGAGCAGGGGCTGTTTAATAACAGTAGGGTCATGCACTGAAAGTGTAGCTCCAGTGTTGATAAGGACACAAAGAGATTCATCCCCAATCTGGAGAGTTTTTTCTCCAAGCTGGTAAAGAGGAAGGACTGGGAAAAGCCCCTGTAGTTCTTCGGAGTCCTGTAGTTGGGAGTTCAGAGGGCACTGGAAAGGCTGGTTGGAGGGCTGAAGGCACCTAGAATGCTCGCGTTTGGAACAATCTTTCTTCCATAATGGTTTTTGCAATAATGGCAGAGACCAGGAGGGGGCTGGTTTTGTTTTAGGGGCCTCCACTTGTTGGAGTTGAAAATTAAAGATTTTAGTGGTCTTCCTTGTAGCTGAATTCTCTGGGATGTGGGTAGACCACTTTGCTAAATTAACTGAATCTGAAGTGGATAGTTTCCCATTCCATCCTAGTCCTTTTAACTACAAGGGAAAAATCCCGGTTCAGCCCTTTAATGAACACAGAATTGAAGAGTACCTGAGTGGATTTAACATCCAGAGGGAGGCCAGAATTTTCCTTAAAAACAATTCAGAGTAATAGTCATGTACAGGTTCACTGGGTTTCTGAGTGCAAGCTTCAGTCTTGTTCCAATCAACAGGTCTTGGGAAAGCCCTAGGGACTGCGAGGTGAAGTTGTTTGGCAACTGCCCAGCCTGATCATATAAAAAGGCATGGGGTTGGTCTCTCATTTAAAGTTCTAAAGATGGGACGCCTGGGTGGCTTAGTCAGTTAAGCGTCTGCCTTCGGCTCAGGTCATGATCCCAGGGTCCTGGGATCGAGTCCCGCATCAGGCTCCTTGTTCAGCGGGAAGCCTGCTTCTCCCTTTGCCTGCTGCTCCCCTGCTTGTGCGCTCACACTCTCTCTCTGACAAATAAATAAAATCTTAAAAAAAATAAAGTTCTAAAGATTTTTCAGGATCATCCCAATTAGCTGTTTTCAACCAGTGCTGGGCCTGGCCTTCAATAAGCATGTCAACTAGCTGATACAAATCTGAGGAACCTGGTTGGCAGGTCTGAACGACTGTTAAAATCCTGGGCAAATCTATGAGGATCTTCAATAACTCCAGGAAAATCTTTGACTATGACTCATAGTTCAGCCGTAGTCCAGGGGACATGGGAAATTAGGAGCTTAGCATCAGGATCCTCTAAGAGTCTAACTTTAAAGGGGCAGGTTCTAATGGGTTCAGAGAAGGGAGAGGGGAGAGGTTCAGAAAAAAAGGGAAGTCCACTGAGAGAACCAGAATGAGGAAGCAGAGGGTATAAAAGATGTGGGGACAAAGACAAAGAGGACAGGGGAGGAAGAAAAAGGCCTGAAAAGGGTTTTTTGCATTCTTTCAATTGTTTGTTCACCTTGGTTAATTTAAAATAGTATTTTGTAAAGAGATGATTTTAGAATCTTGGATACTCTTGGAAGCTTCAAGATATTAATTGAAATAGGTATCCCATTCAGTTCATTTTATTTTAGAGCTTTTCATTTCGTTCTAAGAAAAGCAAGTTTGAGAAGACCAAAAGTTCCCCATAACAGCCATTGGAGTCCTAAGTTATTTTTTGTTAAGTTGGTCCAATTAAAAATGCACATGAGGAGGAACCATAGTTTTTAAACATAAAACTGGCTGGGGTCCCAGAAGGAGGACCCTCCTGAGAGAATTTAGCAGATTGAGAACCCATTACTCAAAACCAGAGGTTCAGGAAACAGAAGAGTACTCACCAGGAAGGACAACACTTTCACAAAAAAAAAAAAAAATTAATCAGATCCCAAATAAAGTCGGAGAGCTCAACCAGAAGGAGGGAGCTCAGATCCGACAGGAGACTTACCGAACTAAAAGCAAGAAGATGACTCACAGAAGCAGAGAGTACAAGGCACTAACTGTGGGTACTTCACACGGTTCTGGGGGTCATTAGTTCCTCAGGGGTTCATCTCCTTTGGGTCCCAACAGTACATGGTGACCTTAAAAAGCAAAAGAGCCAGTTATTTTACCAGCAAAATAACTTCATTAGGTAATGGAGAGGAACTGCAACTCAAGACAGGAAAACTACAGTGAACCACAGGCAAGTCCCGAAAACAGAGGAGAGGGGCTTCCTTTTAGGAGGGGAAAGGAAGAAGCTGGGAGGGGCTGTTTTGCTGAGTTCTTACTGGCTGGATTGTTGCTGGGCCAGGAGAAATTCTTCCTCCTGCTGGGGCATTATAAGGTAAGCTGCTTCCTCTTGGGCAATGTGAAATACGCTTCTCACAAGCAAGTGGTAACACGTGAGAGCTCCCCCTTCAGGGCTTCCTGACTCAATTTTTAAATTTTTTTAAAAGATTTATTTTTTTATTTATTTGAGAGCGAGAGTGAGCACGCATGGTGGTAGGGGCAGAGGGAGAGGGAGAGAATCTCAAGGAGACTCCCCACTGAGCACAGAGCCCGACGCAGGGTTTAATCTCACAACCCTGAGATCAGGACCTGAGCTGAAATCAAGAGTGGAAAGCTTAACCGACTGAGCCACCCAGGCACCCGCTGACTCCATTTTAAATAAGGTTTCCTTTATCTTCACACTTTCCACTCTAAAGCCTCTCCCAGGGCGCCCGGGTGGCTCAGTTGGTTAAGCGACTGCTTTCGGCTCAGGTCCTGATCCTGGAGTCCCGGGATCGAGTCCCACATCGGGCTCCCTGCTTGGCAGGGAGCCTGCTTCTCCCTCTGACCCTCCTCCCTCTCATGTGCTCTCTCTCTTTCATTCTCTCTGTCTCAAATAAATAAATAAAATCTTTAAAAAAAAAAAAAAGCCTCTCCCAAGTCCTTCCTCCCAGTCAAAATGTACCTCTCTAGGGCACCTGGGTGGCTCAGTTGTTAAGCGTCTGCCTTCGGCTCAGGTCATGATCCCAGCGTCCTGGGATCAAGCCCCACATTGGGCTCCCTGCTCTGTGGGAAGCCTGCTTCTCCCTTTCCCACTCCCCCTGCTTGTGTTCCCTCTTCTCGCTGTCTCTCTGTCAAATGAATAAATAAAATCTTGAAGAAAAAACAAAAAACAAAATGTACCTGTCTATTCCCTCAAGGCCATACTCTTTACTAGATGTCAGTGATATAATTCAGGGTTCAGGCACACTAATATTTTGATGATTTTGTTTCCCACATGCCCCACATAAGAGTTTCAAGGAATGTATTATGATGAATATTAAATCAGCAAATTTCTTAGGGGCCTAGTGTGAACCCAGCACTGGGCTAGAGCCTATAGCACTGTATTAAGGAACAGAAAAACTGCCACTGGGGTGCCTGGGTGGCTCAGTCAGTTAAGCGTCCAACTCTTGATTTCGGCTCAGGTGGTGATCTCAGGGTCGTGAGATTGAACCCCGCGTCAGACTCCATGCACTGCACAGAGTCTACTTCTCTCCCTCTCTCTCTCCCTCTGCCCCTCCCCCTGCTCACACACTTGGTGCACATGCACTCTCTTTCCAATAAATAAAATCTTTTAAAAAATACTTTATAAAAAAAGAAAAATTGCCACAGTAGATTTATCCAGCCTACTCCCCAGTTGCTAACATTATCAACAAAGAACACACTCCGGAAAAAACAGAGATGGGGCACCTGGGTGGCTCAGTTGGTTAAGCGTCTGCCTTTGGCTCAGGTCATGATCTCAGGGTCCTGGGATCAAGTCCCATGGCAGGCTCCTTGCTCAGCAGGGGAGTCTGCTTCTCCCTCTGCCCCTCCCCCTGCTTGCGTGTGTGTGTGTGTGTGTGTGCGTGCATGTGCACGCGCCTCTCTCTCTCTCTCTCTCTCTCTCAAATAAATAAATAAATAAAGTCTTTAAAAAAAAAAGAAAAGAAAAAACCAAGATGGAACATTCATACAACCTTTCTGGCAGGCTTTTTAGCCAAACGTAGAAAAAGCTTTAAAAAGTCACATAATCTTTGACCTGTAATTTTACTCCTAAGAATTTATACTAAGGAAGTAATCAGAGATACATACAAAGATGCAAGTGCAATGATGTGTATTGCAGCATTATTTATAATACTGAAACAATCTAAATATCCAAAATAGAGGGCTAGGTAAATAATTCATTCTTTATCCATATGATAGAATATTGTATGTACATTAAAGTCCTATTAATGCAAGACTCTTTAAAGACAGGAAAAATCTATTGTTGATTGTGAAAATTTTTGTTTTAATTTTATGCATAGAAAAAGACTGAAAAGATTTACCTTAAATGTTGAAAAAAATGTTTATCTCAAAATGATAGGATTATTAATGACCTTTTTTGAGCTACCTGTTCTAAATTTTCCACAAGAAACATTCTTTTTTAATTGGGAACAAAACAATGAAACTTTCTATTTTTAAAATGTAATATTCCCTGAGAAGGACTACTTGTCTTCCTCATAACATCAAAGAGTAACTATATTCCCAGCTTCTCCTAATGTAGCCATTTATAGTTTTGCATTTGTAAATGTGTTTAACCTTTTTAAACCTTTTGGCTTCTGGTTAGTAACTTGTCCTATTATTTTTTTGAAATAATTATACATTCAACAAAGGTTGCAAGAAATGTATAGGGAAGTCCCATGCACTGTTTCTTCAGTAGCCCCCAATGTTAGCATCTTATACAACTATAGTGCAATATCAAAACCAAGAAATTGACATTGGTACAATCCTCAGTGCTTATTCAGATTTCACCAGTTATACATGAACTCATTTTGTCTGGGTGTTGTGTGTGGGTGGGTGTTTAGCTCTATATAATTCTATCAGATGTATAGGCTTGCATAACCACCACCACAAATCAAGATCTAGAACATTTTCATCACAACAAGGATCCCTCATGTTGCACTTTTTTTTTAAGATTTTATTTATTTTAGAGCGAGAGAGAGAGAGCGCGCGCATGAGTGGGGTAGGAGCAGACGGAGTGGGACAAGCAAACCCTGCGCTGAGCGTGGAGTCCAATGTGGGGCTCGATCCCACGACCCTGAGATCATGACCTAAGCTGAAATCAAGAATCAGATGCTTAACCCATTGAGCCACCCAGGCTCCCCCATGTTGCACTTTCATAGCCACACTTACCTACCTCCCTCTCCAATTCTTCAACCCTTAGCAACCACTGAACATCCTTCCATCACTATAATTCTGTCATTTCAAAAATGTTATGTAAGTGGAATCATACAAAATGTAACCTTTTGAGATTAGCCTTTTTCACTCAGAATAACTATCTAGAGATTCATCCAGGTTGTCACAGGTGTCAAGAGTTTGTTCCTTTTTCTTGCTAAGTAGTATTCCAAGGTATGGATATACCAGTTTGTGTAACCATTCATTCATTGAAGGACATCTGGGCTATTTCCAGTTTTTGGCTATTACAAATAAAATTTCTATGGACAGGAAGGGACCCAAGTGGGACTAGGTATGAGCTATCTGATCTGACAGCCTAGAGAAGGGCTGGAGTAGTAAGGATGGGGCCAGGGTTTGTGACCAGGCCTTGTGTGAACCCTTAACCCTAACCTGCTCACCTTGGAGAAGCCCTGAGCAAGAACCCTGGCTATATCAAACTGTGCAAGATCCAGACAGCTCAGAAAATCTCCAAGATGATTGCCACATCACAGAATCTTATCTATCTCACTGCTGACAACCTTGTCCTGAACCTACAGGATGAAAGTTTTGCCCGGGGCAGTGACAGCCTCATCAAAGGGAAGAAATGAGCCTGGTGACCAGGAACTCCACTCCCAGAGAAGAAGTGGATCTGTTTCTCCTCTGGTTTTTGAAGAGCCAGCTCGGGGTCCAAGCACACCCCCATCCCACCCCCAGCATCATGTGATGGTCCCTCCTGCATCTGTCCTCCCAAGCCTTCTTGAATGAACAAAGCCTGACCAGTTTTGGGGGGAATGATTTTGCTCCTGCCTGTGTTGGCCAGAGGTGTTGGGACAGTGTGATTTCTAAGTGATTTCCTACAGTGTTGGTTCCTCCCTCCAGGTGGGGAGGTGATAACCATCATCTCAGGAATTCTCAATAAATTTTTATTACTTAAAAATTTTTTCTATGGACATTCACATTTTACTATTTTTTTTAATTCTTAACTTGTCACCCAAGAACCCAAGAAAGCCGCCTCCTCCTATATACTAGAAATTGTTGAACTAATCTATGTTTACCTTACTAATACTGGCACAGTTTTATGAGAAACAAGCGAGAGTAAAAAAAAACATGCAGTTATACCATATTTATTCTGTGAATTATACTTTTTAATGTATTTGTCTCTGCCCCTTGACCATGAACTATGTGGCGGCAGGGACCATGACTAAATTGCCTCTACTCCTAAGCCCCATGTTGGGGGCAGAATTTACTAAACAAACAAACAAATAAATTGCCTCTACTCCTAGGGCAGGACATAGGGCCTAGCATAGAATAGGTATTTAGAAAATGTTAGGATCTTGGGCGCCTGGGTGGCTCAGTCGGTTAAGCGTCTGCCTTCGGCTCAAGTCATGATGCCAGGGTCCTGGGATGGAGTCCCATATTGGGCTCCTTCCTCAGCAGGGAGTTTGCTTCTCCCTCCCTCCTCTGCCCCCCCCCCCCGATTGTGTGCTCTCTCTCATTTTCGCTTTCTCTCTCAAATAAATAAAATCTTAAAAGAAAATGTCAGGATCTCTAGGGGAGGGTGGGGTCCAAGGATACATGTTTTATAACAAACTCCATAGATTATAATAGGCAGTCAGGGTTAAGAACTACTATTTAGCTGGATAAACAAATATGGAAAGGGGAAGAAGGAAAGTTCATGATAGAAGAGAGCAGACTCAAGACAGCAAGGAGATGGGGGACGGGACAGGGGTATTGATGTTCTATTATTTTTCTCCACCTTACAGAGTTTTCTGTGTCCAGATTAACCTCTAGCCTGCATGGTAGGGAATCAGTGATTTCCAGCACTATGTTTGAGAAGTGCTATTACTGAATCCCTACGTCTGACTGGGCCAAACAAGACAGCTTGCATCTGCTCTGTTAGGTTTTACCTATTTGAAAGGCTGCTCCACACATCTTTGGAGCCAGAGACACCTTCAAGAGTTTGATGGAAAAAGCATTTGGTGATATGAATGAACTAGAGGTGCTTATTTGTTTAGATGGCATAATTATGTTTGGCGGAGCTTTGGCGAACAATGGCTCCTTATATTACTGGATCACCTGGGAAATAGCCTAAAACTGTCCCCTGACAAATGCCAGGCCTGCTAGACCTCAATAAAATATGATGGATGTATAAAGTCACAACAGGGGCTGGGCAGACTCTGGAATATCACTGACTGGTCAGGCCCCGAAATTTTAAAACATGAAGGGGATTCAGCAGATACCACAGGAGCTGGCTGAAGGACTGTTCAAAGATTGCAGAACACCTCAATGAGTTAGCTCAGGGTGATCAGATCAGAATCGGAACACACGTGATTGAAGAGGGAGGAGAGGCAGGTCAAAATACCAGGCCTGGGGCGCCTGGGTGGCTCAGTTGGTTAAGCGACTGCCTTCGGCTCAGGTCATGATCCTGGAGTCCCGGGATCGAGTCCCGCATCGGGCTCCCTGCTCGGCGGGGAGCCTGCTTCTCCCTCTGACCCTCCTCCTTCTCATGCTCTCTGTCTCTCATTCTCTCTCTCTCAAATAAATAAATAAAATCTTTAAAAAAAAAAATACCAGGCCTGGCAGTTAGGAAGACTTGTGCATGGGGCACAACTACGTTGCATATGAAAATAAAGCTTTCCTTGCAGGGGGATGCCCCAAAGCAAACAAAGCAGTTTTCCCCCAGGCAAACTGCTCTCATGCACCCTTCCTCTTGCGCTTTTGGAGACTGGCCGGCTGCCTGGCTCAGGGATCTGTTTTAGCATGTGTTGTCCTCCACTGCCATGGCTTTTTATAAATTGACAGCAGTTTTGAAGACTGGAGATCTGTGCTATGTCATAAAAACACAGAGGTGAGGATAACCACTGCATCTGCCAAGTGAGGTCTCTCAGCTGGTGAGACTTGGGATCCAGTTTTTAAAACTGAGTTTGTAGCACAAAGTGGACAATGACAGACAACACCTTCAGGTACCTGGTGTCCTGGAAAGCAGAGCCTTGGAGCTGAAGTCAGACCTGGACTGATTGTTTGAGGAAAGGGCATCTCTTTTTTTTTTTTTTTTTTTTTTTTTTTAAGATTTTATTTATTTGAGAGAGAGAGCAGAAGTGAGGAGAGAGAAGCAGACTCCCAGCTGAGCAGGGAGGCTAACACGGGGCTCAATCCCAGGACCCTGAGATCTGACCTGAGCCGAAGGCAGATGCTTAACCATCTGAGCCACCCAGCCACCCTGGAAAAACATCTCCTTTATGGTGGAGAGCTGAACTATTGTTCAGAGTGAGTACAGAGAGTGGGGAGGAAGGAGTCAAGTACAGGCTCAGTCTCTAGGATTGAGAAGACACCTGCAAAATGGTTTCCCTAAGTTTGCTTGGAGTCAAAGTAAGCTCTAACTTGAGAAGGCGAGCCCCATCTCACATTTTTTCACAGGCCCTCAAAATGCTTATTTCAGCCTTCGCCTGCCCTACTGAGATCTGCAGGCTAAAATCTCATACTGGAATGTGGAAAGGCTGTGACCTGGAGGTCCCTGTTCTCCTCCAAGCTGAGAAGTGAGGGAAGAACTGGCAATGATCCAGGTATATGCCCTGGGGTCTACCCTTCTTGAAGAAGAAGGTACCATGGCAGTCCAGGTGCTGACAACCACATTTGACATCAACAAAAGAAGCAGAAAAAGGTAGTGTTGCCAGAAAAGCAGGACTGGTAAGAGCAAAGGAAGAGCACAGCTGCTTTAGGGTTAATGCGATGGACCCTCAGTGACAACTGTAAATATGGCCCTAAAGAGGCCAGTAGATTATCATTATTACTATAATTTGGGTTGATTACTGTGCATTTTCATCTGAAAGAAGACAGTTTTGGAAAGTGAGGGGGAAAAAAGCCCTGAAGCCAGACAGAGTCAGGGTTGGATCCTGGCTCTCCCACTATCTATGCTGGCTTGGGCAAGCCAGTGTCCTTATCTGTAACATGAAACACTCCCAGTGACCATCAATATTTAGTACACAGGCAGTGGCAGATCCAGCTTTTGTGGGGCCCGAAGCTTATACCATTTGGGTTAAGTAAGTTTTTTTTTAAAGTGTAAAATTAGGTACAATCCTGAATATCTATTTAAAATGATACAATAAATGACAAGAAACTACAAGTTTTAAAAACTGACAAAATGTACAAACATCACAAAATTTTTAAAAAGCAACAGTATTTTTCCTTATATTAACTGGTACAACTCCTTGCTACCTTTTCTATATTTTTTGCCTGCATCTTTTGATCACCTCTTCATCTGATACCACTTTTGTACTATAATGTCTATAGAGAGAACAGGAAACAATTTTTTCCTAAGAGTTTAGAAAAGTTTCTTTCGGTTTCCTAACCCATCACTGATTAATGTCATGTATATATTCTGGGTTGTTGTCAAATTTGGGAAAACCTCTATCAAATCTCTATCATTTCTTGTATATATAAGCTGTAAGATTTTAGACTATGTCAAGTTTTTTATGTAATGACTACTCTTAAATAAGGTTTAGATTTACTGCTTTAAAAGTGTTGAGGGCCCTCAAGTCATTTCTACACTGGTACAGCCACCCATAACTTAACTATATGCAGAAGTAATAGCAAACCACATAAAATATATCCTGCTAACCCCAAATTAATGTATCTGTAACTCAATTTCTCTTTGGTTGGATCCCCAAAAGAATAGCTCCAGTAAAGGGGCACCTGGATGGCTCAGTCAGTTAAACGTTTGCCTTCGGCTCAGGTCATGATCTCCAGGTCCTGGGATCAAGCCCCAGGGAGTCTGCTTCTCTCTCTCTCCCCCTCTGCCCCTCCTCCCTGCTCGTTCTCTCTCTCTCTCAAATAAATAAAAATCTTTAAAAAGGGGCACCTGGGTGGCTCAGTCGTTAAGTGTCTGCCTTCGGCTCAGGTCATGATCCCAGGGTCCTGGGATCGAGCCCCACATCGGGCTCCCTGCTCGGCAGGAAGCCTGCTTCTCCCTCTCCCACTCCCCCTGCTTGTGTTCCCTCTCTCACTGTTCTCTCTCTCTGTCAAAAAATAAAATCTTTAAAAAAAAAATCTCTAAAAAAAAAAGAATAGCTCCAGTAAAAACAGAACTCTCCATAGAAAGCAAACAAAGGCAGAAAATGTAAAAGGAGCAAAAGTGTTTTTTGGGTTGGATGAAGATAGACAACACTCACTTTTAATACATCTTGTGTCTTCACAAGTAGGTTTAAACTTAATAAAAGTATTCCCCTCCCATATACGTTTAAAGTAGTCTAGTGTTGTGAATTCCATTGACAGAATTTGGAAAACCACGCCCCGGAAGAATAAAGCCTCAGAGGAAATCTGCTGGAGCTAATCTATGGCAGGAAAGCCTTCCTCACCACTGAATTCTAAACCCGTTCTGTGGCAAAAGACTTCCTAAAGGAGGACAGCAAAGACAGAAATCCTAAAGGAAAAGATGGGAAAGATTCAGCCATACTAAACTTAAAAATATCTGTGAGGTTAAAGCAAACAAAATCAAACATTAAAAAAAAAAAAACCTAGGGGAAAAAAGTACCTGTTATTCATATTACAAAGGATTGATAGCCCCAATATAGAAATCAATTAAAAATTTTAAAGCATGAGAAATCCAATAGGAAAACTGGCAAAGAACATGAACAGGCCATTCACAGAGAAAGAAATATGAAAAGGCAAATATTGAAACAACTGGCAAGGAGTTAGGGAAACCAAGCCCCCTCACCCTACTGTTGGGAATGTATATTAGTTCACCTTTATACAGGGCTATTTAACAATATAAAAATAACACTAACATTTGTAAGGAGCTTTGCACTGATTAAGTTATTCAATTCTCACTCAGCTTTATTGATATTCAATGTGCATCATTTGTAATAATGAAAAACTCAAGACTCCTCAGACACCCAACAATAGGGTTTGGTTAAATGGATCATGGAACCTCTATACAACAGGATTGAAATGATCTATATTTACTACATGAAAAGCTCTCTAAAATAGAGTTAAGTTTTTTTTTAAGGCTACAGAAGATGATGTACGATATCCCATTTCCATCGTATAAAAATTGCATGAATATCTATCAACATATGTATACAGAAAAATCTTGGGGAGGGGCGCCTGGGTGGCTCAGTCGTTAAGCGTCTGCCTTCAGCTCAGGTCATGATCCCAGGGTCCTGGGATCGAGCCCCACATTAGGCTCCCTGCTCAGCGGGAAGCCTGCTTCTCCCTCTCCCATTCCCCCTGCTTGTGTTCCTGCTCTCACTCTCTCTGTGAAATAAATAAATAAAATCTTAAAAAAATAAAATAAAAATATGGGCACCTGGGTGGCTCAGTTGGTGAAGCGACTGCCTTCGGCTCAGGTCATGATCCCGGAGTCCCGGGATCGAGTCCCACATCAGGCTCCCTGCTCAGCAGGGAGTCTGCTTCTCCCTCTGACCCTCCTCCCTCTCATGCTCTCTGTCTCTCATTCTCTCTCGCAAATAAATAAAATCTTAAAATAAAAAAAAAAATAAAAATAAAATCCACGCTTCAAAAAAAAAAAAAAAAAAAAAAGCATCTGCCTTCAGCTCAGGTCATGATCCCGGGGTCCTGGGATTGAGCCCTGCATGGGGCTCCCTGCTCAGCAGAGAGCCTGCTTCTCCCTCTCCTTGTGCGCACACTCTCTCCTCTCTCTCTTTCTAATAAATAAATAAGATCTTTTTAAAAATCTTGGGGATATATAGCAAAATGATAACAACGGTTGTTTCCAGGTGGTGGGATTTTAGATGATCTTGATTTTCGCCTCCTGGTTTTCCACGACTGCCTTCTGAACGTCGGCTATCCACACCACTCCTGGGCAGCAGGGGCACAGTGGGCTCGATGTGCACGCAACCTGTGGTGGTACACAGGGCTCCAGGCTTACGGGAGCCCCTGTTTTGTTTAATACCCTACTGTCATGATTTTGCAATTTTGAATAATTCACGAATAAGGGGCCCCACATTTCCAGTTTGCACTGGGTGCTGCAGATTCTGTAGCTGGCCCTGTCAGGAGTATACCTTGCCTCTCCAGCTGTCATCCTGAAACGTCCGCAACCGCCACTGCTGTGAGAACGTGCTGTTTTCATTTTCCTTCCTTCACACAGAAAGGAAAACCTCTCGACAAGGAGGCTTTGGACTCATTTTTTCCACTGTCAGCAGGCTGATCAACCCTCTCCCTGGAAGAGGAAGGAAAGCCTCTGAGGACCGACTGTTGTTCTTCCCTATTAGATTTTAGCTTTACACTCTCTCCCAGCCCCCAACAGGATGGATTACCGGTGTCCCTCACAATATCTGCCTATACCTTCCAAAATGCCGATCCTGGCAGGGGAAAAGCCTGTTCTCCTGAGTAACACAATCAATGGCAGCAACTACTCTAGCGTCAAACACATTTGCGTACATTACCTATGTAAATTGTCTTTAGGTCATTCAGTAATGAGCCCATGACCGTGGCCATGAGATTTCCTTATAGTTTATTCCCATCAACTAAGCTTTTCATTGTTAGAAACAGTTTCATATAATCTTCCACTTGGAGATTTCACTGTGCATTCCTCCCTTTGGATCTTTTGTAAAGATATATTTTTTGAAAAACTAGCTACCCCCCACCCCTAAGAAATCATGCTTTTGCAATGTCAAAATTATATCCTTAACCTCCTTTATCTCTACCTTTGTTTCCTATTTCTAAGGCAGTATCTACTCAGAGGAAAGAGGGTCACAGTCCTATAGTGACTCAATTGCCTTTAAAACAGTGGTTGTGACATCTTATCAAAAGTTTCATGAGGTCAATTTATATTACATCCACCGAATATTTTATCTGCATGCTATTTAATCCTTCAAATAAATCCAGTTAACTAGGTAAGTGTTATTGAAATCACATCTCCTCTAAGGAATTCTTTTGGTCCAAATATCTTCTACTAGCTTTTCTGACATGACAGTCAAAATTCCCAGTTCTTGAGTCACCTCTGTTGTCCCATAGTTGCCACATAAACAAAAAATGTCTAATTTTGGATATTGTCAAATATACATGAAAGTATAGAGAACAATGCAATTAAGTTCCAGGTACCCATTACTCAGCTTCAGCAATTACATTCTGCCAATCTCCATCATCACTTTTTAATTTTGTTTCTTGATTTAGAGGAAATTTTGAGCATTGGGCTCTCACTAGGAATACAGCCAAATTCATAGTCTCACTTGAAATAAAGCTGCCACCTCAGGAGCGGTTATCTAGTTAGAATCTAAAAGCATCCCCATTCCCAGATTCCCCATCTCTAACCAACCCGCTCCCCAACTCCCCCTCCTCCCACCCCTGTGCTGCAACCGGCATTTGTCCCAGCTAACTGATCTAATGATCTAATCCTGTCTCCTTTCAACTACGGGAACATAGGACAGGGAGGCTTTGAGAATACATTTGTTCAGCATGCTGCAGAAGAGGCAAAATTGCTGTCTGACCCGTGCATCCCAGGGCAATTCCATTTCACCTCTTTACCTTCTGGAGAGGTGAACAAATAACAGAATTAGAACAAAATTTATTTTTTATATCTTTTGTTCAGAGATCTGTTTAGGGGCACCTAGGTGGTTCAGCTGGTTGAGCTTTCGACTCTTGGTTTCGGCTCAGGGCATGATCTCATGGGTCCTGAGATGGAGCCCCCCTCTGCCCCCGCCCCCGTTGGGCTCTGTGCTCAGAGGGGAGTCTGCTTGAAGATTCTCTCCCTCTGCCCCTCCCCCCACTTGTGCACACATGTGGACGTGCTCTAATAAATAAATCTGTTTTTTTTTAAAGATCTGTTTAAACTGATAAGAACAGATACTACACTTGGGGCGCCTGGGTGGCTCAGACGGTGAAGCGTCTGCCTTCGGCTCAGGTCATGATCCCGGGGTCCTGGGATTGAGCCCCACATCAGCAGGGAGCCCACTTCTCCCTCTCCCTCCGCCTGCCGCTCCCTCTGCTTGTACTCTCTCTCTGTCAAATAAAAAATAAAAAATCTTTAAAGAAAAAAGATCTGTTTAAAAGCATGCCATGTCTATGCATGAGAAAGTGGGTATTAAGCAAAGAAGGCAAGAAGAGCAAGGCTCTGAGGGAGTAAAATGGAGAACTAAGTTATGGGTCATGGGAAAGGAAGCAATAGTTCTGGGCTGCCTCTGACACTTATCTCCTTTAATCTTCCCAACAACTTCAGGTACAATTGGATTCCCATTTTACATCAGAGGAAACTGAGGATTCCCATTTTACATAAGAGGAAACTGAGGAAACTCAAACTTCAGAAGTCCTGTGGCTCCAGGCACCCAGTCTGTGAATGCTGGGAGGAGGAATTCAATCTTACCTGAATCCAAAGCTGTGCTCTTTCTACCTAAGCGGTAGGCTTGGGAGCACTGGGCACTCACACAGGACATTTGTCGGGGTCCCCAAGACAATCTACTTTGAGGCCTCAGCCTGCAAACAAATGCCACTTTGTAATGAGACTTTCTCTCTTTCTCACCAGATGGTCCCCTAAATTAGTTGAAGCCTGTGGGCCTTAAATATAAAATAGGCGGATGCATCTTGATTATAATACGGCAGTTTGGTTTTAGTCGCAAGCGTTATGCTTAAAATGTAAGAATGTGATTGACTTATAGCATTTTCTTTTTAAAGGATGAAAATCCCTTGTGCTTGATCAGCCCAGCCCCTGGATGCCTGGCTGCTGCTCGCCCAAACAGACAGAACTATACACCCAGGCAGGCTACCAAAAGCAAAAGTTCTATAGCCACCTTCCTCAGACAGGCCTGAGCCACATGACCTTCACCCAATCCACACTGCTGACGTTGCCCCTTTGAGATCCAATGGAGGCAGTTCATGCTTTTCCTCCCTTGGCCAGACTAGGCAAGCTGTGTTTCCTCAAGAAGCCCCTGGCTTGCTGCAATATTACCCACCCAGCTCCTTCTTTGCCATCACCGTTTACCTGACCCTGCTGATCCCTCTGGACTGGACATCTGCCCTTTTCTTCCACACTGAGCTGGGGAGGGGGGAGAGGCAGCTTTAAAACCTGCTTCTCTTTTACTCACACTTAGTATGCCTGTTTTGTCTGTATGTAAAGGCCCACTCACCTACAGCTAGGAAAAATCCTGCTCTTGTATCTAACTTTGGAACTGAGAAATCAGTCTTTATTCAGACACCACGCTTCCTCCACAAAGCATGGCAGCTGGGGTGGAGTGGGGGCAGCAGTGAGGTTGCAGGATCCAGGAGGGATAGCGAGAAAGGCAATGCTGAAAGAAGAGAGAGGAGCAGTCTCCTCAGGGAAGGGAGATGTTATCATAGAGTTAAGCAGGCAGCAGTAAGGAAGATGAATTCACAATTCAGGAAAAAGGGAGAAGGGGCTAAGTACCAAGCACTATGCTAGATGCTTTACATATACCAAAGGAGGAGGGACCGGAAATGAGGAGAAATTTATGAATGCTATGACACTAATTTAGGCAAAAAGTAATGAAAGACTTAGTAGAATGGTAGCAGTTTGAATGGAAAGGAAAGAATAAACAGGATTCACTGTGAGGGGAGTTTCAGGCTAACTTACCAACTGATTGGGTGCAGAGGTCAGGGAGGAGGAGACCAAGAGAGCTTTGGGTTTTCATAGTAAGTGACTGGGAAGATAAGGGACATTAATAGGAAAATGACTGTCAGGAGATGGACGTAGGCAAGGTTGATCAATTTGGCTTGGGACCTAGTTAATATTTAAATTTTTTTTTAAAGATTTATTTATTTATTTGAGAAAGAGAGAGAGTGGGAGGAGGGGCAAAGGGGAAGGGAGAGGGAGAGGGAAAGAATCTCAAACAGACTCTGAGCTGAGTGTGGACCCTGACATGGGGCTCGATCGCAGGATCCTGAGATCATGAGATGAGCTGAAACCAAGAGTCAGACGCTCAACCGACTGAGCCACCCAGGCACCCCTTGAAATTTCTTATAATACAAATTTTCAAACATAGAGAAGAATTGAGGAAATAGGATACTGAAGTCCCATGTACCCATTACCTAGCTCAACAATTATCAATTCATGGCCAATCTTGTTTCATCAATATCCGACCTATTCCTCCTTTCCCCAACTGGATTATTTTGAAATAAATCCCAGATACATGATACCATCCATAAACACTTCAGTATGTATTTCTAAAAGATACTCTTAATATAGCCACATACAATTATCTTACCTAAAAAAAATTAATCATCAAATACTTAATGTCATCGGTAAGTATTCAAATTTCCTCAACGGTCTCCTTGTTTATAGTTGACTGGTTAAAATCAGGATCCAGATAAACAGACCCATTGAATGTAAGATTCTGTCTAAAACTGCCAGGTATACATACCAAGCAGGCAACTGAAATTTCAGGTCCAAAACTCAATGAAGAGGTAGAGGCCAGGAATACAGATTTAGAAATCATCTTCCCAGAGGGAATGATGAAGCTATTTGAATAAATGAAGCTACTGAGTAGATACCATAGAAGGAGAATATAGCAATAAAAATGGCCCAAGGATAGAACCTTGGGGAACAACTACATTCAGGAAGAGAAGAAAGAGCCTCCTGGGATGGGGATAGGAGTAGTTTGAGAAAGAAGTGAAAAGTTGGAAAAGAAAACAAGATAGTGATGTCACTGGAGCCAAGAAATGAAAGCACTGCACAGAGGGAGGACCACACAATTTTGCCCACTTAATGTTTTCCATCACAAAAGTCTTGGGCTGGGGCACCCAGGTGGCTCAGAAGGTTAAGTGTCTGCCTTCGGCTCAGGTCATGATCCCAGGGTCCTGGGATCAGGCCCCAAGTCAGGCTCCCTGCTCCCTCTGCCATTTCCTCTGCTTGTGTGCTCTCTGTCTCTCTGTCAAATAAATAAATAAATAAAATCTTAAAAAAATAAAAGAGTCTTGGGCTAAGACTCAGTCCCTGCTCTACTGTGTAACTTTCTAGCTATGTTACACATTAAGCAAATCATATCTGTAAACCTAACATTCTTCAGATGTAAAAAACGGATAAGACCAGTCCTTCCCATTAAAAGGCTTTGTAAGGATCAATGAGAATGGATGCACGTGAAGAAGGCCTTTTTTTTTTTTTTTTTTTAAGATTTTATTTATTTGCGAGAGAGAGAATGAGAGACAGAGAGCATGAGAGGGAGGAGGGTCAGAGGGAGAAGCAGACTCCCTGACGAGCAGGGAGCCCGATGCGGGACTCGATCCCGGGACTCCGGGATCATGACCTGAGCTGAAGGCAGTTGCTTAACCAACTGAGCCACCCAGGCGCCCCTAAGAAGGCCTTTTTTAACTGCAAAGTATTGGACAAATATGAGAGGCTATTCACTCAATAAACCTTTACTGTTTTTATTAATGTGAAACTATAACTTAACTGTTGAATGGAGGGTTAAGTTCTAATATTAAAAAAATGCTGAATTTTAAAGGCCATGATTCTTCAAGTCTCACACTAGCTAGCTCTTAATGAGCATCTATCATCTGCTGGGCACTGTTGTAAATCCTCCACATAGGGGCACCTGGGTGGCTCAGTTGGTTAAGAGTCTGCCTTCAGCTCAGGTCATGATCCCAGGGTCCTGGGATGGAGTCCCACGTTGGGCTCCCTGCTCAGCAGGGAGTCTGCTGCTCCCTCTGCCTCTGCCCGTTCCCCCTGCTCATGTTCACTCTCTTTCTCAAATAAACAAATAAAATCTTTAAAAAACTACATCCTCCACATACCTTAACTCATTTGATCCCCTCAAAATCATGAGGTAGGTACTATTATGAGCCTTGTTTTACAGATGAGGAAGCTGAAGCTGAGAGGAGTTAATGAACTTGCCCCAGGTCACACAGCTAGGAAACAGGTGAGCCAAAGCTCAAGCCAAGTCTTTCCTATGCCCAAACCTGACCTCTTAATCACTACATCAAAGTTCCTCTTAAAAATATGTCTCGAGGGCGCCTGGGTGGCTCAGTTGGTTAAGCCACTGCCTTCGGCTCAGGTCATGATCCTGGAGTCCCTGGATCGAGTCCCGCATCGGGCTCCCTGCTCGTCAGGGAGTCTGCTTCTCCCTCTGACCCTCCCCCCTCTCATGTGCTCTCTCTCATTCTCTCTCTCTCAAATAAATAAAATCTTTTAAAAAAAAAATATGTCTCAAGGGGCACTTGGGTGGCTCAGTTTGTTAAGTGTCTGACCCTTGATTTCGGCTCAGGTCATGATCTCAGGGTTGTGAGATCGAGTCCTGTGCTGGACTCCACACTCAGCAGGAGTCTGCTTGGGATTCTCTCCCTCTGCCCCTCCCCCCACTCGTGCCCCCCCAATAAATAAATAAACAATATCTTTTTAAAAAATATGCCTTGAGGGACGCCTGAGTGGCTCAGTCGGTTAAGCGTCTGCCTTCAGCTCAGGTCATGATCCCAGGGTCCTAGGATTGAGTCTCGCATCAGACTCCTTGCTCAATGGGGAGACTGCTTCTCCCTCTGCCTGCTGCTCACCCTTCTTGTGCTCTCTCTCTCTCTGACAAATAAATAAAATCTTAAAAAAAAAAAAAAAAAGAAATTAGTCCCTTAAAAAAAAGTATGCCTTGAGGGGCACCTGGCTGGCTCAGTCCATGGAACATGCAACTCTTGATCTCAGGGTCCTGAGTTCAAGCCCCACACTGGGCTTAGAGCTTAAAAAAATTAAAAAAAAAAAAACAGTGGAAAAAAATATGCCTGAAAAATTAGAAGATCACCATACCATAACCCTAATGAATTACAGATCTAGGCATTAAGCATCCATGCAGCTATCATCACAGAGACAACCAGACATTATATGGCTCCTGAATGAAGCACACATCCACCATCTATGAAGTTAGTTTTGCACCCCACCGCCCCCAAACCGAACCTGAATCAAACAAAGCTTTTAGATTAGGGTTACAGTTGCCAGATAAAATCCAGGAAACCCAATTAAAGTTGCATTTCAGATAAACAACAAATAATTTTCTTAGTATAAACATGTCCTATGCAATATTTAATATGTCCCATGCATTATATTTGGGACATACTTTTACTAAAAAGTATTCATTGTTATCTGAAATTCAATTTTAACTGGGTATCCTGTATTTTTATTTGCTAAATCTGGCAATCCTACTTTATTGTTTTTTAAAGATTTTATTTACCTATTTGAGAGAGAGAGAGAGCACGAGCAGGGGGGAGAGGCAGAGGGAGAAGGAGAAGCAGACTCCCTGCTAAGCAGGGAGCCCAATGCAGGGCTCAATCCCAGGACCCCGGGAACATGACCCCAGCCGAAGGCAGACGCTCAACCGACTGAGCCACCCAGGCACCCTGGCAATCCTACTTTAGATCTAACTACCATTTATAAGAAACACAAAGGACTGAGAAATGTACTAATCTGAACACTCACTAGATGTTTGATTATATTAAGAAATTATTAACTTTTTAGTTGTCTAGCTGTATTGTGGGTTTTTTTTTTTAAAGAAGCTCTTATCTTTTATAGATACACATTGAAATGTTTGTGGATGAAATTATATGATGTCCTGAAGGTCCTTCACAATAATTTGGAAGGGAGGGAAGTGGATGGGATATAAATGTAACAAGACTGGCTGTGAACTCATGATGTTGAAGCTTCCTTAAAAGTACATGTGATTTCATTATACTTTTCTATTTCTGTGTGTGTTTAAAATTTCCAATAAAAGTTTTTAAAAGAAACAATACCTAGCACAGTGACTGACATACTGTAAATACTTAATACGTATCTGTTGGCAGGCAATTTTTTTTTTTTTAAGAAAGCTCTCAGATGGCCATCAAATGGAAAAACATTCTGGAAATGAGATTACAAGCATGAATATACCTGAAAACACAAATGAGATTCACTTAGGGACCAAACTATACTCAAATGGAAACAATAATGAATTTGCCCAGACAAGGGAATTTGTTTATTGAAGATGAACAGTTGTGAAAGTCTGGGCAGAAGAGGTACATACATTACAGGTACCTAATTTGGGTAAACACATAAGACATCTTTAACCCTCCAAAAAGATGTTATGCGGAAAACAATCCACCTTAGGTTTTCTTCAATATTAACTATTCCAGTGAACTGCTGTGGAAAGCTATATTAATTTCCCAAAGGCCTTTGGACAGATTTTGAAAATTTGAGTGCTCACATGCAAGTAAATCGCCAGTTACTAGAAATTTATGACTTCTCATGCTGAATAATGCATGCACTTGACAGGAGGTCTTTATAAAAAATGCAGTATTGTCAATTTTAAATGCAGTGTTGCCTTAAGTGCTGGGTACATGAGGACAACCAAATTCCAAAGCAATCTCCTGCACAAGGGGCAGGCTACTGTGTTTAGTGAAGTGTTTAGTGTAGGTACGTGAAATAAGCTGTTTATTTTATGCTTAATATCCCACTATATGGATATGTTATAATTAATTCAACCATTTCTCTTATTGATGGATGTTTCCCACCTTTGCTATTATAGACAACAATGCATTTACCCTTCTACATTTAGCCTTACATTCTGGTGCTTTAATTTCTGGGAGAGATTATAAGTGCGTTGGCTGGGCCAAGAGTATAAATATTCTTAATTTTAATAGATACTAATTGCATGTATTTTTAAATTAGGGCTACAATGTGGAATGGTGTTCTAAAAATGCAATCACCTAGGGGTGCCTGGCTGGCATGATTGGTTAAGGATCTGATTCTTGGTTTCTGCTCAGGTTGTGATCTCAGGGTCCTGAGATCAAGCCCCGCGTTGGGTTTCATGCTCAGTGTCTGCTTGAAATTCTCTTCTCCCTCTGCCCCTCCCCGCCACATGCTGGCTCGTGCGCTCGCTCTCTCTCTCTCAAATAAATAAATCTTTGTTTAAAATAAATAGGTAATTGCATTTTTAAAATTATTTAACTACAAGTCAATCATCTTACTAACTTCACTACAAATGCTAAATATATTTCAGCTCTGCTTTAAGTAGAGAACTGGGTTCTCCAACAACCTCCAATTAACAGTGCCTTGGTATTAGAAATCCCATGGTTTATTGTTTCAGAGCATCCTGTAGCTGTACTTCCAGTTTGGTCCTTCCTTATCAGGAAGTGGCATTTTAAATTGTCATCTTGTCAGTCTCTGAATTCTGAGTGCCATTTCAATCTGTCCTTTCTTGGTCCTTTTTTGCAAGGAGAGACTGGTTCTCTGCACTCTTTAAAAAGGTGCCTAGGGGTGCCTAGATGGTTCAGTAGTTAAGCATCTGCTTTTGGCTCGGGTCATGATCCCGGGATCCTGGGATCGAGCCCCTCGTCAAGCCCTGCATCGAGCCCCGCGTCGGGCTCCCTGCTCAGGAGAGCCTGCTTCTCCCTCTCCCTCTGCTGCTCCCCCTGCTTGTGCTCTCTGTCTCTCTGCCAAATAAATAAATAAAATCTTTTAAAAATAAAATAATAAAACAAAAAGGTATTTTTTTTAAAGATTTATTTATTTTAGAGAGAGTGCAGTGAGGAGGGGCAGAGGGAGGAGAGAACCTCCAGCAGACTCCCCGAGGAGGAACTCGATCTCACGACCCTGAAATCATGACCTGAGCAGAAACCAAGAGTCCGATGCTTAACCAACTGAGCCACACCCAGGTGCCCCCCAAAAGGTATTTTTATTAGTAACTTTTCCTCTTTTACTTTTTGTCCCTCTAATCTTGAAGATCCCTTTATTGGCTACTCTTCAAATTCAAAAGTAACAAATGCTTGTTAGAACCAGTGAAACAATTCACTATGAGGATGTATAAAGACAAAGCTCATCACCTCCACCTCAACCTCCTGATATAATCAATATTAACAGCCTGCTGAGTCTTCCACAACTTTCCCTGCTCATACAAACAGATCACATATGTAAAATTTTGTTTACACCGAAATATAATCATACTATACATTGTTCTGCAACGTGTTTCACTCAACTATATATGTACATATATACATACATATATACTTATTATATATGTGACAATGACAATATCTAGTATTTAACAAAATATAGTGGAGATACTCCACAGTCTTAAGTTCCTTTCCAGTTCTAAAATTTTTGTATTCCTTCAGAGAACATACTACCATTATAATTATTTGTAACGAATTGTTCACTGTCTTTCTTCCCTGAGAGACTAAGAACTCCATGAAGGCAGGGGGCCAATTTTGCTCACCCCTCTAACTCCAGAATTTAGCATAGTACTGCCAGGATAGTAACTGGCTAAAATCTATTTGTTCATTGTTTCAGTGCTTCCCGAAACCTTCAGTCTACTTAAACTGGGTCACTGTCAATACTCAAACATTTATCTTTAATTCAGGCCCGAAGAAAGTCACCACTCAGTGTTATTTGGATGGAACCTAGTGACAGTACATTTTAAATATTTGGGGAAATTTGTATTTTTTAGCAAAAAAAAAAAAACCTCGCTACTACAAAAAAAAAGAATTTTTAAAAGATCACGTGTTTAACAAAGAGTTCTGCACTTGTAATTAGGAAACCTGGATTCTAGTCCCACTTCCAACATTAATTACCGTGTGGCTTTTAAGAAGTTCCTTTCCTTTCTGGTCCTGGGGTCATCTGTAGCTCTAACCTTCATTAAATTCCAAAAGTATGTACTGTCTACTGCTTGCTGGCACAGGCTAGGTGCTAGTGATATAGGGATGAATAATAATAACAGCCGACATTTAATGAATGCTTACTCTGTGCTTGGTCTTTTACTAATGGAGTCCTATGCACTCTCATTTATCTCCTATGAGCACTACCGTGATATTTTCTGTACTTTACAAAGGAGGGAACTGAGGCATAACGAGGTGAAGTAACTTTCCCAGCATACCAAAGGACGCGGTGAAGACAGGATTGGATTCCAGTCAGTGGGGCTTCAGATGCCATTCCAACAACCATAGAAAATCCTTGCCCTCATAATTCGAGGACTGTTTCAGTGGCTTGCATTTTGGTCCCAGCCCAGGAATACTGGGTGGCGCACCCTCCTCATCGATATGAGGATGCAACGATGCAGTAGCACGTTAGAGAAACTACTGGGAAACGTGACACAAGCGCGGCAAGCAGTAATGCTCTACCTCGCTCTCGCGGTTTCCACGCCGAGAAGGGGAAGAGGTGGGAGGTGTCAGCGGGTCGTACGCACGCATGCCTCCCATTGGGTACAGGAAAGCGCGCGGGTCACGCCAGCAAGACGCGCTTCTCTGAACTCAGCAGGAGGCGGGGAATAAGGGAGCGCGGCGTGCGTGCGGGCCCTTCCGACGTCAGCACGGGCCGACGGCTCCTCCCCGCTGCCCGCGCGGTCGCGGCGTTCACTTCCTGGCCCTCCCCGCCTTTAGTGAAACCAACGAGAGGACACCCCCTGCATCTAGAGCAGCCCGACCAGGAGCGTAACCGGGTGGCGCGCGAACGTGAGAGGAAAGCCGTGCGCGGCTGCGCTTTCCCGCCTCTGAGCCGTTCTAGATGCGGGTGAGTGCTGGGGCGTCGGCCCGCACCCTGAGCCGACCCGGGAGCGGACCGACCCCGCCCCTCTCCTGGGGGAAGGCCTGGGCTTTGGCCCAGTCCCAGCAGGCTTCACGCGGGGTACCCGGGCAGGTGCAGTGGGAGCGGTAGTTAGTGGGGGAGAGTGAGAGTCGCCTGCGTAGAGGCGCTGCCTTGGCCCCTCAGTGGGGTTTTGAGGTGACCACGTCCTCCCTCTCATTTTTGTTCTCCATTTCGTTCTCCTCTTCCATACTCCACCTAACTACCTTCACCTTCTAAAAAGATGCCATCGCAGAAACCACTGCGATGGTAGTTTTTGCCTCATTTGTGCCCATGTGCAGTTTTAAGTTTCCCTCTCCTCTGCACCAAATATCCTATCATGTACAACTCCAGTGTTACAATTTTTTGCCCCCCCCTCCAATGGAAAAAGAGTAATTTACGCATATGATCCATGAGTAGTATCCCCATCAGGAAGAATTCTGACATGCTATTCTCAAGCTAGGAGACACGTGTGAATTATCATATGTGGGCCAGAAATAATCAAAGTCCTATATAAATTACTTTTAGAGTGCATCTAGTAATTCCGATATTAAACAGAGCTTGTTTCCTATTAGTTCTCTTTTCCTTCTGTACCAAGTTCTGTGAGTGACACAGGAAAACCATCCTGCCTCTTTGCCCACTCCACCCACACTCAGCAATTATTCTGCCAAGCTATTCCACACCTTGGCCTTCTAATAGAAGTCAAAGTCCGTTTCCTCTAGAAGAAGACCAAGGGGTGGTTTCTTTATAGCAGGATGATAAGGTGGGTGCAAAATGTCAATTATGATTAACAGATTCCACATTTTTTTTTCATTTGTAGGAAAACAAGGTTATTCGGTAACTCATCTATTAAATTTTCAACAATATGAGTAGAAGCACTCTTCAGATCATTATTCTGTAATAGAAAGAGCATTGCACTGATATCAGGAGCTCTGATTTCTGGTTCAGTTCTACCACTGACTGTGTGACTTTGGGTCAGTTACTTAACATCTGTGGACCCTCTCTTTCCCTATCTGTAAAATGAGAGAAATGATATTAGGTAGCTTCTAAGGTTTCTTTCAACTTTTAAGAGACAAAGGGAAAAATCTAAGTAGCTCAGTAGAACATTCCTTGTGGAGATACAGAGGAGATTGGGAAATCTCAACAGTTGTACTTAAGGTTGGCTTTTCTTTTAATTTCTAATTGAAATCAAAGTGTAGACTTTTCCCTTTTTACTTCCCCAAAGAATAAGAAAATGCCTTTGGAGGAAATAAAAATGTTCATTAATGGTTCCCCAGATATGCCTATATTGAGTCAGTTCTCATCCAGATAATTTAACTATTTTCATTATGGGCTTTTATTAACATTAGTTGGTTGGGATACTGTATTGGAAACCATTTAGTCTTAGGAATGAAAGAGTAATATTAACATGTACGGTATCAATCTCAAGAAATTTGCTGTGATGTACTCAAACACCTAAAGACAGCAGCCATCAGTTAAATAAAGCACTAGGTTGAGAACAGAAATGCCAGCACAGATACCATTGGTGATTTGCTAATTGTAGGTGGTTTTATCTGTTCAATTTAAGGTTTTGATGTAAAGTCCATTTACATCTATGGAAGTATTTAAATAATATAAATGCAAGCTTTGAAATGAAATTCCTTGAGAGAATGATGGACTGACAACCTCTGTAACATTGGTTTCTAGGGTTAATGTTTTGATTTATTATTTAGTTAATTAATAGATGAAGTGCAAAATGGCCTCCCAGAAAGTTCTAGTGCATAGAGGTGTTGTAAAGTTCCAGTTTATACAGAACAGTGATCAGATACCATTGGAAGCTAAAGATCCTTAGACCTCTTGGTATTGGTACTCTATGCAACTAACTTGATTTCAAACTTGGGAACTTTATTTTAATGTTAAGAGCAAAATGTAAGTATATAAGGTATACCAAATCAAATTGCTAGACTAATCCTTCTCTATTAAGTATCCTAAGGATCTTTTTCTTTTTTTATAGGAAAAATGCTTTCTGAAAGCAGTTCATTTTTGAAGGGTGTGATGCTCGGAAGCATTTTCTGTGCCTTGATCACTATGCTAGGACACGTTAGGATTGGTCATGGAAATAGAATGCACCAGCATGAGCATCATCACCTGCAAGCGCCTAATAAAGAAGATATCTTGAAAATTTCAGAGGATGAACGTATGGAGCTCAGTAAGAGCTTTCGGGTATACTGTATCATCCTTGTAAAACCCAAAGATGTGAGTCTTTGGGCTGCAGTGAGGGAGACTTGGACCAAACACTGTGACAAAGCAGAGTTCTTCAGTTCTGAAAATGTTAAAGTGTTTGAGTCAATTAACATGGAAACAGATGACATGTGGCTAATGATGAGGAAAGCTTACAAATATGCCTTTGATAAATATAGAGACCAATACAACTGGTTCTTCCTTGCACGCCCCACTACGTTTGCTATTATTGAAAACTTAAAGTATTTTTTGTTAAAAAAGGATCCATCACAACCTTTCTATCTAGGCCACAGTATAAAATCTGGAGACCTTGAATATGTGAGTGTAGAAGGAGGCATCGTCTTAAGTATAGAATCAATGAAAAGACTTAACAGCCTCCTCGGTATCCCCGAAAAGTGTCCTGAACAGGGAGGGATGATTTGGAAGATATCTGAAGATAAGCAGCTAGCAGTCTGCCTGAAATATGCTGGAGTGTTTGCAGAAAATGCAGAAGATTCTGAAGGAAAAGATGTATTTAATACCAAATCCATTGGGCTTTTTATTAAAGAGGCAATGACTAATCACCCCAACCTTGTGGTTGAAGGATGCTGTTCAGATACGGCTGTTACTTTTAATGGACTGACTCCTAATCAGATGCATGTGATGATGTATGGGGTATACCGTCTTAGGGCATTTGGGCATATTTTCCACGATGCATTGGTTTTCTTACCTCCAAATGGTTCTGACAATGACTGAGAAGTGAAAGAAAAACATGTATACGATCACCGTCTAGGACAGGTATTGTCACTATTTGTAGTAACGACTACATATCCAACACAACAGTATGTTTCTTTTTCTTTTTTAGTTTGGTGGCACTGGTTTAGTTGCACATTAAAGTTTAGTGGTACATTTTTAAAGAGGGTGGGGTTTTTTTCCTTAAAACACGTGACAATTTCAAACATGTTGGAAAGAAATGTTTTAAGAATGATAATTTTGCAAATAAAAGATATATTTATAAATATTATATTTATGTGATAAATCCTAAATTATGAATCTGTGGCACATATTTTTGCTGATCGGTTAAAAAATTTAACATGTCTTTTTAGCTTTCTAAGATATGCAAATAAAATCTCTAGTTGTGAATTTGTGATTAAAGTAAAACTTTCAGTTATGTGTTTCCATTACTTGTAATGCTGGTATATGTTCTAAGCCTCTGCAAGTGCCCATGGATTTGCTTTCTCAAAATACACGACCAAGCAACAAAGGAAATTAGTTCCCAACTAATGTTAAAGTGAAAGTTGAATTCTGTCCCTGAGAGAAAAAGTGAAAATTACCTATAAAGGTTAATAATTCTCCCAGGAGCTAATTTAGTGGCATTCCTCAGCATACACAAGTTGTCTTAACTCTCTACTTCTCTGTGCAGACACTGAAATTGGAGTGGTCACTATGAAGAATCTATTATCAGTTGAGATTTCTTTACTTCTGCTAGGCAAATGAGTTCTGTGGAAGTCTCCTTTCAAGAACTTGTTTTGATAGTCTGGCAGTTTTACTTACCTGAGTGGAGTCTGGTCTTTGTTTACCTGTTCAAAATCTGAGATTTTCCCCATATTCATAGTTGCATCATATCCAGCGGTTTGGGATGTGGAGGCCTTAACCTCACCATTCACCTTGGATTACCATACCATTTGCCTAATTTCAGTGCCTGCCCAGAAGCTTTATCCAGGGGTGAGTACAGTAGCTCTTGTGCTTATAAATGTGTGAAATACTTGCTGCTGATTTGTCCTATAATTGGGCCTGCACATGCTCTATTAAGTCAAATCCATAACCCCCCCCCCCATAGGGTGTGAGACCATGACATTTTAAAGATCACTATTTCCTGTAACTGGCCTCATGCTGTTAATGGTCTCCCACAGCTTTTGCAAACCAAAAAGAGAATTTCCTCAAGAGGGCCTCAGGCTTCAAATTATTGGTCATCAGTGCATAAAGCGCTTTTTAAAAAGTTACCTGGTTTTCCTTAGTGGGGCTTTTGGTTAAAATGAAGCATTATTAATTTTAAAAAATAATAAAACCTTTTTATCAAGCACTCTAATACGTGGTCTCAGATGCAACTAATACAGATCAGGTCATGGTGAGTGTAAGTACAATGATAAACAGCATCTCCCTGAATGTGACACCCAATTTATAAGTGTCACCTTGCCCCAACAACAATATATTTTAAAGAACTATGCATTTAGGGCGCCTGGGTGGCTCAGTTGGTTAAGCGACTACCTTCGGCTCAGGTCATGATCCTGGAGTCCCGGGATCGAGTCCCGCATCGGGCTCCCTGCTTGGCAGGGAGTCTGCTTCTCCCTCTGACCCTCCTCCCTCTCATGCTCTCTGTCTCTCATTCTGTCTCTCTCTCAAATAAATAAAATCTTTAAAAAAAAAAAAAAACTATGCATTTATCACAACCAATTACATTAGTGTATCGAGGTATAATTGTAATAAATATATCAGAGAATGCATTCCATTGTTTGATTTCCTGGTGGGTGCTAAGGTAGAAATTGTTTTTTAAACCAAATTGATGCTCTTCAGAGGTGCCTGGCTGGCTCACTTGGTAGAGCAAGTAACTCTTGATCTTGGAGTTGTGAGTTTGAGTCCCACATTGTGTGTAGAGATTAAATGTTTTTAAGGGGCAGCTGGGTGGCTCAGTCAGTTAAGCGTCTGCTTCAACCCTGAGGTCCTGGGATCTAGCCCTCTGTCAGGCTCCCCACTCAGCAGGGAGTCTGCTTGTTCCTCTCCCTCTTCTGTCCCTCCCCCACCCCCTGCTCATGCTCTCTCAAATAAATATTTTATTTATTTTTAAGATTTTATTATTTATTTGACAGAGAGAGACACAGCGAGAGAGGGAACATAAGCAGGGGAGTGGGAGAGGGAGAAGCAGGCTCCCTGCCGAGCCAGGAGCCCAATGTCGGGCTCGATCCCAGGACCCTGGGATCATGACCCGAGCCGAAGGCAGATGCCCAACAACTGAGCCACCCAGGCGCCCCAATAAAATCTTTAAAAAATTTTTTAATGAACCAAATTGATGCTCTTGGTTGTATTTTTATACACAAGTATTCCCTTATAAAATGTTACTTGTCTTAATATGCTGTCTCTTTGAATTTATTTGTACCCAGTCTTGTAGATAAAATCTGATTCAGTAATACAGAAAATAGTACTATTGGGGTCCTGGTTACAGATTTGGTCACTGTGCATTCAGTAGCCAAAAACTGTAACCCTAACCTCACTCTGTTACTGGGGAAAGAATTGCAAAGAGTGGAGGTTAATGGAAATTAATCATGGTTGTGAATATATTTTACAAATGGCTAGTGACTACCACATTGGACAACACAGGTCTAACCAGTTCCAGAAGTGTGAGAGCCACTGGATGAGATGTGAGAGAAAATTTAGGGGTGCCTGGGTGGCTCAGTCAGTTAAGCGGCTGCCTTCGGCTCAGGTCATGATCCCAGGGTCCTGGGATTGAGCCCCACGTCAGGCTCCCTGCTCATGGGGAATCTGCTTCTCCCTCTCCCTCTGCCTTCCCTCCCACCCCAGCCTGTAGCTCTATCTTTCTCTCAAATAAATAAAAAATATATATTTTTTTAAAAAAGAAAATTTAAAATTTCTTCTAAAAGTTGTTTTTATTTTTCTGTATATCTTGAATGCAGTGGAAACTGCAACCTGACTTTTCACAGGCCCTAGGCCATCTCCTTGTGTGAATTTAATCACTAGATCTTCCTTCTCAAAATTAAAACATTGGGTTTGGAGGAAAATATAGATTAGACCCCTTGGCTTTTTTTTTATGTAGCTATAAGGTTGCTTGTGTATCCATTCTGATTTATAATGGCCAGATTTTTCTGTAATGCATTTAAACCCATCTACTGAGCTTTCTTAAAGCAGGGCACACCTGTATTAGGAAATTTACTGACAGTACAGAGTCTAGTGATGACGTACCACTAATTTCCCCTTCATTTGTTAAGAATATTGTGTTCCTTTTAGTGCCAGCTGACTTGGAATGATGAATTCAGTGAAGGTCTGAGTGGTTATGTGAAGAGCATTGTGTTTGGAGAAGTTGAGCGCTTTTTTGGCATACAAAGAAATTCAGAAATGTTTGCCAACCTCCCCACAAAGGAGTCCCCCAAAGTTTCATTAAAAAATAATCACTCAATAATTCTAGTATCATCAAGGATAAAATATTTAAAGAGCAATGGGAAAACTACTTGTTTGGAAAGTATGAAATGATGGTATATATCTGGGGTCTCTACCATAATTTTTTTAAAAGAAAGATAAATCCACTTCTGGGGTTCCTGGCTGGCTCAGTAGGAGGAGCGTGAGACTCTTGATCTCGGGGTCGTGAGTTTGAGCCCCACGTTGGGTGTGGAGATTACTTAAATTTTTTAAAAAGATAAATCCAAATTTATTTGTATGGCACCTGTATACTATAATATTCCTTGTATAAATTTTTTATCTATGAGCTCAACACTAGGCCTGGTATTTTGTGAAAGCAAAAGGAGCCCAAACTCATACAGTTCGTACAGGGAGTCAAAACAATCACTTCATGAAAGCTCTGCATGAGCAATAGAACAAGCTATAGTTTATTATTAGAATATGGTGGTCCCGGGCGCCTGGGTGGCTCAGTTGGTTAAGCGACTGCCTTCGGCTCAGGTCATGATCCTGAAGTTCCTGGATCGAGTCCCGCATCGGGCTCCCTGCTTGGCGGGGAGTCTGCTTCTCCCTCTGACCCTCCCCCTTCTCATGTGCTCTCTCTCTCTCTCACACTCTCTCTCAATAAATAAAATCTTAAAAAAAAAAAAAAAGAATATGGTGGTCCTTTTGCGTTAAAAAGTCCTCAATTTGATAAATGCTATATATTTTAACCCACATAATTCTCATTTCCTTGGTTGTTTTCACTGATTCCATGCAAGAACGGCCACATTTGATTAGGCTATTGCTTTGGCAATTTGGCAAAAGCCTTAACAGGAAGAGCAGGACCTAAAAATAAGACTCAAGATTTTCACTGGATGCATGGATGGATGGGAGTGATGGAATAAGGATGTCCTGAATGGGATGGGCTTGCATTTTTTTTAAAAAATGGAATGCTTTGGGCGCCTGGGTGGCTCAGTTGGTTAAGCGACTGCCTTCGGCTCAGGTCATGATCCTGGAGTCCTGGGATCGAGTCCCGCATCGGGCTCCCTGCTCGGCGGGGGGTCTGCTTCTCCCTCTGCCCTCTTCCCTCTCGTGCTCTCTGTCTCTCATTCTCTCTCAAATAAATAAATAAAATCTTTAAAAAAAAAAAAGAAAAAGAAAAATGGAATGCTTTGATCTAGTGAGTGACTAGGAGACATCCACATAGGCACTCAAAGTGTTGAATAAACAGGGATGTTCTAATAGTCAAAACACCCAGCCCCATATGATGTGACGGGAAAAGGGAAAGGCTGGTCCTAGCTTGATGGAAGAGTGAGTACTGGCGTTGGGAATCTCCTTTTCCATATTTACATCTCTAAGGCACTCACCACTAGAGGGAAGCTTCAGGGACTACTGCCCAGTCTCCACTCCAGTGCCATCCAACAGAAATAGGTGAACCGCATGTGTTGTTTTAAATTTTCTAGTAGCCATATTAAAAAGGTAAAGACACAGGTGTAATTACTTTTAGTATTTTATTTTACCCAGTATATCCAAAGTATTGTCAGTTCAACATGTAATCAGCAGAAAAAAAAAATAATGTGATAGTTTACATTACTTTTTTATTTAAGTCTTTGAAATCCAGTATGTATTTTAGAGTTACAGCACAGGTCTAACCAACTTCAGAAATGTTAAGACCCCCACCCCCCACCCCAAGGCTAATATGTGAAATGGGAGAAAACTTTAAGTTCCTTCTAAAAGTCCTATTTATTATTCTGGTTGTCTTGAATGCTATGGAAATTGCAACCTGACTTTTAGCAGGCCCAGGCCATCTCCTTGCATGAGTCCAATCACTAGACCTTCCTTCTGAAAATTAAATCACTGGATCTTCTTTCTGAAAATTCAATCACTGCATCTGGAGCAATACATAGATTAGACCCCTCAGCTTTTCTCCTTAGATTATAACTGAACCAAACTGCTCCTGTCATTAATTTTAATATTCACTACTCCTTTCCCCCATTTATCTTTTGGATATATTGATAGTCACAAAGCAGCTGCTAGCCCTGCCCTTGCACATTATACCCTATAATCTCCGCCATTTAACTAACTCTCCCCCTTATATCCTTTTCTAAATGGCGTTATCAGCCAAGGCTCCTAAATGGCATAACCTTTAAATGGTTACAAGTCACCTGGCTTGAAGGTGACCAATAGAAAAAGTTCAGCCCTCAGGACTGAGTCCAGTTTCAAAAGATTCTCTCCATATACCCCACTGATGAAGAGGGAAGCAGGAAAACATTCCCTCAGAAGCACAAATAAGACCCTGTGCAAGCAGCCCATTCTTAACCACATTCAAATCCTACTTCTATTTTCCCACTGTGGATCAGAGGCGTGGCCAACTTAGACTCCTCTCCAATAACCCAGAAATAAAGATGGCGATACGACTGTGGGCTGAGGTTATTTTCTGAAATGTGAAGGGAGACTTTCTGCAAAACAGGGTTTGCAGTCAGACCTAGGTCCAAATCCCAATTCTGTATGTATCTTCAGGAAAGTTATATAACCCCTCAGGTGCCTTAGTTTCCTCATTTGTAAATGAGAATTAAAATTTACCTCATGGAATCATACTAAAGATGAAGCAAGATACTGGAAGTAGAGCTTGTGCATATAGTAGGTGCTCCAGGAATGTTATCTCCCTCTCCTTCTCAGCCACCTGAACAAGTTTAACTAACACTTTACACAGCTAAATATGCACCAATCCCTTTTATTAAATACCTAAATGGTAAAATATTAAAATGTTGACGTGAATAACAGCTGGTATTGAATATTCAAATTCATAAGGGAACTCCTTAAGTTTTAAGATAACATCTGTACATTTAATCTGTGCCATGCAATAAAACAGCTCTTCCTCAAACAGTTTTTTTATAAAGTAAATACTTCTTGAGGAGAAGTTCAGAAGTTGCTTTTAAGAACATTAACTTAGAGCAAGTTCCCCTTGCACAGCAAATTAGACATTATTGAGCCCAAACTGCCCAAATCGGTATGGTTTCTCTCTCCTCACACTTTAATCAAGATGTTTCTCTTTACATAGGCAAAAACCACAGCTTAAATGAGACTCCTGCATTCCCAGTAAATGTATCTGGGCATTTGGTAGTTCAGAGAGAATTGGGTTTGACAACATCCAGAAACTTATGGGGCCATGTGCCTTCTCTCAGACTTCCACATTTGGGAGAAAGAAAGAGGAATTACTTTGTAGACTTCTTTCAAAATATTTTACAAAATACAAAATTTGTACCTTGTAAGTCACAATATAAAATCAGTACAGTATAAGTGTCCGAGTTTTTACCAGACTTTTAGCCCCTACCATTTTTAAAACAGAATAAAGCATTGCCAGTGAAAAATATTTTCTAGTCCTGTACTTTTGGAAAGCATTTAGGAGACACATTAACTTGACGGGCTAGAGACAGTGGTTATCCCACTAAGTGAAACTGTTTCTACTCTATATTCACATACATTTCAGGTTGAACTTTCTGAAATCTAAAATGCTTACACAAGCAACTTTTAGAAATATCTTAGTCAGGCAAAAGCGTACTTTTTCCTAATCCTGGATAAGTCAACTCTCCAAGAAACCTTCCAGAGCCTACAGGGCGAAAAGGACTCTCCTCCCATCCTCCTCATCCTGCCCAATCTAGTCCAGATGTCTAAGGGAACAGTGAATTTTGGCTTTACAAAATGAGTTCATCAGCATTAGACCTGATGAAAACAGAATCCAGACCAAGAAGTACATACAAAATCGTTCAGATCATGAGAAAAATTATTGGTAAGACATCTGTATGCAGAAACAGACATTTCAAGCCCTGCTGATAGGGAAGCAAAACTAGAAGAAAGTGCACTGCTCCTTTTAAAAGTTGTCTCAAATTTAAGCTCATTCACGGGCAGTATCAATCCAACATGCAGTTTCATCACAAAATCATCTCATTAGTGTGCAAGTTTCCAAGCCTCAGGGTTTCATCATGCATCTGCATAGAAGGACAACCCCAGCATTTGGTGACAAAGACAGTGCCCCCTTTTGAAATAGAAAGTGGGAAGAATAAAAACAGATTGCCCGACCTCAAAAGTCTCCCCAATATGGCTTTCCCCAAGGCAAAAAGGGAACTGAATTTGATTTGTTTTCAAGGCATATGTTGGGAGAAATGGCACTTCTTCCAAGCAAGTGCTTACATGATTTATTGCTTATTAAAACAGTCTTTTGCTCACATGCTTGTGAAAATCAATAGAAATTACTTATTTCACCACAGATTAAATGAAAGTTCAGTTATCATTCACAATCATGTCCTGTGATAAAAAATTAAAATTAGAAGGAAAGAAAACTAATCTGTGCATCTTTTAAATTTAGAGTTATTTCCCCCTATGGTAGAGTTCTGGGAACACTTACAATGAACCTGAAGGGAGTGAATGATTATACCCCAAAAGTTCCCTCTATTCACATATTAGCTGAAATTAAAGTACTTTAAAATTGAGGAATGGAACAAGAGCAATAAAAAATAGGATGTGGAAATCATAATTTGTTTTACTTTTAAAAAGATTTTAAAATGTGTAAGATAACCCATTTAATTAGAATTGAAAAATAATGAAGCATGTCATTCTCTGTTAACAATTAGGATTTTAATTAGAAATTATTTCACTAATTGATCTTTTATTTCTCCAAGTGTTCAAGGATAAAATTTGGTGTCCTTTCATTTTTCACTCCAGGAGACAAAAATTAATAGTACTAAGTAGTTTGGATGAACAGGGTATTACTAGGAGAATTCCAGTGAATCATCTCCTGTATGTTTTCCCATACATAAATTATATTCTCCAGGAGGCCAGCCTCTTAAGCAAACCAACCAATCAACGAACCAACCTGCATGCTTAATAGTCTCAACACAGATTAAAAACTGGTTCTCAATCACATTATTCACTCCTGTTCTGATGGAGTTGTAGTCCTTTACAAGTACTTTAATTAGTTTTAATACAATATTAAACAAATTAGTGTTATGGTTCATTATATGTACTCATTCTTTTACCTGCTATAAAAAGTATAAGGTATACATACAAAATATAAAAACATACAATACAAAGTATACATTTACATGCATTAGTCTCCATGTTGACAGGCATGACTTCTTTAGGAACTATTGCTGAGAGACTGGGATATTAAGAACAATTATATTTAATCTAATTTTTACTGCCTTAACACAACTAGTAACATTCTAAACATAAGTGTTCTGAAGGGCTTTCCAAATATATTTTAATGGCCTAATTCTTACTTGAGTAAGTTTCTGATTGCTTGAGACCTCAGAAGTGATGGTTATATTGACATAGGATGCATACATTTTCATTTTTTTCCTTTCATTATAAGTCAGTTCTAGTGGATACTCCTTTAGAAATTGGAACATTTTGAGTTTCGTGAAGAGCCTTGAGAGAGATATTCTCAAAATTAAGGAACCTAGATAAACAAAGTTAAAATATTTACCACATTTTGTTTGGGCATACATTCATTTCATATTCCCATTAATATATGACTGCTACATTATTCTCATGAACAACAAAAAAGTAAAATACTTATTGTAATGAAATACCTGTGCAAATTGAGTCATTTGCCATTCTTATATTTTTTGAAGTACTATGCTTAGAAGTACCGTATCCTCAGTAGCTGATTTGTATCCAAAGGAGGAACTTGGCTGGATATAATCATTGTTTGACAAATGGCATATGACCTTCTGTTTGGGGACTATCAAATTCCTCGAATTGGAAATGTTCATGACTACCCCTGGGATAAATCCAGCTGTCTGTTTTGGGTCCAGAACATTAGAAAAAAAGAAAAGGAAAAATGCAGCTGCCAAGAGACCACCACCAAACCACTATAATAGTCTGCTAGAAGAGGGCTGATCAGGCCTTTCTATTACTGCACAATGGGTCAGCCATCTGAGTTGGAATGCTGAATCATTGCAACTCCAAGACATCTGGATGTTTTTAACCTTCTCACATTGGATACAATCTAAGGAATATTTTTATATTTAGCTCATGTGTAATTTGCAAAGTTTGGTGACCGAAATTGGAAAAGTATTAGTAATTCCCAGTGGCTTTATAAATCGGTATTGGGCTGTCACCATTACCCAGATTTTTAAAAATATAAATTTACTCGCGAGCCTGGAAGCTCCTTAAGGGCAAGGGCCACTTGTGTATTATTCATCTTTGTGCCACATCACCTAGAACCTAGCAGGTATTCAATAAATGTTCATTGAGGGGACGCCTGGGTGGCTCAGTCAGTGAAGCATCTGCCTTTGGCTCAGGTCGTGATCCCGGGGTCCTGGGATCGAGTCCCACATTGGGCTTCCTACTCAGCGGGGAGCCTGCTTCTCCCTCTCCCTCTGACTCTGCCTCTCGCCCTACTTGTGCTCTGTCAAATAAATAAATTAAAGTCTTAAAAAAAAAATGTTCACTGAGCTGAACTGACCTTGGCTGAGTATGTCAGATACATAGAAATGGCTACATTATAGGCAGGCTTGACACAAAGTTAATTCTGAAACTAAAAATGAACTGAAGATACATTGCCTTAGAGAAAACAGGCTCTCCCTGTATTCCTACTTTCAGGAATGTGGGTAGACCAGGTTTCCTTAAAGCATAAGACCTCAAGAGGCTGAGATGCTAGTTTAACCTCTTTGAATTGGCTTTCCTGCATGACCTAATGTTGAGACACTGACCAGGCTCCCAGTGTAGAGTGACACCCCTGACTAACACCATGACCTGAGGCCTCAGACCCAGGGGAAGGAGAAAACATACATATTTAGTCCACATCACCAAGGCAACAGTCACTATACCTCAGCATAGTAGGAAAAACAAGCACAGATGATGGTGTTAAATATTTTTAAAGTATTCCCTACACCCACTGTTAACAGTGGTTAGAAATAAGGATAAATTATTTCAGAAACCAGGCAATTAAAGGTTTTAACTACTCTAATATGTGTGTGCTTTGTTTTTCATTGCTAACACTCCATAGGCAATCTTGGTCGATTAACATTAACTTAGTACCAAAACTAGATGTTCAAAGTCTGGTTTTGACATCAGTGACTCAGATATTCTCTTTTTAAGAATGTAAGGTGATACAGGCCTCAAATAGGGTGCCTCATCCCTCAAGTGGAGACATCTGAATTTGAAACTGGTAAGTCAGCACAAAATGAGACTGTTGAAGAAACCTACCCTGAAAGATGATTTATAAATGGGTCACTGATGAGACTACACTTTTATCCATCAGGAATAAATAGTAAAATATAACAATATACCAAGTTGTAGAATATAACTGTCATGACAAAGGAAAATATTCTACATAGAACTTAAAAAGAATATAGGAAGTAAAAATATCAGGGTTCCTCTACAGGCTAGGAAAGAAAGATTGTGGCAGACATAAGCATTCTAATTAATGATGAAGTAGGAAAAATTCTCTAAGCCTTACACCAGCCCAGATGAAATATTCCCCCAAATTTCAACCTTCCTTTACTCTTATTCATGTTCACCAAGAAACTTCCTGTTTACTGATTGTGTATCCTAAGCAGACTTACCACCATAAATTAACACATTCACATTCTAATGTGGGACTCCTCAAGTCTTACAAGTTTCAGTAGTGGGAAATAGTTTCTCAGTCTGAGGGTCAGAGCCTGGATCAATAACCTTCACCCATGTTATATCTTGGGGGCCCAGCTGCAACAGCCAGCCAAATGGTCTCTCTCTTTTTACTATCCACCCTCACCTTTCTCACCACCTTCTAACTGTAACATGGGTCACCACAATCTTGTAAATGTCTGTATCCATCTGAAAAATAAAATCACATGTCATATATTTGTAAACAACCAAATGAAAATGAGACATTAGAACAGCAAGGTTATTAAGAAATACCTACTGTCACTATATAAATTCCCATTTAATTCTCATTTAATTCCCAAAACAGCTTACTGTTCTTACTGAAATAGGTCCATGGCCTTCATATAACACTTATGATAGGAGATACATGTTCTTTGGGGGATACCATGAGGACCCAAATCTGGAAGTTCTAAGCATCTGTGTAGCATGAGTTTACCCAGCTTCAAGACAGGGCACTAAATAAATTCAACCTGAATCTCATCAAGCCTATCTGTTTATGGGTTACGCGGGGGGCATAAAAACAAGTTAAACTACTTTACAGTGAAACTGACAAAATCCAGAATGGGGGAGAAAACTCTGTAAGACAAAACAACCAGATTTCTTCAATCATTAATTTAAAGGGGAAAAGACAAAGGGAGAACTTCTAACTTAAGGGACTTAAACAAACAACCACCAAATGCAATATATGGACCTTGTCTGGGACCAATTTCAAGCAAACCAATGGTTAAAGAATAAAAAAAGAGGAAATCAAGTTCACTTGTCACATATTTGAACCAGATATTTGATCATATTAAGAAACAGTTAAATTTTTTAGGTATGATGATTTTTTTTAAAAAACCCACTTATCTTTTAAAGATACATATTAAAGTATGGATAAAATGATATATCTGGGATTTGCTTCAAAATAACTGGGGAGTGGGGTGGGGTGGGAAGGAGTAAATGAGATACAGATGAAGTGAGATTTGCCATGAATTGAAGCTGGGTGATGGATACAGAAAAGATCCATTATACTATTCCCCACATACTTTCATATATGTTTGGAATTTTCCATAATGAAAAGTTTAAAAACAACAACAAGCAAACAAAAAACACACACACAAAAGAGAAGGGGCATTTCCAGGGGGTAATGGGAGAAAATTCCCAGTCTAGCTTCCAGCCCCATTAAGTAGTCAGATTCTCTGGGGGCCAGCCATATACTATCAAGTTCATTTACCAAGTCCTGCCCTTCATTTTACATCATTAGCCTAAGAAAGGACACCAAGTTGTCTGAGTTTGAGTACTTACCAGATACCTCTTAATGTCCAAGTTCGCTACCCAATTTTAAACTTGACTTTAAGAGAAATTAAAATAATGTTTGAAGCCAACAGAATTTTAGCATCTGTTGAATTTATTCAGCATAACCACAGAGGTATTGTCTTCATGCTCTCACACACAGACACAAACACAGATACAGCACAATATCCATATTTAGCCAAGTGCATTCCTTCCGAGGCTCATTTATATGTCTTCATATGCCACAGCCCATCATTCAAATAATGGATATTTTCAATGCCAATTCCTTTGTTGACTTTCTCACTATAGAAGGGAAAAAGCATATAAACATATTGTTATGAATTTTTATAGGCTTACTTATGGTAAATATAATTCAAAGTGCATTGCTATTTTGCAATTATTGAGCCACATGTAGGGAAGTTATTTATATTACATTAACATTATTGACTACATTAAACTACATTACTCTGCTGCAGTTCCTGTCTTAAAGTGATTCTAGTGATCTAACTAGTCTATAGAAACAAAGTAATGATGTCACCATACCAGGAGAACATCAAAGTGTTACACTTAACTGTGAAACAAAATTAACAGGAATAATTTGGTAATCAAATGAGTTCCAAAGTTTTTCAGTATATTGACTATATTTTGGTAATATATCTTTAATATTTCCTTAATATTCTATACCACCAAGTCAAAACAGAAGATAAACACTGTGTGGTACTGAACTATGTCACTGTTTTAAAAACTAACAGCAGGGTGCCTGGGTGGCTCAGTTAAGCGGCCGACTCTTGATTTTGGCTCAAGTCATGATCTCAGGGTCCTGGGACTGAGCCCCGTGTCGGGCTCCGTGCTCAGTGAGAAGTCTGCTCAAGGATTCTCTCCCTCCCTCTCTCTCTCTGTCCCCCCCCCCCTTGCTCTTTCTCTCTCTCTAAAAAAGAAAGAAATCTTTTTTAAAAATTAAAAAATTTAAAAAAACTAACAGCAAAACATCTTTCCTCCCACCCAATTTAAGTCATACTAAATAAGAAGTTCCTAAAATACCACATACATACATATAAAACAGCTGTGTTGGCACACAGTTCTTTTCAGAGTGCTTAAGAAAGAATGCAATCCCAGAGGCAAAATAGGTTTCAATGGCTTCCTAAGAGTTAGGAAAAATCAGAAATGAGGCTTCTGTGCTTAAATATTTGTAGGATGTGGTATGAATGAGAGCAAATTTCATCTGTAATTCTGATGCTTTCTGAGTAGGTGACCCATACCTCAAAAGCTTAGGGGGACTAACATGAGACTTACATATCTTCTGCAGACATCTTCATGACTCCGACACACAGAGCATGCTGTTTTCCTTCTGCCATGATTGCCTGAAAACACACAGCTAAGAAAACTATTTATCTATCAAAATGCCTTAGAGAGGGGGGTTCAGACAATGATCACATTACTAGTGAAGCCATTTTCAACCCATCTTGTATCCTCACCCAGACCATCAACACTCCTTGAGGACAGGGACCTAGCAGAGTCTGTAGGCACATTGTAAATATTCAACAAATGCTAAATGAATGAATCTAATTATCATTCTTGGTTTTTAAGTTAAGTGCTAATACTGGGGCGCCTGGGTGGCTCAGTCGTTAAGCGTCTGTCTGCGGCTCAGGTCATGATCCCAGTGGGATCGAGCCCCGCATCGGGCTCCCTGCTCCGTGGGAAGCCTGCTTCTCCCTCTCCCACTCCCCCTGCTTGTATTCCCTCTCTCGCTGTGTCTCTCTCTGTCAAATAAATAAAATCTTTTTTAAAAAAGTTAAATGCTAATACTATAACCCAATGCCAGCAAAACCAGTAAGTCATGCGAAAAAGGAGATAAAATTTCTTGCATGTATTAAAAACTGTGAAATAAATACATATGAATTGTTCTAATGTTTTAATCACTGAATGGTGGTTTTATGTAATAGACACATTAAAATAATAATTATACCCCAATCTATCTTTAAGAACTCAGTGTAAGTTTCAACCTTTCTAGAACAACCAAAATGTTCTTGGTTATCACTTGAAGCATTTAAAATGTTAAACATTGTGAGGCGCCTGGGTGGCTCAGTCGGTTAAACGTCTGCCTTCAGCTCAGGGTCCTGGGATCAAGCCCTGCGTGGGGCTCTCTGCTCAGTGTGGAATCTGCTTCTTCCTCTGCCTCTACCCCCACTTATGCTCTCTCACGCACGCTCTCTCTCTCAAATAAATAAAGTCTTAAAAAAAAAATAAAATGTTAAACATTGCAGTACATATTTTACAAAGTAAAAGTTCAAGGGTACACAGTATCTCTCTGCACTAGTTTTGCAACTGTCTAAAAGTCTATAAATTATTTCAAAATAAAAATTATTTAAAAAGCAAAGGCTAGGTACTAGGAAAATTTTCCATTTAAGAGAAACTCCAGAACTATTAACCTACAACACTTAGAAAAATCATAAACATAAAAAAAAACCCTGTCCTTACAGAATACTATTCTCCATCTTCTCCATCGTACTTTCAATTCATACATTCAATCTGATGTTCCAAAAATATTTGAGCACTTATTATGTGACCAGTATCTATGTCAATAGAAGCTGTTCCTAAGATATAAACCGACACTTTATACTACCCCTTAAATATAACCGCCACAACAGAGGATATTGTCCTTTCGAGTACAGGACACACTCGTTTTTTTGTGTTTTTTTTTTTTTTGCGAGAGAGAGAATGAGAGACAGAGAGCATGAGAGGGAGGAGGATCAGAGGGAGAAGCAGACTCCCTGCCGAGCAGGGAGCCCGATGTGGGACTCGATCCTGGGAGTCCAGGATCATGACCTGAGCCGAAGGCAGTCGCCCAACCGAGCCACCCAGGCGCCCATGGGACACACTCTTAAACCCACTCCAATGGCCTTTCCACTCCACAGTGATTTCCCTCTTCCTACCAAGTATTTTCTCAACCTGAAGCAAATGGCCACTTTATCTATGACAAAAGGAAAGATATCCTCCTGTCCAGATAGTTGACAAAAACCTAGTTAACCTAGAATATAGCAAACCACTGCTCTAGAAATGAAAATAATGCACAATTATTCAGCCACATCATGAGTTTTAAGGACTACCTGAAAAACATTTCTCTTGGAGAAAATATGTTCTGAGGCCCAAAGAGCCAAGTTAAAAATGAACTTTAGGGGTGCCTGGGTGGCTCAGTCAGTTAGGCGTCTGCCTTCGGCTCAGGTCATGATCCTGGGGTCCTGGGATCGAGCCCCACATCCAGCTCCCTGCTCAGCGGAGAGCCTGCTTCTCCCTCTCCCTCTGCCTGCCACTCTGCCTACTTGTGCTCTCTATCTATAAATAAAATCTCTAAAAAAAAAAAAAAAAAAGAACTTTAAAATTAAAGTTGGGAATTGTCCATATTTCCCACTACCCACTTCTAATACTCTACCTGGTACCTAAGCTCTTTTCCCTTTTGAGTGCTTTTACTTCAGTGTAGATGGGTAAGCCAATGGTAAAAGTAGCAAGCTGATGTCCAAAGAAGTGATTGAATCATATCATACATATCCTCTCCATTTATAATCAAGTTTTATTATTATTTTCTTTAAAGATTTAATTTATTTATTTGAGAGAGTGTGAGCAAGAGAGAAAGCACAAGCCGGGTTGGGGGGGAGAGGCAGAGGGAGAAGCAGACTCCCCACTGAGCAGGGAGCCCGATGCGGGGCTTGATCCCGGGATCGTGACCCGAGCCAAAGGCAGACACTTAACCAACTGAGCCACCCAGGCACCCCAATAATCCAGTTTTATACTGTGTCCTGAGTCTGATAACCCTGGGCCATAAGTGGGCTGAAATGCAGCTGGGACTCTTTTATTACTTGTTCCCATTTAACTTCTAAGATGGGACAAAATTTAGTCTCAAGAAATGATGTTATTTCCCACATTGTGAAATGTAACCAGAAAGGTATGAGATAACAGTAACAGGGCGCCTGGGTGGCTCAGTTGGTTAAGCGACTGCCTTCGGCTCAGGTCATGATCCTGGAGTCCTGGGATCGAGTCCCGCATCAGGCTCCCTGCTCGGCGAGGAGTCTGCTTCTCCCTCTGACCCTCCTCCCTCTCATGCTCTCTGTCTCTCATTCTCTCTGTCTCAAATAAATAAATAAAATCTTTAAAAAAAAAAAAAAAAAACAGTAACAGTAACCTCCAAAAAGTACATCTAATCTTCTCTTGGACAAAGATCTTTTAGTAATGACAAAAATACTGTGAATACATTTTTCAACAGTTACAGCCTGGGAAGGATACAACAATCGTATCTACTGCAGCAGGGTAAAGTTTAGCTCCAGGAGAAGTTAAACCTGGACACATGATATTTGCTCCACTGAGTACAAATTTGATGGCTCCTTTATCAACTTGCTGGTGTGGCAGGATAAAAGGATCTAGAAGAAAAGAAATACATTACATAAATTAATGAGACTAATGACTCAATAGAAAATGGCAAAGGACGTGAACAAATATTTCCCCAAATTACAGGGGCGCCTGGGTGGCTCAGTTGGTTAAGTGTCTGCCTTTGGCTCAGGTCATGATCCTGGGGTCCCCGGATCAAGCCCTGCATTGGGCTCTCTGCTCAGCGGGGAGTCTGCTTCTACCTCTCTCTCTCCCTCTGTGCTCTCTCTCAAATAAATAAATAAAATCTTAAAAAAAATTTTTCCCCCAAATTACAGTATTCTGACAGATGCAAAATGAAACTGAAACACCATCCTTCACTTATCAAATTGGTAAATGTTTTTTAAAGATTTTATTTATTTGTCAGACAGAGAGATAGAGAGAGGCTGAGCACAAGCAGGGGGAGCGGCAGGCAGAGGGAGAAGCAGGCTCCCTTCTGAAGAAGCAAGGAGCCCGATGCAAGACTCGAACCCAGGACCCTGGGATCATGACTTGAGCCAAAGGCAGATGTTTAACCGACTGATCCACCCAGGTGTCCCCACATTGGTAAATATTTTCAACAGAAGTAATTCCCAGTGCTAATGTAGGAAAACTGGCATTCTTATATCCTGCTAGAAGGCTTATAATTGGGTACAATCTTTCTTTAGGACTACTTGGCAACATGTATCAACAGTCTTGAAAAGGTTCAAACTCCTTGACTCAGTAATTCTATTTCTAGGACTTTATCCTATGAAAAAATTAGAGATATATAATATATTTAGGTAGAAATATATTCATTGCAGTACTACTCTTTATAATAGAAATAAATTGGAATCAACCTAAATGTCCAACAATAAAGAGATAAATGACTTAAGGTATGTCTATAATATACATAAAATAGAACCATATTTTTGGAGACTATGTAATACCCTGGTAAATGTTCATAATATAATGTTAAGAGGAAAAAAACAATAAAAAAAAAAACCACCAAAGAGATCAGTGGGTGCTAGGGGTTGAGGGGAAGGGGAGGGGGAGGAGGAAGGGACAAAGAAGTGAAGAAGAAGATTTTCAGGGCAGTGAAACTATTTTATGATACTATGATAGTACATAGTGATACTGTAACAGTGGATACATAACATTATGCATTTGGCAAAACCCACAGAATGTACAATGTAAAGAATGAACCCTAATGTAAACTATAGACTTTGGTTAATAATAATGAATGAACGTTGGTTCATCAATCATAACAAATGCATTACATCAATATAAGATGTTAATAACAAGGGAAGGGGGGTAGGAAGTATATGGGAACTCTGTACTTTCTGCCCCATTTTTCCGTAAACCTACAACTGTCCTAAAAAAGAAACTCTATTAATTAAAAACTATTTAATGGAGAGCCCAATTTAAAAAGGAAAAAATACACACATTTATACACACACATTATAGCAAATAATTTGATGAAAATACACCAATAAGGGCACCTGGGTGGCTCAGTTGGTTAAGCTTCTGCCTTCAGCTCAGGTCATGATCCCAGGGTCCTGGGATCAAGCCCTGCATCAGGCTCCCTGCTCAGCGAGGAGTCAGCTTCTCCCTCTGCCCCTCCCCCTGCTTGTGTTCTCTCTCTGAAAGAAAGAAAGAAAGAAAGAAAGAAAGAAAGAAAGAAAGAAAGAAAGAAAGAAAGAAAGAAAGACACCGATATACCAACCATGGTTATCTCTAGGTCATGGAAATACAGATGATTTCATTTCTCTATTTTCCAACTCTCTAGAATGAACATAAATTCCTTTTGTAATCTCAAAAAATTTATTTTTGTGTGTGTATGTGTGTCTACTAATAGTTCATAATTTAAGAAGTAAAGGATCCCTGAAGGATTCAAAACTTTTTAGACCTCTCAGGGCTTTCTGGGAATAATAATAACTGGTAAAATTTATCCACTTCAATGTCTTACCACTAGCCCTCCCACTAATCAGAGAACAAGTAAGTCTTCTTCCTACCAAGACTACAAATTAAACAGGGCTCCAAATTTAAACATCTTACTGAAAAAAAGGAACCTGAACGAATGCATTTATACATAATTTGTTTTCTAGTTCTCCATCCTCATTAATACCTGCCCTTTAATAATAATGATGATGATGACAGTAATACATAATAGTAGTGGACATTTTTTGAACAATTAGTACATTATTACAATGGCTGCCATATATTGAGCCATTGCTGTGTTCTGAGCATTGTGTTAGATGCATTATATACACAGTCTCATTTAATCCTCACAACCCTGGGAGATAATACAATATATCCTTTTTATTAAAGATTCTATTTATTTATTTACTTATTTATTTGAGAGAACACGAGCGCGCACAGGGGAGGAGGAGAAGGAAAGAGAGAGGATTCCAAGGAGACTCAGAGCTAAGCACAGAGACTGACGCAGGGACAATATATCCATTTTTAAAGATAAGGCAATAGGGGCGCCTGGGTGGCTCAGTCAGTTAAGTGTCTGCCTTCGGCTCAGGTTGTGATCTCAGGGCCCTGGGATTGAGTCCCGCATTGGGCTCCCTGCTCAGCAGTGAGTCTGCTTCTCCCTCTGCTTGCCACTTCCCCTGCTTGTGCGCTCATGCGCTCTCTTTCTCTGACAAATAAATAAAATCTTTAAAAAAAAATAAAGATAAGGCAATAAAGCTTAAGCAAGTTAAGTGACTTGACCTGTTTAAATGGCTTGGCAAAAATGACCTGCAGTGGGAACTGAACCCAGGTGTACCTAACTCCAAGTATGGTTTTAACCACTATATTACCCTGCTTCTTGCACATCAATAACTTTAGGATGTCCAAAAGGCTGGTTCCTGGCAAAATATTATTAAATAGGAACATTTTTCTCTTCCAATTTATTATGCAAAGGCTTAACATACAGGAAAACCATAAGAATAGTTCAATGAACACTTGGATACCATCCACTTAGATTGAACAACTGTTCCTTAACCCTTTGCTCTACCCGCTTTGTCTCTATCTATGCACACACATTTTGTCCTCCAACATTTGAAATTTCAGATGTAGTGCTTCACTATAAATAAGTACATATCACCTAAAAATAAAGTCATTCTCCTACATAACCACAATACTATTATCATACTAAGAACTTAACAATAGTTCCACAATATTGTCTTATACCCAAACCATATTCAAATTCCCCCCCCAAGAGTCTAAGAAAGTGTTTTATAACTTTTGAGGCAGGGGAGGAGGGCTTGAATTTTGTTTTTCAAACCAGGATCCAATCTAGATTCATGCAATACATCTGAATATTTTGTCTTTGTCCTCTTTTAGTTAAGTAGGAATTAATGTCATCAAAATGTCCTAATGTCACCAAAATATTTTCATTTTATTTTATTTTTTTTTTTAAGATTTTATTTATTTGAGAGAGCGAGAATGAGAGAGAGCACATGAGAGGGGGGAGGGTCAGAGGGAGAAGCAGACTCCCCACTGAGCAGGAAGCCTGATGCGGGACTCGATCCCGGGACTCCAGGATCACTACCTGAGCCGAAGGCAGTCGCTAAACCGACTGAGCCACCCAGGCGCCCCAAAATATTTTCATTTTAAACTTTTCCCATTGCATCAGGACTTAGTTTCTCTCCCTTGTACTTTTTTAACCTGAGGAAATCAATACTTAATCAAGTAATTGTAAATAATCCTTTCTAAATATTAAAGTGCTTCACCTCTTTTAAGACTTGCCTTACGGCTCCAGACCTCCACTCCACCAGGTAACTCAAAAATGATCTCTTAACAAAAACCAAACTCATTAAGTTACCACTACCATCTACAGAGCCCTCCAGTTGCTCCCTTCCTTTCTGCCTCTTAGCTAGAATGCCAGAAATACACTGGTTTGAAAAGCAGAAATTTTAACTTCACAGTTGAAAACCTCTTGTGCATGGGGATTGTATCTCCTTTGGATTTTCTTTTGTAACGTACTCGATCTAACAATATACAAATGTTAAGTATGTAATAAACATTATTTCGTTTTATAACACCTGACCTTGGCACTCAACTAACAATAATGGGACTCCCACAATTAGCCAATGCTTTCCCTTATATAGAGTTATCTCCATGAGGCAAATCTAGATACAAATTTAAAAGAAGGAAGTGCTCACAGCACTTATCACAGTTTGTGAATATATATCCGTGTAATTATCTAATTGTTGTCTATTCTTCCAACTAGACTGTTAGCTTCATAGGGACAGGAACAATGTCTGCCTTTGCTTCCCATCATATTCTCAAGTAGCTAGCTCAGTGCCTGACACATGGTAAGTTCAATAAATATTTGCTGAATGAATGAATGAATGTTCTTTCTTGGCCTTTCTGGAATGCATAATAAGAAAATTTGCATTTTTCAGATTTACCACAAGATGGGGATTCATTTTAGTTTTATATTCCATATCACCTAGTATTAATAAATAAGTTAACTACCAGAAGTCACTTTCAACTCCTTTTATATCTTTCCATATCCCCAAATACATATTTTCTAACAAGACTTACATTTGTGAAGTAACCTTAGGGTTGGATAAAAAGGCCCTTCTCTTTGTCTAAAAAATAGTAATTCTCCATTTACTGTAAGGATTTCTATATGTTCATGGCTGTAAGACAAATGTCACAAAGTACCAAGTTAGATATCTTCTTTCAAAAATGAATATGCCAAACGTCCTTTAAATAACAAAAAATATGAAACATATATATACAAAGATACAGTAACCTCTGTTTAACTTCATTAAATATCCAGGCAAAAAAGCATTGTTTAAATTGTTTCACCTACCATACCAGTCCAGTAGAGGAAAAAAAGACGATTATGACCTACTACAATTTTATTTCACATTTTATTATTTTAATTTCATTGTTAGCTAATTCAATAAACAAATATCTACAGTACAAACTGAAATAAATTAAATTCAAGTCTGAATAAAAACACTTAACTCTTTAATAAAACAATCAGTACACGAAGTCACATTTTTCAGGAACACAGAGAAACACTTGAAAATACAAATACTGATGTTTTAGAGTTATTCTATTTATCTACTCCTATAATTAATCTACCGATGGTTAATGTGAAAATAATTCCATTTATTGTGAGTGCAATCTAATCATACAATATTCAGCTACTCTGAGCTCTATATAGAGAAAAATAAAGACTTACCATCGCACTATTTTGACAGGATCTTTCTTAGGCATGATTTGATTAAGCCATGGCTCAATACCTGGGAATTGTTCTATCAATTGGTTCTTAATACCTTTTATAACTGAGGTTTTCAACTGGATGCAGTTGGACACATTTTCTTTTTCATCAAATCTGTCAAATGATTTTTGCAAGAAAAAAGGCATTTCTAAGCAGACATATCAAAATAGCTAAAGATACTGTTTTAATTAGTCATCTATTCCCAAGTATTTAGATGTCTAAAATAATTATGAAATATTGTCTTTTAAAATACCATTTCCCTTTAATTCTGTCCAGCACAAAACCAGTGTCTTAATACAATATTAAACTGTCATGTATACACAATGGGGGGCGGGGAGGGGTTGAATATGAGGCATATTTCACATTATAATCTGTAATCAGCTACACAAACGTCTTTCCTGGAAAACCCTACTCAATTCTACCTAGGAAGAAACAGATTCCCACCTCTAACAAAACCCGTGTGAAAAAACAAAGTAAAACAAAACAAAAAACCCTCGGGCGCTGAGACACGAAAGACCAACCCAAATATAACACAGAAAACTGACCCCTGCTAGGCTATGTAATCTGCTGAGATTTTTTTTTAAAGCGATGATGACGATGATTTCTAAGATCTCTATTTATTTTTGTTCAAAATGTCATGCACAAAACCCACCTTCCTTTGCCCATGTTCCCCCTTTGCTTTTTGCGTCTATCAAGTCTGGAAGGTAAACCCACTAGGTGGGTTCCCAAAGAATTTTTGTCTTCCTTACACTGAATAGCCTATGGGGCAATCACGCTATTTTCAAGACAAGGTTAATCTGGCAGCTAGGCAATAGGCATGACAGGCCGCTTGCTTCCTGTCACCCAGACTCCTTCACTGCCATGACCCAGGAAGTCAAGCCTTCCCTTATTCAGTTCATAACTAATAAACATATGGCAGTGAGTGCAGGGCTCTCCTCTCAGCTAAAGAGGATATACCCTTAAATCACGGTGCAAGATTGTGATTGGTAGAACCCTAGGAATAGGGATAGGATTGGGAGAGGGGGCAAAAGAGAAAGAGGGGTAAGGAAAAAGAAAATGAGGGTGGGAGGATCAAAACCCGACTGAAGATTAGGGATGGAAAGGCTACAGTGTTGCAAGTTGCGAGTGAGAGCATAGTACTATAGAAGACCTTGGGGAGTAAGGATGGCAGGGGCGGGGGAGAGAGAAAGAGGATCTTTGCTCTCGCCCTCTTCCCCACCCCCACCCCCACCACCTTTGTGAGCAGCCGATGGAGGCCACAGCATGTCCTTACTTCTTGAACATGATCCAAGGTGAAGGGGGCGACGATAGGGAAGGGCCCGGAATGGGGAAAAAATTGAATTAGCAAGGGTCCGGCAGACCCTCTTAACACGAGGAAGGCCGGCACTGACAGTCGGAGCTGTTGTCGTTATCCGGAAAGGGAGCCAGCCAGCCGCACTTTACGGTTCTCAATGAAATTTGACTACTTCCGCTCCTCTGAACACGTCGGCGCTTTTGCCGGCCCTTTTTGGGCTACCGATTCCCCCTCCAGAGAGACTTGGAAGGGCGGGACTAGAGAAGGAAGAAGAGATAGATAGAGCAATCATTCTAGCTGCAGGAAGAGAAGAATGAAGGGGGTGGGGTAATCAATCAAGGCAGCATTTATGGCAGTTGCGTCAGTTACGGGTTCCTCAAAGGGTCAAGAGTATTCCGTGTTTGGTTGCTACCTGCTTATTAACCTGAGCAAGTTTTTGATGGGAACGATTTTTGTTCCCTGACACAACCGAGTGGATCGGTGCTTACCGACCACCGTGAACCCAGGCAAGCCTCATGGCATCTTGTTAATGTATTCCTGGGCTTGCCAGGTTTAGCAAGCAAAAATACAGGATATCCAGTTAACTTTGAATTTCAGATAAACAATGAATATATATATTTTTAGTATGACTATACCTCATGCAATATTTGGGACATACTTATATCTTTAAAATTTCCTTGTTATCTGAATGTATTTGGGCATCCGGTATTTTGATCTGACAACCACATTCACCAGCCACAGTGAGGTGCTCCCATAGAATTATTCACTAGGTTGCTGTCCCCTGCCTCACCATACCTACAAGTTGGGCTATAACTCAAGGGAGCTAATTTCCCTGACGATAGAATGGCCTCTAGGCAAGCTATACAAGACTAATCTGACTGAAGAGATAACAGTTAAAGAAACACGTTTTACTAGTGTAATTTTAAAAAGAGCGAATCCAAAGTTTTGATCAGCAAAGAAACCATAGAAAAATACAAAACCTAACCAAACAGGCACCACCCAGGCAGTGGAGTGGATGAGCACTCACCTATAAAACAAATACACCATTCTCTCCAGGGAGCAAATATTCTATATTGGGGAGATGGGTGTCTGGAGCAATCATAACAAACGCTATTATGTATTTGAATTGTACAACTAACTCACCTTGCCTTGATTCTGTAGTAGGGACAATCTTCTGATTATACTTTGGTTTCCCATGAAGATCTCCCTGACAAGAATTTGCCATTTTTTAAAATTCTATTTACTTATTTGAGAGAGAGAGAGAATGAGCTGGGGGGGGGGTGGGCAGAGGGAGAAGCAGGCTCCTCACTGAGCCAGGAGCCAAGGGGGGGCTGGATCCCAGGAACCTGAGATCATGACCTGAGCCAAAGGCAGATGCTTAACTGCTGAGCCACCCAAGTGCCCCAAATTTGCTATTTTCAATTCAAATCCTCATGAACAATTGTTTGTCTTTGTAAATGAATTGTCATTCTGGTTTATACATCAGTCTCTTGTGAATGTCCTTAGCATGAATCCGCATTCCCAGCATCAATCAACTCTGTGACGTTTAGAATATTGAGTTTATGAACATGCAAAACTGAAGCCCAGACCCCAAGCTGTGGTTGGTGCTACACTGTCAGGCTTCTTGCCAAACAGCTTTCTTCATCTGGCACATCACCCTGGGAGCCTGCCATGTAACAATAAATACATTATAACAACAATAAACAGTTATTAAGTAGCTTGAGATGAATGGAAAAAAGACCCCATTGAATCCGTACATGTTAACAGCATAGTAGTAACTATATATTCCACTAGTGAATAAAATTTAACCTGATAGACCCCAGAATTAATAACACCTAGATGGACTTTCTACTTTCTTGAAATTGTTTGAGAAACGTAATAATTAAAAAGTTGAATATTGGCAGTGCTAGAAATAATAGCTAACTTTTAATTCTATAAAATCATGCACGGTGGGGATTAACATAAGAATAAAAAAAAAAGAGAAGGAGAAGGAGAAGATACATCAGAAGTGGGGGAGATGACGTGTTTATATTGTGTAGGGCAGAGGCCAGCAAACTAGGACCAGTGGGCCACATCTGCCTCTCTTTACAAATAAAGTTTTATTGGAACACACACACAAAAAAAATAAAAATAAAATCATGCACGGGGCGCCTGGGTGGCTCAGTCATTAAGCGTCTGCCTTCGGCTCGGGTCATGATCCCAGGTTCCTGGGACTGAGCCCCACATGTGCTCCCTGCTCAGCGGGAAGCCTGTTTCTCTCTCTCCCACTCCCCCTGCTTGTGTTCCCTCTCTCGCTGTGTCTCTCTCTGTCAAATAAATAAATAAATTCTTTAAAAATAATAATAATAAAATAAAATCATGCATATTCTATCCAAATTATGACAAATCGTATATGCATGGGAATAGATACATAGCAACATGTACATACATATTTTAATCCACTTTCATACACTCAGATGATCACAGAAACTGAATCTGAATTATGACAAATGCCAAGTTAGGTCATTAGTATTAATGAGGTATTTACTTCTGTATGTGTGCATGAATACCTTCATTCATAACCCACCTACACAAATACATAAGCAGGGCCTGATTTTCACTGCAACGTGCTCCTGGTTTTGTGTTGTAAATGGTATCATCATAAAGTGGATTTTGTTTTTCCAAGGTTATAATTGGGGGTTTGCTCCTGACAAAGGACTCATCCTCAAATAAATCATTGCTATAACAAACAATATATCATAAAAGAAGAAACACCCCAACCTAAACCTCTTCAAAAATTAAAATAATGAAAAAAATTTAAATAATGGGGCACCTGGGTGGTGCAGTTGGTTAAGCATCCTACTCTTGGTTTCCTCTCAGGTCATGATCTCGGAGTCATGGGATTGAGCCCTGCGTTGGGCGCCGAGTCGGCTTGAAGATTCTCTCTCCCTCTGCCCCTCCCGCTCATGCTCTCTCTCTCTCTAAAATAAATAAATAAGTCTTTTTAAAAATTAAAATAATGGGGTGCCTGGGTGGCTCAGTCAGTTGGGCATCTGCCTTCAGCTCGGATCGTGATCCCAGGGTCCTGGGATCCAGCCCAGTGTGGGGCTCCCTGCTCAGCAGGGAGCATGCTTCTCCCTCTCCCACTTCCCCTCCCCCCTGTTTGTACTCTCTCTGGCTATCTCTCTCTCTCTCAAATAAATAAATGAAATCTTTAAAAAATTAAAATAATGAACTTCATTTATTCATGCAATTAGTAGTTATGAAGGGCCTTTATGTTTTAGACATACATGCTCTCTGTACTGTAATTTGTGCATAAATGTTCTGTGCAATTTACAAGGTTCTTCAACATATATGCAGCATTGTACACAGAAAACCCAAGTCTATCATACATTTTACTAAAATAAATAAATAACCTAGCTATACTAAACATTAAATGTTCACAAATTGTATTTGCCTCCTTAAACTTTTGAAAGGTTTTTTTAGGGTCATCTTGACACAAGGCTCTAAAATGCTGCCCAGGGAAATTTGCAGGAGGACTGCCTTTTCTTCTTCATAAGCTTCCTTGAGCAATAAGCATGGCACCAAAACCCCTGAGCCCCCAGTAAAGAGAGGTTTCTTTAGGAGCTAGGCCACAGCTTTGAACATTGGAGGAACTGCTTTCACTGCAAGAAAGTATTGGGCCACTGCCAGACCCCTGCTGGGCCTCACATCTCTCAGAATCTACAGCCCCTGATGTCTTCCATTAAGGTCACTTCTCCCACAAACTGCCTCTCGGCCTTACACCTTAGAGCCCTCTGCAGCCCGGCTTTCTACCCCCCACAAGGGCAAGACATACCTAAGAATCACACCAACTACCCCCACCACCAATCACTCTGCAGAGCACAAGTGAGAAAATGCACTGGGCCCCGCCGATGCCTGAATCCTTCCATACGGAGCCGTATAAGGAACACCAACAAAACAGCAGCTCCTGCCTCCAGTGCCAAATACAGGTGAATTTGGAGAGAGCTGAGAGCCTCCTGTGTATCAGAAGACTGTTAGGACTAACCACCCTGCCAAACTTGTGATAAGTCAAACTCACCATGCTCATTCACATCCTTGTTTTCCTCTGTCACTGCCCAGTATGTAAGCACCCAGTTCAACTTATTTGCTATGTGACCTTGGGCAAGTGACTTGAATTCTGGGCCTGTCTTCTCATCTATACAATAAAGGCTCTACTTTATGAGGTTGCTATAAGGATTAAATGAGATAATCCACGCAAAGCATTGTTAGCTTTTTTTTTTTTTAAGTAAGCTCTACCCCCAATGTGTTTCTTGAACTCACAACCCTGAGATCAAGAGTCCCATGCTCTACCAACTAAGCCAGCCACGTGCCCCTATTAAATTACCATATTGTTATTGTTTTCCCCATATTCCTCTGTGCTTCTTCTTCCCCCACCTGACCTGTCATTTCTACCTTAACTTCCAGGTGCTTCTGCTATCGCTTCTAGAACACCATTCCATGATTAACAAACTCTCCTACCATCCTCCAACTCATCCCTGAATATTCATGGCTTTCCTGTGAGGATGGAGCGTCCTTTGCAGACCTTTCAAGTGAAAGTGATTTATACCAACACATGCATGTACTGCAGAGTGAGGGCGTGAGGTGGGCATCCTCTTCCAGCCACATTACAACTTCCAGATAATTCTTCCTTCACTCTCAGGTGAAAAACCCCGATACTTCCTCTAAGTTTCATACCATTTGGTTATACCTCAACACCTTTACTCATTCACTGAAGATCCTGGCATCTGGTTCACAGTCTGTCCAGTCCCCACCCTACCCCCATAAAGCATTGTTTACAAAAAAAAAAAAAACAAACAAACCCTCCAAGATATATTTCACCCATAAAGTGAAAAAAGCAAAAGCAAAATTGCATGCATTGTATGATCCTACCTATGTTTTTTAAAAGCACATATGTACCATGTATATGTAAATACGCCAAAAAATTTCTGGAAGGATACACATAAAACTATCGCTAGTTACTAACGTACTCGCAATGGCAGGGAGCTGGGGCCAAATGCCCTGGTCTCAGGCTTTGGGAACTCTTCGAGTATGGTTAGGGGTTCAGGGGGGACAGGGGTTAGCCAAGACATTGGAAGCAACAGCAGGTACGGATTCCCCCTTCCCCCGTGGCTCAGTCTCGCCCCTCAACCAGGCCCTACCAGGCCAGGGAAGGGGGACAGGTGGTGGGGTGGCTTCTCCGGGGTCAGGACAGGTGGGGGGCTCGGCCTCCCAGGGCCTGGGTCTGGGCCCCAGCCAGAAGGTCTCCAGCTGGTCCTGGAGAACGGGGGAGCTGGCTCCGCACGTCTCAGCAGCCACAGGGCTGAGGGGAGCCACGGCCCCGGGCGCTCCGAGGCTGCGGCAGCTGGGCGGAGGGAAGCGTCCCCGGTACTGAAGGCCTGAGCCCATCCCCTCGGGGGTCCGGCTGGCCGGAACGGATCTTGTTCCGGAAGGTGCGGGCACACTTCAGGAAAGCCTCTTGCACGTCCTCGCCCGTGAGGACGCTAGTGTCCGGGAACATTAGCTCCTTCTCCCGGGCAAAGCGGGAGGCCTCCACGAAAGCGACCTCGCGCTCGGGGTCCAGCTCTTTCCTGAAGCCACAGAGGCGACCACGATGTGGGGACTAGCCAACGTGCGGGCGGGCGTCGGCCAGGCGGCCAGCGAGTTGTGCGAGACGTACATGCAGGGCTCCAGCCCGCCCTCGGCAGCAACTCCGGGTCGCTGCCCGAGACGGCTCCTGGCCGTCGGGAGCTTCACAGGCTCCGCACCCGCGTCGACCACCCGGGATCCAAACTCCTGGCCGACTGTGCGCTTGGAGTCCTGATCGAACTTATGCTCAATGAACTGACGAAGGAGACATGATTTGCCAGTTCCCGCACTGCCAGTCACCAGGAATTTGAAGGGGACGTCGGAGGTGGCGGCCACAACAGGGCGCCGCGGCCCCGCCTGCTCCCCTCCGGCTGCCTCCCTGGCTCCTTCCTACTCCCGGGGCCGGCGCCGCCACTTCGTCTTGGAGACTTTTCTATGTCAGATCAGACATGAGAGACACATAGATAGATATGCTTCATTGCTTCTGATGGCTTTAGAGCGTTCCATTTAAGTGTGTACCATAACTGATTTAGCTAGTCTCCTTCTGATCCTCACCTACAAGAGGACTGAAGGGTAGGATGGAGCCAGAGAACTCCAGTGCTCCTCAGACCTTCCCCTGGCCTCCCATCATCAGGGGTCAGGGCCCTGTGCTCTAACACTTACCTTAACCTCAAAAGTCTTCAACTGTATCAACAGGAGGTCACTGGGAACCCCATACACGGCCCTGCCCCTGGCAGAAGTCAAGAACAAACTCATACACTGGGACTAACCCCTCCTGGAGGTTTCATCCACTGTCAACAGTAGTCAAGAGGGGGCTCAGGGTGGGGCAAATTTCAAGCCTCCCCAAACTTCCTCACCTTTATCTACAAGAGTTCAGACATGCAATGCTCCCTACAACCTCATCATCACAATCTACCTTGAGTCCATCAGGGACTGCTTTCATTAGAACATCTATCTCCATTTATGTTGGTCCCATAAGAAGCCCCAGACTCTCTAGTCACCACCCCTCATCTCACCCACTCTCATCTCTATGGCTCTGTACATCCCCCATTCTGTCCCCATCTCCCAACCTACTGTCTTCCCATTTCAGTAAATGGCAATTCCATCCACTTATTTTCTTGGGTTAAAAATCATCTATGTCGTCTCTCTCACATCCTACATCTAGTCCGTCAGCAAATGCTATCAAAATATATCCAAACTCTGGGGAGCCCGGCTGGTTCCAGTCAGTACAGCATGCAACTCTTGATCTCGGGGTCGTGACTTCAAGCCCCATGTTGCACCTGGAGCTTACTTTTATATATATATATAATATATATAATTCAAATACATATCCAAAATCTGATCACTTTTCACATACCTCCACCACTGTGACCTAGTCAAATCTGCAATCATCTTTCACCCTAACTACCAAACTAGCCTCTTAATTTGCCTTCTGGCTTCCATTCATGTGCCTGTCCCCACCTTACAGTCTACTTTTTAAAAAAACATTTTTTTAAAGATTTTATTTATTTATTTGACAGAGAAAGACACAGCGAAAGAGGGAACACAAGTAGAGGGAGTGGGAGAGGGAGAAGCAGGCTTCCTGCCGAGCAGGGAGCCCAATGTGGGGCTCGATCCCAGCACCCTGGGATCATGACCTGAGCCAAAGGCAGACGCTTAACGACTGAGCCACCCAGGCGCCCCTTAAAAAACATTTTTTTTAAAGATTTTATTTATTTACTTGACAGAGAGAGACAGCGAGAGAAGGAACACAAGCAGGGGAGTGGGAGAGGGAGAAGCAGGCTTCCCGCAGAGCAGGGAGCCCACTGTGGGGCTCGATCCCAGGACCCTGGGATCATGACCCCAGCCAAAGGCAGACACCCAAAGACTGAGCCACCCAGGCACCCCTACAGTCTACTTTTTACAGCAAATAGGGTGAACCTTTTAAAACATAAGTCAGGTAGGGGCACCTGAGTGGCTCAGTCAGTTAAACGTCTAATGCTTGGTTTCAGCTCAGGTCTTGATCTCAGGGTCATGAGTTTGAGCCCTGCGTTGGGCTCCACACTAGGTGTGGAGCCTGCTTAAAAAATAAATGAATAAAGCATAAATCAGATCATGTAACTCTCCTGCTCAAAACCCCCAGTGGCTTCCCATCTTAGTTATAATAAAATCCAAGGTTATCACCATGACCCAAAGACCCTACACGATCTAGCCCTCATCCACCACTCCACTTCATCTTGCTATTCCACAAGAATGCCAAGCATGGTCCCTGGCTTCTCAGAGCCTTTTTTTTATTGGTCCTCAGATGAACAGAAATAAATTAATCATAGTCCTTGATTAACGACACATTCTCATTATTAGTCCAAATATAGCTCATTTTTAGTTAGTAAGTATCAATGAACCCAATAACCAGATCTAACTACCTGGCCCACAGTCTCATTCCCCTGCCTCTCCCCCTCCCTCCACCCTGGCAAAGAACCATCACCCTGAATCTGGTGTTCATCATTCTGTAGCACTCTGTTTAATACAATTCTATTATATATATGTGTGTGTTTGTGCGTGTGTATGTACATACATATGTAGATATATATTTCTTAAAAGTATATCTTTTTATTATAATTTGCTTTAACTTTATAAAAAGGTTGTTGGGCTATATGTACTCTTTCAGAACATAATTTTTCCCCTCAATATTTAATTTTCTAAGATTCATCCATGTATATTTGCATGTTGCTGCGGTTCATTCATTTGGATTGTTGTATAATATTTCATTGTGTATATGAATAACACTTCAGGGCCTTTGCACTTTGTTCCCTCTAGAATGTGCTTCTCTCAGATAGCCACATGACTCCCTCCCTCACTTTATTTTATTTATTTATTTTTTCCTCCCTCACTTTAGCCATGGCATTACTCAAATGCCACCTCATCCTAATACTATCTAAAATAGTGCCCTCTTTTACTGTATCTCTTTTACCCTTCTTTTGCCCATGGCACTTATCACTACTATGTTGAATATTCTCGCTTGGCCTGTCCAGATCCACTCTATCTCTCTTCCCCCTGCTCTGAGTCCTGCAACAACGGGCTTCCTTGCCTTCTGGCTTCCCCTTTCGGTTTTGCGAAGAGATACCCTCAAGAGATAGGAGGGTAGGAGAGACTGAAGTTGTGGTATTTATTCCCCAGCTCCCTCCCTACCATGATTTTTTCAGGGCCTGCCACATTCCTGTCCGGTGAGTCTCTGCTACTGCTATTTTTCTCTCCAGGTTCCAGTTAACTTCTCCCTCCCCTTGCCTCTTAATGCCAAGCTGTGGCAATGTCTCCCTCTCCCTCTCCCATCCTGGGTGCTTAGTTATTCCTTGTTATCACCCTTAACATTGTTCACAATTTTGTAAATACTCTTTCATTAAACTCATCAATTCTTTTTTTTAAGTAGGCTCCACGCCTGGTGTGGAGCCCAAGACGAGGCTTGAACTCACGACCCTGAAGATCAAGACCTGAGCTGAGATCAAAGAGTCAGATGGTTAACCGACTGAGCCACCCAGGCACCCCTAAACTCATCAATTCTTTTTTTTTTTTAAGATTTTATTTATTTATTTGACACAGAGAGACACAGTGAAAGAGGGAACACAAGCAGGGGGAGTGGGAGAGGGAGAAGCAGGCTTCCCGCGGAGCAGGGAGGCTGATGCGGGGCTCGATCCCAGGACCCTGGGATCATGACCTGAGCCAAAGGCAGACGCTTAACCATCTGAGCCACCCAGGCGCCCACTTTTCTCATTTTTATAGCAATGGAAGAGCTATTCCTCCTTCTGAGAGTGATCTCTCCACATGTCTTTTGGATTACGTACCTTTCTGCTTTCTTGGAAATCTTACCTTATCAATTATCCCTTTTCTCTTGATTTTTCAGCCTCCCTCCCTCCCACTCTCTCCCCCACTCCTCCCTCCCTCTCTTGTCTAATTCCCCTCTCCCTGAATCTGGACTGGTCTTAGTGAGTTGCTCAACCAAAAGAATGCAGCAGAAGTGATGTTCTGGGATTTATAGGGCTAGGTCATAAGAAGCTTTGCAGCTTCTACCTGGGCCTCTTAGAACAATCACCCTTGGGGACGCCTGGGTGGCTCAGTCAGTTAAGCGTCTGCCTTCGGCTCAGGTCATGATCCCAGGGTCCTGGGATTGAGTCCCGCATCGGGCTCCCTGCTCAGCCTGCTTCTCCCTCTGTCTGCAGCTCCCCCTGCTTGTGCTCTCTCTCTCTCTCCATCTCTCTCTGACAAATAAATAAATAAAATCTTAAAAAAAAAAAAAAGAACACTCACCCTTGGACTCTTGAGGCATCATGTAACAAGTCTGCCTACTCTGAGTCTGCCGTTCTGTGAGAAAACTCAAGCTAACCATGTGGAGGCTGTCTAGAGAAAAAGATGCCAACCTGCCCCCAAATATCCTAGTTCTTAACTATTCAAGTCACCCCAGCTGAGGCCCCAGACATCAGTAAGCAGAAATGAACTGTCCCTGATGTCCCTAGTCTGAATTCTTGATGCAAATAATCATGAGATATAATAATAATCAAATTTTTGTTTTAAGCCACTAAATTTTGGGATTGTGTGTTTTGCAGATGTGTGTTATGCAAATGAATAACTGGAGCAGTCAAAAATGACCTTCATGTCGCTAAATGTAATAGACATGTTTTCATCCTCATTTATTTGTCCTGTAGGCAGCTCTTGTCACAGGTAACCATTCTCTCTCGTTTTTGTTTTGTTTTGTTTTGTTTTTAAGATTTTATTTATTTATTTGACAGAGAGAGACACAGCGAGAGAGGGAACACAAGCAGGGGGAGGGGGGAGTGGGAGAGGGAGAAGCAGGCCTCCCGCAGAGCAGGGAGCCGGATGCGGGGCTCCATGCGGGGCTCGATCCCAGGACTCTGGGATCATGACCTGAGCCAAAGGCAGACACTTAACGACTGAGCCACCCAGGCGCCCCTCTCTCTCGTTTTTTAAATTGAAGTATAATCGACACACCAAAGCCTATTGGTTTCAGGTGTATGTCATGGTGATTCTATATTTTTATGCATTATGAAACAATCCCCACGTTAAGTCTAGTTACTGTCACCATGCAAAGTTATTTTTTTAATTTTGTTTTGTTAGTCACCATGCATTACATCATTAGTTTTTGATGTAGTGTTACATGATTCATTGTTTGCGTATAACACCCAGTGCTCCATGCAGTACATGCCCTCTTTAATACCCATCACCAGGCTAACCCATCCCCCCACCCCCCTCCCCTCGAGATCCCTCAGTTTGTTTCTCAGAGTCCATAGCCTCTCATGGTTCATCTCCCCCTCTGATTTTCCCCCCTTCATTTTTCCCTTCCTACTATCTTCGTCTTCTTCTTCTTCTTCTTTTTTTAACATATAATGTATTATTTGTTTCGGAGGTACAGGTCTGTGATTCATCAGTCTTACAAAATTCACAGCACTCACCATAGCACATACCCTCCCCAATGTCTATCACCCAGCCACCCCATCCCTCCCACCCCCCACCACTCCAGCAACCCTCAGTTTGTTTTCTGAGATTAAGAGTCTCTTATGGTTTGTCTCCCTCTCTGGTTTTATCCTGTTTCATTTTTTCCTCCCTTCTCCTATGATCCTCTGTCTTGTTTCTCAAAATCCTCATATCAGTGAGATCATGTGATACTTGTCTTTCTCTGACTGACTTATTTTGCTTAGCATAATACCCTCTAGTTCCATCCACGTCGTTGCAAATGGCAAGATTTTGTTTTTCTGATGGCTGTATAATATTCCATTGTATATATATACCACATCTTCTTTATTCATTCATCTGTCGATGGACATCTTGGCTCTTTCCATAGTTTGGCTATTGTGGACATTGCTGCTATAAACATTGGGGTGCACATATCCCTTCAGATCACTACATTTGTATCTTTGGGGTAAATACCCAGTAGTACCCTACTGGGTCGTAGGGTAGCTCTATGCAAAGTTATTTTAATATTATTGAATATATTCTCTATGCTATACTTTACATCCCTATGACTCATTTATTTTATAACTGGAAGTTTATACCTCTTAATCCCCTTCCCCTATTTCGCCCATCCCCCAACCCCTCCCCTCTCTGGTAACCAGCAGTTTGTTTCCTGTATCTATGAGTCTGTTTCTGTTTTGTTTTGTTTGTTTTGTTTTTTAGAACCCACATAGAAGTGAAATCATATGGTATTTGTCTTTCTCTGTCTGACTTATTACAGTCAGCTTAATACCCTCTAGGTCCATCCATGCTGTCACAAATGGCAAGATCTCATTCTTTTTTACGGCTGAGTATTATCCCAGTGTGTGTGTGTGTGTGTATATATATATAGATATATATATGTGTGTATATATATATAGATATATCTATCTATCTATCTATCTATATATATATATATATATCACATCTTCTTTATCCTTTCATCTATCATTGGACACTTAGGTCGTTTCCATATCTTGGCTGTTGTAAATAATGTCACAAAGGGAGCACCCGGCTGGCTCAGTCAGTGGAGCGTGCGACTCTTGATCTTGGGGTTGTGGATTTGAGCCCCACGTTGGGTGTAGAGATTACTTAACAAAATCTTTAAAAAAATAATGCCGCAATGAACATGGAGTGCATATATCTCTTCAAATTGGTGTTTTTCTTTTTCTTTGGGTAAATACCAGAAATGGAATTGGCTGGATCATACGGTAGTTCTATTTTTAATTTTCTGAGGAACCTCCACACTGCCATTCCCTTTTTTTGAGATATTCCCTTTCCTTGGTTTATCTGACACATCACTCTCCCCGCTTTTCTCATACCTCTTTGGGTCCTCCTTATCCTCCTTTTTTTCAACCATAAATGCTAAGATTCAACTCAGTTTAGCCCCTCTTTTCACTTTAAAATCTCATCCAGGGTGAGATTTAAAATCTTTGAATTTAAAAACCTTAAAATTTAGAAACTTTAAAACCTTACCTGGGTGAGGGCGCCTGGGTGGCTCAGACAGTTAAGCGTCTGCCTTCGGCTCAGGTCATGATCCCAGGGTCCTGGGATCGAGTTCCGCATCGGGCTCCCTGCTCCTTGGGAGCCTGCTTCTCCCTCTGCTTCTCTCTCTCTCTCTCTCTCTGTCTCTCATGAATAAATAAATAAAATCTTTAAAAAAAAAACAACAAACCTTACCTGGGTGGCTTGGTCAGTTGGGCATCCAACTCTTGATTTTGGCTCAGGTCATGATCTCAGGGTTGTGGGATCGAGCCCCGCATCCAGCTCTGCACTGAGTATACAGCCTGCTTAACATTCTCTCTCTCTCCTTCTCCCTCTGCCCCCTCCCTAAAAAATAATTAAAGGGCGCCTGGGTGGCTCAGTTGGTTAAATGTCTGCCTTGGGCTCAGGTCACAATCTTGGGGTCCTGGGATCAAGCCCCACATCGGGCTCCCTGCTCAGTGGGGAGCCTGCTTCTCCCTCTCCGTCTGCCACTCCCCCTGCTTAAATAAATAAATAAATAAATAAATAAAATAATTTTAAAAATAAAAATAAAATCTCATCCAAATCTGGGACTTCAATTACCAGCTGTTCATATATCTCATAAATTTGTATCTCCAGCTTTTCTCTGAGCTCCAAACATTTTTATCCAAGTGCTTACTATACGTCTCCTCTTGGATGTCTCAAAAGCACTTCAAATTCAACATATTCAAAACCAAACTCTTCCTCTTCCCCCTAAAAGTCAAGAACAATAATCTGGTCCTCTTCCAGTGTTCCCTATCTCAGTGACTGGCACCATCATCCATCCACTTGCAAAAGCCAGAAACCAGGGAGTCATCCTTGCCATGTTCCCCCTCTCTCTTATTTTCATGCATAACCCATCCTGAGGCCCTATCAATTTTGCCTACTAAGAATCTTTTTTTTTTTTTAATGTATTTAGACCACAGAATGCTACCAATGCTACCAATTAGGGATTTTTCCTTTCTTTCTTTCTTTTTTTAAAGATTTTATTTATTTATTTGTCAGAGAGAGAGAGAGGGAAAGGGAAAGCACAAGCAGGGGGAGCAGCAGGCTCCCCACTGAGCAAGGAGTCCGATGTGGGACTCAATCCCAGGACTCTGGGATCATGACCTGAGCTGAAGGCAGCCGCTTAACTGACTGAGCCACCCAGGCGTCCCTAAAATATATATAATTAGCACCTATTATGTGTCAGGTATTATGTTAGGTACTGTGAGCACAGTAGCAAGCAAAACAACCTTGGTGCCTGCCGCTGAAGCTTACAGTCTAGTCAGAGAGACAAACATTATTCAAATATTAATTCAAATACGTGTAAAACTACAACTGTGATGAGTGCTCTGTAGGAGAGGCACACAGAGGTATGAGAGGTCAGGGAAGCTTCTCTGAGCAAGTGAAACCTCCCCAGAGATCTGTAAAGTGCATGGAAATTAACTGGATGAGGAGGGAGAAAAGGCATTCCAAGCAGAGGGAAAGGCATGTACAAAGGCCCTATGGCAGGAGGAAGCTTAATGCATATGAGGGACAAAAGAGAGCTGGTACAGCTGTAACTCAGTCAGCAAGTGGAGAATTTTATAAAATGATGCTGATGAGGGGCATCGTCAGTTAAGCATCTACCTCTGGCTCAGGTCATGGTCCCAGAGTCCTGGGAATGAGCCCCATGTCCCGCTCTTGGCTCAGCGGGGAGCCTGCTTCTCCCTCTTCCTCTGCCTGCCACTCCCCCTGCTTGTGCTCTCTCTCTTTGTGTCAAATAAATAAATAAATAAATAAATAAATAAATAAATCTTTTTTTAAAAATGACGCTGATGACATAGATATTGGCCAGGCTGTGCAGGGCCTCAGAGGCTATGGTGATGATTTGTGTCTTTATCCTAAGCACAGTAGGGATTATTGAAAAGATTAAAAGTGAAAAAGACAATCCCGTCTGTAAAAGTTATTAGACGAGGGGCAAACATGAAAGCAGGGAGCTCAAATAGAAGGCTACAACTACATTTCTGGTGAGAAAAGAAGATATCTTAATGGTGGGGAGAGTGGTAGACATCGAGAGAGAAGAGAGCTTTAACAGGTGCTTAGTAGGTGGGACACCTGGGTGGCTCAGTCGGTTAAGCGTCTGCCCTCGGCTCAGGTCATGATCCCTGCTCAGGGAGCCTGCTTCTCCCTCTGCCTGCCGCTCCCCCTGCTTGTGCTCTCTCTCTGACAAATAAATAAACAAAATCTTTAAAAAATAAAATAAATATATATTTTTAGAAGAAAGTAGGGGAAAAGGTAGGAAAGGGATAAGGACAGAAGGAGGGAGAGAGGAAAGGGGGAGCAAGAGAGGGGACTCTCCCCCTATGACTGGTTATTTGTAAATTTTTATTCTCCTTGTATTTCTTTTTTTTTTTTTTTGCATTTTTGACTATTGTAAAAGTTTATTTAACAAAAAAAGTTCAATATGAAAATGCACACGACCTGATTTTTATATAGTAGTAAAACAGGTACTATGGAGGGGACATGTGGAAGCAGTCGATTTCTTCTGATGAACACACCCATTTGTTTATACCCACTCCAAGGCTTCTAACATGATGACACTATGTCCTCGTATTACCACCATTCCAATATTGTTCTGTTGTCCACTAGTTGCCATCTCCACACATTCATCTATCCCAAGATTCATAAACGGATCAAACCCCCACAATATTCCTTGGACATGTCTGCCACCATTTAATTTCAATGATGATTTCTTGTCCATAAACTTTTTCAACTTGGGAAGGTGAGCTTTGCTCATGGTGTCTACTCAGCGAGCTCAAAGATGCCTCCAAACGGAATTCGTGGTGACCCTCACGCTCCCACGGTAGGCCCCTCTCCCTGTATTTCTAACACACTTTGCTTTGTATATCTTTAATTCATTTGTTGTATGCATTAAGGTCCATGACTGTCACACGTTCTTGGTGGAGTGTACCTATGGTTTTTAAGATTTCATTTTTAAGTAATCTCTACACCCAACGTGGGGCTTGAACTCACAACCTTGAGATCAAGAGTCTCACACTCCACCAACTGCGCCAGCCAGGCCCCCTGTGTGTACCTTTTATCAGTATTACACATCCCTTTGGCTCTTTTAATATTCTTAGCTCTGAATTATATTTTCCTCTGATTCAATTGGGGCTCTTTTTATGCTAGCCTTTGGACAACTCAAAGTTTCACTATTGCTTTGCTTACTACTATTTCTTATATTCCACAATGTTCCTCTTTTAGGGATTCATTTTCCAGTTTTCTGTAATACCTACCTTAGTAATTCATAGAGGTTCTGAATATGTCTGCAATGTGTTCTGAATATGCCTAAAAATTAGAATCCGAAAATTGGAGTTTTGTTCCCTATATTATTTCACTCCCCCACCCCTTCACCACTTAGGGTCAATTGTACTATTTATCCATTTTGGTTCTTCTCTTATGTTGTAGATTTTCTCCAAATATTGTTCATAATTCTTTGTTGTCCATATATATTAGTGAATAAGGGGCAAATCCTTAGCAAAGATAGCTTGCCTGGGTTTCCTGTGCAGTTTTGTGTCTCCCAACTGGCCTGTCTTCTGAGCAGGAAGGTTGTATGTGTTGCTTTAAAGTGGGTGGGTATGGAGGCTTCACTTTATTTTATTTGTAAAATTTATGTATTTTAAAGAGAGAGAGTGCGTGCGTGCGAGGAGGGGGAGCGGCGGAGGGAGAAGGAGAGAGAGTCCTCAGGCAGACTCCCCAGTAAGCCAGGAGCCTGACGCAGGGCTGGAAACCAGGACTCTGAGATCGTGACCTGAGCGGAAATCAAGTCAGACGCTAACTGACTGTGCCACCCAGGCGTCCCTGGAGGCTTCACTTTAAAGTGGGTGGGTATGCAGGCGACAGAAAGGCTGTTCCTCTGAATCCCTGCAAATTGCCAAAACAATTTTACTTTGACAGCACAGGATTTGAGTGTATTTCTCTCCTGGCTGGAGGTGCTTCTATTTTTTTGTTTTTCCGTATATTTTGTGGAAGTCTAGATTATACATACCAAGGTCTGCTGTGTGTGTGTGTGTGTGTGTGTTGTGTTTTCTAGAATCCTACACTCACACAAGCCAACTTTGGGAAGTCAATAGCTCACCTCAGTGTGAAAGTTTAAGCTTTAACTTTGGAATGAGTCGAGGGATGGAGAGGCAGGGCTGGTCACAGAGAGGCTAAGCTGATCCTTCTTTTCTGAATGCAATTCTTTAATTGAATGGAGGGGAAACCAACCCCCCCACACACACACCGCTTTTTCTCTTCATTCTGAGATTTGACTTTCTCTGGATTTGCTCCAGTAATTTTCTCTTGCCTGTTTTAGATGGGGCTCCTCCTCCTCTCTTATCAATAGGATTATATCTGATTTCTATCCTCAAGGAATTCTCCACAATTTCTGAACTGCTGATGGTACACTTTCCTTTAATGATACCACTCTTGGTCCTTTTAAAAGATTTGGGGAGGAGAAGATAGGGACGGAGTTACCAGTGCTTAAGGCTGTCGTCTTGATCTAATCTGGCCAAAGTAATTTTCTTATGTCAGTTTGCCTGAGGCAAGGAGAGTGGCTAGAACTCTGAGAGGCAAGGGGAAAGGGCCTTTTGCAGCCCTGGCTTCTGATTACTCAGGACTACTAATTAAGGCCCATTAGGATTTAGAAAACTAGTATCTGCATATCAGTGCTTCTGAGAGAGCCAAGTTGGCCACTAGCAGTCGGAACCCTCCGAGTAGAAAACTTGCACACACACACACACACAAAAGTGACCCTCAGGGTAAATTAATTAGAAAATGGCACCCCTCTGGACGGGCCAATTGTAAAAAAGCTTGCCTTTCTCTGCTGATAGTGGCATTCTTGCATGAGGGCACAAGGCTGGCAGACTACAGGCTCCTCTCACTGTCCTCCCACATACACTTTCAAATGCGCACCCTTGTGCAGGACATATCCTGCAGAACTGTATATAGCAAATGGTAGCCTCAGCTAATGTCAATTACGACCAGAGACAAAGCCTCCACCTTCTGGGGCTTCTCCCAATTCCACCCGCTCACACAGGGCTGAGAGGTCAAGTTCAAGGTCAGAGAGACTTTGCTCCAGTAGGCCTCCTGTGACAGCAACCTCTGCTCCCCACCACCCTCTGCCCCAAGAGACAGGCTTCTGACTTCCCTAAGCCCTTGCAAAGCCAACATTATAGAGTAGCCAGAGATCATGCCTCTAACAATCGGGGAACTCTGGTTTTAAAGACTAGGCCCTCTTCACTGGACATAGATCCACTGTCAGCTTCAAGAGGAGAGGTCTTTAATGCAAATGCCACCAAGAGCCCTCAGAGACCATCAACCACCACTAGACCTCTCCAGGAGTTGTCCCCAGGAACTAGGGACAAGGCTTCTACTGACCACGCTAGAGTACCCCCTCCCTCGCCTGCCCCCACAACCTACCCACTTACCCAACCTGGGTAACTTTCACAAGCAGAACCGGCCATATCATGAGCATCCAGAGATCTCTCTCTGGTTCAGTTTCTACAAATAATAAACCTCTTTGCTGGGGTAACATATGTGAAGCCCTTAGAACAGTCCATACTATGTTGTGAGTGCTTCTGCTAGTGCTAGCTAGCATCGTTTAGTTACCTGTCAACCTGCTTCCCGTTTTCAAAAGTTATGCTTTCATGTAACATTTATCTCTTAGTTTCATGGAAGGTGGAGTCTACCTTCCGATTTTTTTTTTTCCTTTTGTTTTCAGGTGATTTCTGCACTTCACTCCTTACAAAATTTTTTATTTTTTATGTAGTCTTGTCTGTCAATGGATGGCCAAAATGTACTAGATAAAAGTCCGCAGCTCTTCCTTATAAAAGTTCTAAGTACAGGGGGCGCCTGGGTGGCTCAGTCAGTTAAGTGTCTGCCTTTGGCTCAGGTCGTGATCCTGGGGTCCCGGGATTGAGCCCCACATCAGCAGAGAGCCTGCTTCTCCTTCTCCCTCTGCCCCTCCTCCCTTCTCGTGCTCTCCCTCTGTCAAATAAATAAATAAAATCTTGTTAAAAATTCTAAGTACAATAGCAGAGAAGAGAACTTTCTAAACATAGGAAAGAGTATCAAAAAGCCATGGGCAGGGGCTCCTGGGTGGCTCAGTTGTTAAGCATCTGCCTTTGGCTCAGGTCATGATCCCAGGGTCCTGGGATCGAGCCCCGCATCCGGCGCCCTGCTCTGCCGGAAGCCTGCTTCTCCCTCTCTCACTCCCCCTGCTTGTGTTCCCTCTCTCGCTGTGTGTCTCTCTCTCTGTCAAACAAATAAATAAAATCTTTAAAAAAAAAAAGCCATGTGCAAACATCATGATCAAGTTATCTCCCATCAAATTCAGGAATAAGGTTCAGATGTCTTCCGTGGTGTTTTGAAGGTTCTAAAATGTAATAAACCAAGAAAATGAAATAAGTCGTATAAATCTAAAAGGAATAAAGAGAAAAAGAATAATTATTTACAGATGATATGATTACATGCATTGAGAATCCAAGAAATGCAATTTAAAAACTACTAAAACTAAGAAGCCTGTATGGTGGACATCTGCTGCTTTGGTTTGCCCAGCATTTCTTCCCTGCTTCCTCTTCCTTTGGAGAGCTGTTCCTAGGCCAGAGATATAAGACCTTCCTTGGAATAATCCAAATCAGAGGTAAAGAAGTAGCTTTCTCTTTTCTTTGGATATTAAACTGTAAGGATGTGACCCCAAAGCAGATGGTATCGTATCCATGTCTCTACCAGGTGAAAGAGCCTTAGAGAATGAGGCGATACAGAGAAGAGAGAAGCAGAGAAGAGAGATGGAGAGATGACTGAGAATCTGGTCATTTGAGTCTCTGGATCCTGGTGTGTCTGAGATATGTCCTGTCCTTCCCAGTTATAGAAGCCGATAAACTCCGTTTTCCTCAAGCTTATTCAACTTGGGTTTCTGTCACTTGCAAACAAGAATCCTAACTAATACAAGCGGTATGTAAGATAAATATGCTGAGTCCCAAAGCTTTCGGTTTTTTCTTTTCTTTTTTGAAGTGTTATAAAATAAATCCTTGTTTTATTTTCCAACATTTATTATAAAAATTTTCAAATGTACAGGAAAGTTTAAAGAAGTTTATAGTGAATAACAATATACCCACCACCTAGATTTTATAATTAGCATTCTATTACTATATTCCAATAGCTTTCTTTTATTTTAACAATAACGGAAATAGAGACAGGAAAAAAAACCTAACCCATTCACAAGAGTAGAAAAAGAGATGTGTGAAACACCAACTGGCACAAATAAAGCCCCCACAAAATTCTGCTTTTTCTTTTCTTCTTTTTTTTTTAACTTTATTTTTAAGTAATCTCCACACCCAACCTGGGGCTCCAACCCACAACCCCGAGATCAAGAGTCCGCGGCTCCACCGACTGAGCCTGGCCTTGCTTTTTCCAGACAAAGGATCAGGAAAGGAGTGACCCGGCAAGACAGAAAATTTTAGACAGATCTACTCTAGCCAAATGCCATGGAAAAAAACTATGGCTTCACCTTCACCCACGTCAGCAGTGGGCAGGGCGGGGAGTCTAGACTTCCACCCTTGGCAGGTTATAATGAGGCTCCCACCCCTACCCCATCACCCACTTGCCCCACCCCTCGCGCCTCAGGGAAGACCACCTGGGGAGCTTGACGCCCCTCTACCCCCCCTTCCCCCCACTGGGGTGGTGTCAGAGGAGACCCAGCGGAGAGTCAGGATTTCAGTCACCGTAGGTTTTGCACAGAACAACCTTGGCTGACCTACTGATGTTCCATAGGTGGTATCATTAAAAACAGAGAAACTAGGACTTTAAGAAATGTATCAATATCAGAGGGCCGCCTGGGTAGCTCAATCTGTTAAGAAATGTATCAATATCAGATACATTGTGAGTTTTCTGTTTTTGCTTTTGACGCCAATCAGGCCCCTGTTAGGTGAGTGGGGTTTCCCTTGAAGGGATTGGTCAGATCCGCTGTCAATCAATCATCCTTGAAACCCGTTAATGCACCGGAACTCCGGGTTGGGTGGGCAGGACTTAGCTAGAAGAAAGCCCGCCAGTTGCCAGCATGAAAAACGATCGTCGGTGGTCAATTGTTCCTATTCGGAGCCGTCGGGTTCTGATCATAATAGATGGAACACCAGTAACCACAACAAATCCTGTTGGTCCTGGGATGGTGAGTTAAACAGGCCCTTAGAGATCGTGGAAAGCGGAGAGGGTATCCTTTAGGAGCTTACTGGCTGTGGGCCTGCCTTCGAGCCAAGAGACTCTATCTAAGCCAAAGCTCATCTCTGGCTATTTTAAGTTATTTTGTTGTACTTATTTTTCTTTTTTAATTTATTTATTCATGAGAGAGAGAGGCAGACGGAGAAGCAGGCTCCTCACGGAGCAGGGAGCCCGACGTGGGACTCGATCCTAAGACCCTGGGATCATGACCTGAGCCGAAGGCAGACGCTTAACCCACTGAGCCACCCAGGCGTCCCTTTTTGTTGTACTTCTTTTCGTTATTCCCAAACGTTCAAAAGAGGTATGTTGCTATAGAAGTTAGGGCCTTTACTCACCAGCGATATGGAGAAGTTACGGAAAAGCATGTTAGAGTCATAGTTACCTGCAGAGAAAATTCTCAGCCAGGTGGTGACCACGATGGGGCAGGGACCCCCAAAACCTTGGCTCTGTAGCCTGATGAAGAGGCCAATATAGAAGATAGAGACCTGGTTCGGATCTCAGTGAGATCAGTGAGACCCTCCGAAATAGCTGGAGGACACCTTGATGGGAGTCTGTTGGCCTTGAAGCACCCCCCCCCCCGGGGGGGGGGGGGCGGTGAGTGGGGGACACAAGCCATAGTAATTTAGGAGGGCATGGCAGATTTCCAATTTAAGATGTTAGTCTGAACAATTGCGCTTTTTCTCCCCAAGTTAACATTAAATGAAAGAAGAAAACTAAATATTAGAGCTGTAACCATAGGGATGATGGGTAAGGGTGTGGTTAGCTGGCCAAAATTGTGAGGATTTTCTTGAAGATATGAAACAAATAGGGTGCAACTGATTGAGAAGCCAGAGTCAATGAATCCAGAACACCATACAGATGTGGGAGAGGACTGCTGTAAACATGAATTCTGTTTTCTAATGTAGCCTTTTAAAGACAGACTATGTCACAGTCATCAGAATCAGAGAATGGGAGTGATGATGTGGCCATCTCAGAAGATAATGGTGAGTAAATGAACTAGTAAAAGTGAAATACAGAGTTAAATACAAATAATTGTTAAGAATACGTCTAGGAGGGGCGCCTGGGTGGCTCAGTCGTGAAGTGTCTGCCTTTGGCTCAGGTCATGATCCCGGGGTCCTGGGATCGAGCCCCGCATCTGGCTTCCTGCTCGGTGGGAAGCCTGCTTCTCCCTCTCCCACTCCCCCTGCTTGTGTTCCCTCTCTCGCTGTGTCTCTGTCAAATAAATAAATAAAATCTTAAAAAAAAAAAAAAAAAGAATACGTCTAGGAAGGGGCGCCTGGCTGGTTCAGTCTGTAGAGCATGCAACTCTTGATCTCAGGGTGGTGAGTTCCGGTCCTACTTTGGGCATAGAGCGTACTTAATAAAAAAAAGAATGTGGGCACCCGGGTGGCTCAGTCAGTTAAACCTCGGACTCTTGATCTCAGCTCAGGTCTTGATCTCAGGCTCCTGAGTTAGTTCCCCGCCTTGGGCTCCACATGGAGCCCACTTAAATTAGAAGGAAGGAAGGAAGGAAGGAAGGGAGGGAGGGAGGGAGGGAGGGAGGGAGGGAGGAAGGAAGGAAGGAAAGAAAGAAAAGAAAGAGAGAGAGAAAGGAAGAAAAAAGAAAATCAAGCATAATGAAACCATTAATATGAAAAATTAATAGCAAGGTGGAAATAAATTTCTGGAGAGAGGATGGTGGTAAAGAGGGCATTTCTGCTTTGTTGTGGTGGTTTTACAGTGAGAATGAATTCACGTTTATTTTGGCAAAAATTGAAAGTTTGATAATATTTAGTGTTGCTAATGGTGTGGGCAATCTGTAGTCATTCTGAAGGTGAGAGTGTATGTACTACATTTCTGAAGAGTAAGATGGCAATCTAGCAAAGTTTCCCTTGATTCTACTTCAAATATATCCTCAGAAATACTTTTCCACATGCATAAAGATTTATATTACAGGATGTTCAATGCTGCATATTTGTATTAGAAAAAAACTGTAAATAACCAAATATCGAAAAATAAGAGAGTGGTTAAATAAACATGGTATGTCTTTACCATGAAATAGTTTGCAGCCCTTAAAAAGAGTGAGATTTCATGTACTGTCATGGAAAGATCCCCACAGTATATTACGTTTAAAAAGCAAATTGTAGAGCCAAATATACAGTAATGATACCATTAAAAAATACCAAAGCTTCCTATTTGTATATATACAAATATATGTACATAAATGCTGAGGAGGGCTATGCACCAAACCTAACAGTGAAGGGACTTTTTATTTTATATCCTTTTATATATTTTTTTTACAGGAATGTGTTTGTAAGTCATTTGTATAAGTTAACAAAACTGAAAGATAACCACTAATAGAATTTAGTGCGTAGAAGTTCCCAACAACTAATAGTTGAAAAAAAGGTAAAAAGGAAGTTCAGTCAGTCCAGTAAGAAAGAGGAAAAAGAAACAATAAAGCAATAATTAGATTTTTTAAGCGATAGGAATACATGTATTCACATACAGTATACTATGCTGCCCTTAAAAGTGGGAAGGCAGATTTATGTATACTGACAAGGAAAGATGTCCGGGATACAATAGTAAGCAAAATAAAGTCGCAGAACAATTCATATAAGTATGATCTATTTTCTTAAAGCAATAACTATGTTGCTAAATGTATAGAAAAAGACTTTAGGGACACCTAGGTGGCTCGGTTGCTTAAGCGTCTGCCTTCAACTCAGGTCATGATCCCAGGGTCCTGGGATCGAGCCCCGGGCCGGGCTCCTTGCTCAGCGGAGAGTCTGTTTCTCCCTCTCCCTCTGCCCCTATACCTGCTTATATTGTCTCTCTCTCTCAAATAAATAAATAAAATCTTTAAAAAAAGAAAAAGATATGTATCAGGTCACCTTTATTTTTTTTTAAGATTTTATTTATTTATTTGATACAGAAATAGCCAGAGAGAGAGAGAGAGCACAAGCGGGGAGGAGAGGGAGAAGCAAGCTCCCCACAGAGCAGGGAGCCCGATGTGGGGCTCGATCCCAGGACCCTGGGATCATGACCTGAGCTGAACGCAGATGCTTAACCGACTGAGCCACCTAGGCAGCCAGTAAAAGACTTTAATTAGCAAACTGTTCACTGAGATTACTTTTAAGGAATGGGTTTAGTTGGGGAGCAGAGAGTTAGGGGAGGTATCACCTTATTTTGTGGTTAAAGGTTGTTGAGACCTGGACATCTCACAAGCAGGGAGAGAGGCAGAGGGAGAGGGAGAAGCAGACTCCCCGCCGAGCTGGGAGCCCAACGTGGGGCTTGATCACGGGACCCTGGGATCACGGGACCCTGGGACCACGGACTTGAGCCGAAGGCAGATGCTTAACCATCTGAGCCACCCAGATGCCCTGAGACCTGGACATCTCTAAATGTACAGCTGTTCATTACTCCTTCCCTGCTTGAAGCCCTTCAATGGTTACCCATAACCTATTAGATAAAATCCAGACTCTGGAGCATGGCATATAATGTTCTCCATGATCTGAACCCTGCCTGCCTCTTTGTCTTCATCTCCCACCATCCGTCCATCAAGCCTACTGCACATCAGTCACACAGCATGGTAATACTTGCATTTGCTTAAATGGGCCATGATTTTTCTCATACCTCCATGTGTTTGCACACGCTGTTCCCTTTTTCAAGTAACCCCTAGGTTTCCAGATCTTGCCATCCTGATACTACAAATTAAGTTCAGATTTGTATAATTAATAAACAATTACAACAACTCTGCATCCCCATTTTGTGGACCATGGAAAGTCCATTCTTCCACCAGGTTGGAGGGGGATTCCGCCAGGTCCCAAAGGAATCCATGAGAAATGCCTAAATGTTCCAAAGATCAGTCCTAGTTGTCATTTGCCATCTCTGCCAGCTATTCTTTCTCCAAACTGCTGTGCTCTAGCATTCAACAAGTCACTGCTTGGTCTTTATACTTCATTATTATTACCATTATTATTTTTAAAAACTCCTTGTTTCCCATTTTTTTTTAAAAGGATTTCTCTATGCCCAGGGGCGTTTGGGTGGCTCAATCAGTTAATCGTCTGACTCTTGGTTTCCGCTCAGGTCATGATTTCATGGGTAGTGAGATCGAGCCCAGTATCAGGCTCTGTGCTCAGCAGGAAGTCTGCTTGAAGATTCTCTCTCTCTACCCCTCTCCTGTTCTCGCTCTCAAATAAATAAAAAAAAAATCTTAAAAAAAAAAAAGAAATCTCTATGCTCAACATGGGGCTTGAACTCACAGAGTCGCATGCTCTACCGACTGAGCCAGCCAGGCACTCTCGTCCTTATACTTAAAAAAAAAACTTATTATGGGGCACCTGGGTGGCTCAGTCGGTTAGGTGTCTGACTTTTTTTTTTTTTTTTTAAGATTTTATTTATTTGACAGAGAGAGACACAGCAAGAGAGGGAACACAAGCAGAGGGAGTGGGAGAGGGAGAAGCAGGCTTCCCGCAGAGCAGGGAGCCCGATGGGGGCTTGATCCCAGGACCCTGGGATCATGACCTGAGCTGAAGGCAGACGCTTAATGACTGAGCCACCCAGGCGCCCCAGGTGTCTGACTCTTGATCTCAGCTCAGGTCTTGATCTCACAGTCATGAGTTCAAGCCCCGTGTGGAGCCTACTTGAAAAAATAATAAAAATAAAAATTTTTATTATATAATTTTAATACATACAGAAGAATATGTGTGACATGTAATTTATGGAGCATAATAAGAAAACAAACACCCATGAACCCATCATCAACCTAAGAACTAGAACATTACCAATGCTTTTGAATCTACCTAAATTCTCCCCCTTGCTTCCCCCAGAGCAATCCCCTATCCTGGATTTTGTGTTTATTTTTTCCCTTCTATATTTTAATGGTTTTACCATATTTTCTACCCATTTAAGTTTTCCTTATTTTTGAGCTTTACAAAAAGTTATCAATTGAATATATTCTGTAATTATTGCTTTTTTCATGTAACATTTTTGTGATTTATGCATGTAGCTGTAATTAATTTTTTGGTGTCATGTAGTATTTCATTGTGTGAATATACCCCAATTTATTTAGTCATTCTATCAAAGAATATTCTCTTGCTGTTTTTTGAGGTCTGTATCAAAGGTGATGCAGACTAGGAACAGAAAATCCTTAGCATGTTGTTTTTTTTTTTAAAGATTTTATTTATTTATTTGACAGAGAGAGACACAGCGAGAGAGGGAACACAAGTAGGGGGAGTGGGAGAGGGAGAAGCAGGCTTCCCGCGGAGCAGGGAGCCCGATGCGGGGCTCGATCCCAGGACCCTGGGATCATGACCTGAGCCGAAGGCAGACGCTTAACCGACTGAGCCACCCAGGCGCCCCTCCTTAGCATGTTTTAATCACTTCCCCCTTGTGCCACCACTATACAGTCTCCATATATCTATTATTAGCACTTAGTCTATTCAAGGGCAAAGGTCAGCAATTTCTTTTTTCTGTAAAAGACTAGATAGGAAATATTTTAGGCTCTTAGCTGCCCATATGGTCTGTCCCAACTACTGAATTCTGTTGGTTTAGCACAAAAGCGACCATAAAAAATATGTAGATGAATGAGTATGGCAGTATTCCAATAAAACTTTCTTATTTAAAAAAAATAAGATTTCAGGGCGCCTGGGTGGCTCAGTCGTTAAGCATATGCCTTCGGCTCAAGTCATGATCTCAGGGCCCTGGGATGGAGCCCTTGCATCGGGCTCCCTGCTCCGTGGGAAGCCTGCTTCTCCCTCTCCCACTCTCCCTGCTTGTGTTCCCTCTCTCGCTGTGTCTCTCTGTCAAATAAAAAAAAAAAAAAAGATTTCATTATTTCAGTGAGAGAGAGAGAGTAAAGGGGGAGGGGTGGAGGGAGAGGGAGAGAGAACTCAAGCTGACTGCACTGAGCGTGCAGCCCGATGCAGGGCTTGATCTCACTACCCTGAGATCAGACCTGAGCTGAAACCAAGAGTCAGATGCTGAACCAACTATGCCACCCAGGCACCCCTCCAATAAAACTTTTTTTTATAAAATAGGCAGCTGGCTGGGTTCATTCCCCTGATCATCCTTTCCCAAACTCTGCTCTAGTTCATCTGAATTCCTGTAGCATTGTCCAGTATTGTGGTCACATGTGCATCTGCATTATCATTTCTGTCTCATTACCTTATTTCCCATGCTTCTCTCTCCCCATGCCCACTCCCCCCCCCCCCCCCCCCCCCCAATTCCTGAACCAGTAGCCACAACTCCAGCAGCAAGTACAGGATAGGAGTAAGGCCTGGTGCTAATAAGAGGCCTAAGACTTACTGTACTAGATTTGAGACTGGGATGCTGCCTTGATTTCCCTCCTTAACACTCTAGGGGTTTCAGTTAGGACAAACTATTCCCTGAGAACTAAATATGTCTTAGTCTTTCTCACCTTCAGGATTTAAACCTGTACCCTGTTTTCCTTCTTTGTGCCCCCTGCCCCCTCCCACTCTTCTTGCCCGGTTAATTCCCACTTACCCTCACAGATTTAAATTGAATTACTTTCTCTGGAAGCTATTATTTTCTCTGGAAACTATTCTGTAACTCCCCAGCCCCACCTTATCTCGACCCCCCCTCCCATCTTCCTAGGCTGTGCAGGTGTCTCTCTGTGTTCCTATAACAGCTTTTATCACTCTGTCCTCTAATTGTCTGCCTCACCCACTAGGCCAATTGAGAACTGTTTGAGGGCAAGGGTTGTCTTTGTATACTTAGTGACTGGATCATAACAGGACCTCAGGCAAGGCTTGTTCAGTGTTTGTCTGGATTTGGCTAGGAGAAGGAGCTGGTTTCTACCTCTGGTGAAGATCAGCCATTGGCTGAGCATCCAGCTAAATGGACTGATTCTGATTCTCTAGAACCAAATTGCTACTGTCTCCTTGAATGTGCATTGCTTGCTGCTGGGTCCTGTCTGAACTAAATCCAAGCTTGGTCTCCTATTGGGCACTATGATTTGGCTCATCTCAATAAAAGAGTAATTTTTTTTATCCCTCTTTTCTTTTTTTCCTCCTGGTGAGTGGGGCTCTGAACGTCTTTTCCTAACTTGTCTATTACTTGTGACAATTTTATGGCATGTCTCCTTACTAAACTGGAAATTTGGGGAAGTACCATATTTGGGTTTTGAGAAAAAGTGGGTTTGGTTTAAGTCTGTGTGCTTCGTGTCTTTGGCAAGTCATTTTAACCTCCTTCCCTGGGCCTGTTTCTCATCTGTGAAATGGGGATGGCACCTGACCTATCTCATAGTGTGGTTATGAGGATAAAATAAGATTGTGTGTGAAAGTGCTTTGAAAAACTGTAAAATCAGCCACAAATGGAATTTTGTATTAGTTCTGTATTCCCTTATGACATCTAGCACCATGCCTTGCCCAGAGTAGTTGCTCAATACATTTTTGTTGAATGACCAAATGAATTGGCAAGAAAAATAATGCTATTGGTGGGAATAAAGGACATTTAATGGAATCAGGAAAAACAGATCACTTGGCAATAGAAACACCCATATGGTGAATAATTCAGAGTTGGGCATTTATAGATAGCCCCAAATCTACATTCCCAATGTCAGGTCTTTGTTTTGCTTATAAAAAATATTTAAATTTCTTTGAATAAGCTTTTGGCAGCTGAGATAAACTTGACTAGATCTTAAATATGCTGTCATCACAAAGCAGGATTGGCCCCAGGCAATACTGTGAGATCAGCAAAATGTACTCTGAGAACTCTTTCCTTCCTTGATGGTAGCTTTACCCACCCCTCACCCCCATTGCAAGGCCTAGTCCTAGTTCTGTTTACCTCCAGGCACTTAGGACTCTTGTATTATCCTTTGTTCAAGGAGCATTCACCTTAAAGGGTCAGGACTGAGTCTCCCTGGCTAATTTGCATTTGAAAAAAGGAGTCCTAGAGAAGGAGACTATTTTTATCAAAAGGAATGAATAAATAATTGTGAAATTTCAGGCATTAAAGAGTACAAGGGCTTATCAGCCTCATTCAAATCACGATGGTACTTAGTTCACCTACAGCTGGGGTCTCAATCTTGGAGGTATGTAGTTCACCCTGAAAGCTTCTTAGAAATAATGATAATTGAGGCCCTACTCACAGAGATTCTAATTCAGCTGGACTAGTTTCAAAACCTGGGCAAAGGTGGTTTTTTTTAAGTCCCCAGGCAATTCTGTTGTTTATTTGGAGTTGGGAACCACTGATTTAAGCCTAAAACGGCCTTGCTCTTGAGAAAAAGAAAAGCCAAATGCCTTTGGAAGATCAAATCTTAAAGCAGGGTGGGAGGGACTGTGAGAGTCATTGATAAAGTGAAGGGAAGGTTAAAAATAGGCCCAGCAATTCCACAATAAGCAAGTGCTTGGCAGCACCAAAGGAAGTAATCTGTGGCTGATCTAGTCCTCCACCCCAAACCCCCAGGGAAAACGGCCTGGCCCTAACTGTTAGTCCTTAAATCTGCTTTCCAGATGGTTCACAGGTTATAACTGTAGGTAAAATCTCTGAGCTAAGGGGCTGTCTTCAAATGTTTGATGTACCCAAGTCAGTAAGTCTTCAGTTGATATTTTATGTAGAAGATAAATGATTTTGTTAAAAATATGAGGTCTGTGTTCTTTATTTACATTGTACTGAGCACCACGGGTTTAGCATTTGTTATCAGGTTCCTTGCTTTAAACTCTAGGATGGGCAAAGGGTGAATTCACATTGTGTTGCTGGATCATCTTTGCTTAAGCTTTGACCTCCTCGGTCGTCCCCCAGCCGCCCCTTGCTGTTGATAGCATCACAAAGCCCTTATTATGATGTAATGTTGGCTACCTCACCGCAGCTTGGTTTGCCTTTTCTGTGTTTCCCTGCTTCAAAGATGGTCCTTCAGAAAGGCAGATAGGGAACATGGACCACCGTTTACCCACCAGTTGTGTTTTCTAGACACATTCCTAAACAATGCTTGCTGCAGAAACATTTTTAGTATTCTCCTAAGCAAGCAGTCTCTCCTATTTTTAAGGAAAATCCCACCCGTGGATAACAAGGCTTTCGTGAGTGTCTATCCGCGGATGACCCCAGCTCTGAGATGTCTGGAGAAGACTCAGAATCAAGCACCTCGGGGAATCCCCATGATCAAAAAAAGGAAACAGGTCATACTCTTTGTTAGAGACATGATTGCTGAAATAGGGGAATGGACATTAGAAAAACTAGTCGTGCCTTTGTATTTCTTCCTTTATGTGTATATTTACCTTTATAAATAGCTACAGATTTATTTTATTTGCTTGATTAAAAGAATACCAATAATAACTATACTTCATCTGGCAGCACTGTAAAGTTTAATTAATGTTTCTAAGGTATGAGTTGAACTCACAAGATGAAAGATTCTATATATGGAGTATGTGTTAAGTGCCCAATCTGGTTTAGTCTGATAATGGCCATAATTGTATGGTGTTCTACATCGCATGTTTTGATTATTGTGGTTTCAGTGAGTTCAACCTTGAGAAATGTATGTATGTATGTATGTATGTATTTATTTATTTTAAAGATTATTTATTTGAGAGAGCGAGAATGAGAGAGAGAGTACATGAGAGGGGGGAGGGTTAGAGGGAGAAGCAGGTTCCTTGCTGAGCAGGGAGCCCGATGCGGGACCCGATCCAGGGACTCCAGGATCATGACCTGAGCCGAAGGCAGCCGCTTCACCAACTGAGCCACCCAGGCGCCCGAGAAATGTATTTTAATGTTGAGAATTTGTTTAACGTTGGTTGGCAAATGTTTAGGTGTATAGAATATATATGTTTATGCTTTAATTAGCCCAATTATTTGATTCTTGATTTAAAAAGATGTTTTACAAAGAAACATGGAAGGTTTTTCTTCTTTTTAAAGTGGTCCAAGGGTCCAAGAAGGCACAAAGTTCTGGCCCTTACACATCACATAGTAGTATCTAAGTTGGTTTGTGCCACAAAATCTAAATGTTAAATTTAAAAATCATTATTAAAATTCCATATCCATATCAAGATATGCTAAATATGTGAGGATTGACCAAAATAAGGTTGTTAGGATATCAAAAGAGGATTGCTATTAGTGACCAAGATAAAAAAAGACAAATATTTTCCCCACAAAACTCGTTTAAAGATATTTCATGGAAAACTTAAATAGTAAGTTAGACTACCAGGTCATTCAAAGTGAGCTAGCACTCAAGAGCCAAGGATCTGTGCTTTTAGAGCCAAGAATGTAGTTGAATATTAACAAGACTCAGCTATGCTTTATGTTCGTATAAAAGTTTATCTTTGAATGGCAAAAGCAGTTTTCCATCTTTTTGTCCTTCAAGAAATATAATTACATGAATTAGAACAAGCCCCATTTTTTTGGTCTTGAGAAGTCTTTGGTTAAATTGCCAATCCTTCTAGAAAAGGTATCCGTTTGAGCCATTATCAGCTGGCCCATCCATACACCCTTCTAAGGAATATAACTATACAAATTAGAACAACCTTGTTCATTAAATCTGGAAAATTAGCCAGTTAATCCTCCCCTGTAAAGACATGGCATTATTTTAGTCTCATTCAATGAGATATTCAATAAGTATTTACACTGCATTTACAGTTTTTCAGCATCGTGTGAAATATGAGACACAATAAAGGAGGGTTTAATGCTTTAGGATACCTTCCTTGGCTTTAAGAGTTTACAGTCTCATTTTAGGCAGCAAGAACAAAACGGTACATTCAAAGAAGATAGGAGTCCATCTTCCCCCCTTTTCAGCCTCAATCACAGGTCCGTGGCTCTAGGGCCCAAGTTCCATTAGAGCCTTGCTCTCAGCCAATTGTCATCAAATGGCACGAAGCTGATAGTGGCTCAACGTGGTACCTCTTTCTAGGAGGGTTTGCATTTTAACCAAAGACCTTTGAAGACCTAAAATTTTAAAAATAAATACATAAATAAAAAGTGGGCTTTTTATATAAACAGCTAGAAAATGGATTTATTCTTAGAGTTCTGATTTGTCTATCTCAAACTATACAATACAAACTGCTTCTACACCACCCACCATCCCGTTACTCCCCTGCTTTTAAAAGCCCAGCTTGCTCCCTCCTCTCCTTGCTGTCTACCCTAGGCTACAGGGTAGACCAGATTTTTGGCTTTGTGTGCCAGAGGAGGGAAGGAAAAATTCTTCCTCTACCCTTCAAGGTCTTCCATCTGGATTAAGAATTAAATTTACATGAGACAGATTAATAAGAGGAAAACCCGAAGTGTTATTATGTGGGCACAGAGGCCCAATAATGAAATTGAGACCCCCAAGAAATGATTAAGACAGGCAGTTTTTATACATTTTAGACAATGAGACAACAAACTTGTGAGGAATTGACAGGATAAAGAAAACAGGTGTTTGGGAGCTTTAATTAGTAGGGAATTCTAAGCAGAATTTAGATTGAGGTAGATTAGAAAAATGTTTCTGCAGCTTTCTCAGCTTTAAAGTCTGTCTCTGGTAATAAGGATTTTTTTTTACATCTTAGTACAGGGAAGATATTTTTCTTACGGGAGATTTGTTTCTTGCTTTCAGGGGGACAGCAGAGGGTCTTCCTGTCCTTGCACCAGTTGCTTTTTAAGTAGCTTCAATTCAAAATAATCAGTATGTCATTGTGTTACATTTTGGGCAACCTGCCCTTGGCCCCTACCCAGGCACTCTTGAGCCTCATTTTCCTTACTTCCAACCAGACATCTTACTTTCTAGCTTCATTGCACTTTCCATATTTCCATAAACAGGCCAGGCCCTTTCACAACTCCCTGCTTTGCCCATTTCCACTGCCCAGAATGCCTTTCACCTTCTCCCCTCTTGTCTTTTTGGCAATTCCCACTTTGGGACCCAGCATAAACAATTCCTCTGTGAAACTGACTATTCCCAAAATTCCTCCAAATCTCTTGATTCACCTGTTTCCAGAGCACTTTGTACATTTGTTATAGAACTGTTACAGAAATTAGTTTTGAAATTGTCTTCCCCTACTGGCTTTCTCAATGGCAGGGACCTGGTATAGTGTGTGGCATAAAGTCTTTCAGTACATGCTTGTTGAATGTTTCTGAGTTAGAATGATCAACAGGTTGGCAGACCTAGTTTTCTTTGACATTGTGCTGCCCCCCACCATGCCCTCGCATTAAATAAAAACTCCCAGCAGGAAATTTACAAGGTTTATTGTTGCTAATTTAACCAAATTTAGAGGTTTGTCCTTATGAGTAATCCATTTTGAAATTTGAGCTTGTGGAATACACTGGTAGAAAACATTGATTTTTGCCAATGTCATTCTCCTAAAATGTGTTCTTTGAAACAGTATATGAACTAAGATTTAGTAAAAGTGGCTATGTTTAGTCTGTAAATTGCTGGATTGATGACGGAGGAGATCGGGGCTGGGCTTGGTACTGGGAACTGTGTTGTGTGTGTGTATGTGTTGGGGGGAGGTGTTAGTTACCTTCCTGTTTCTTGGGCCTTAGAATGCACCCTTAACTCTGGCCAGCCATCTTAGAAAATGCTCCTGTTAGGAAGGTAAAAAGATTTGCAGCTACATTACTGAGAAAGGTATCAAAACTCAGGCCCTATTCATATTGGGTCAGGGGTGTCCATGACATAAAAGAAACAATTTATAGCTCAATCGAAGCAAAGACTCCTTTTCTTTGTATCTAAGATCTTTTTCTTTTCCTTTCCTATTTTAACATCATGACATTTCTCCTTAGCACCAGGCATAATGCCATGATTATGTTTTCCTCCATGTCGAGTTACTCCCCTTGCCTTGCAACCCCTCCTTATTCCTTTATCTCTTTCAAAGTTTCCATTCTCGGTTCCCTAACTTTTTACTCCCTCCCTTCCTCTCTTCCTCCTCCTCCTCTTTTTTCCCAGCTAGCTCACCCCGCCCCTCACCGTCACCACCTTCCCTCCCCTTCAGGCTTCTTCCCGCTGCTTCTCCCGCCACCTTCCCCCCACCCGGCCCGCCTCGCGTTCAGAAAGCTCCAATCAGGAGCTCGGGAGGTGTCTCGAAAGCCCGCCCCCTCCTCCCTGTCCACTTCTCTTCCCCCCCCTTTTCTCCCTCCCCCTCCCCCCCCAACTCAAGTCCTGCGGACCTGGGGGCTTCGGGATCTGGGCGCTATGAAAAGTGTCTGCCCAGTCACTTCCGGTAAGGGCGCTGCAGCGCGAAGCTCCCCGCGGGACCGTTAAGGAGGGGGTGGGAGTTACCGGCGGGCCGGGGGAGGACAGTGCTGCCAGGGAAGGGGCCGGGAGAGGGAGGGGGAAGGACAGCGAGAGCGAGCGAAGCAGCACGAGCGTCTTGGGCTCCTTAGCCGCCGCTTTCCCGCCGCCTCTCCTGGAGCCAGCTCCCCCGCCCCCCGGGCGCCTGCAGTGCTTCTCTCCACCCCCCACTCCCGAGGACAGACGCCGCCCCTCCCTCGTCGCCGCGTGACCGGAAGTGGCGCCATCTTTAGCCTCTTGTGCTATTGACAATAACAAGCCCTGGTTCTCTCCCCCTCCCCCTTCCCCCTCCCCCCAACCACGGCATCTCCCCTCCCAGAGAGAGGGAGAAAAGGAGGAGGAGCTGCAGCCTCACAGACTCACTGAGTCGCTCCTGCAGAAAGGGGGGAGAGAGACCGAAAAGCAGGGGAGGGGGACGGCACTGCCGTTTACCTGTCTGCCTCCTCATTCGCTCTCCCCCCTCGTTCGGCTCACTCCTGGTGTCAGCCTATCCGCCTTCCCAAACCCTCCCATTCCCCCGGTGTAGCCCCCCCTTCACTTTCCTTCTCGTCCTCTGTGTTTCTCCTCTCTTTCTTCCCTTCCCCCTCTAGCATTGCCACCTTCTCTCCTACACGCACGCAGGCATATAAACGTAGATTTTTGATGCTCCTCTGCCTGTTGACCCCGCTATTTTCATGTTTCCAACAGGTTTTTCTTCCCCCAATCCCTCAGCTGCTGCTGCTGCTCAGGAGGTCAGATCTGCCACTGATGGTAATACCAGCACCACTCCGCCCACCTCTGCCAAGAAGAGAAAGTTAAACAGCAGCAGCAGTAGCAGCAGTAACAGTAGTAACGAGAGAGAAGACTTTGATTCCACCTCTTCCTCTTCTTCCACTCCTCCTTTACAACCCAGGGATTCGGCATCCCCTTCAACCTCGTCCTTCTGCCTGGGGGTTTCAGTGGCTACTTCCAGCCACGTACCGATACAGAAGAAGCTGCGTTTTGAAGACACCCTGGAGTTTACTGTAGGGTTTGATGCGAAGATGGCTGAGGAATCCTCCTCCTCTTCCTCCTCATCTTCACCAACTGCTGCAACATCTCAGCAGCAGCAACTTAAAAATAAGAGTATATTAATCTCTTCTGTGGCTTCGGGGCATCACGCAAACGGCCTAGCCAAATCTTCTACCACCACTTCTAGCTTTGCTAACAGCAAGCCTGGCTCTGCTAAGAAGTTAGTGATCAAGAACTTTAAAGGTAACCAAGGCCAAAATCCATAATCACCTACTAAGGATTTGACACTTGAGCGGTCACGTGCTCTATTTATGTTAATATATTAAACAGTATAGAGGTAGCCTAATGTTTTATGCATAATCAATGAGGTGGAGGGAGGTCCTTTTTTGGGTGGAGGGTTCATTTTCCGGGGGTGGTTAGTATTCTTGTGCTGAAGCATACACCGAGTGTTTCTGTGCAGTATTTTGATGTCTGGCTCAGCTTATATCTAATCTGTTACTCATTATAACATTGACAATCGGTATGATTGATCTGGATTATACAGGTGAGAAATTTGTGTTCTAAAGAGGTTTATTTATTTCAGGTGCATGGTGAGCCTTGGCACTGCTGGGATTTTTATTTTTATGCTTCAGTAGGCCACATTTTCTAGTCCCTAGAAATGCAGGTAGCAGTGGTGATCTTTTCATGCTCAATGATGATTTATAGTTAGATTTATAATGTTGCATCCTATATTCTTGAAACTCATTGTGGAAGCAGTATTTGGGGAAAAATATTTATGATCTCTGCATTTCTTTCCAAAGGTAGGGTTTGGAAGTGAAAAATACTGTATACAGAGAAGTAGTAACTCTGTGTACCACTAGTCTAAAGATAGGAACAATTACTACATCTATTTTTTTTTTTTTCACTAAAATGGGTTTTAAAGTACTGACCTGCAGCTTTTAGGAAGATTTGTTCACTTTATGTTTGAGATACATGATTGAGAGTATTATGAATGCATTGATGCATATAAAATCAACAGTTTTTTAAAAACATAATTGAGCTGAATTACTTTTTTCTGTTGACTGTGTTTCTCTTTTTCTGACTTAGTTTTTCAGCATCCTTAACTGGCAGGTAATAGATGCTAAGATGTTTATTAAATGGAGAAGTAAATGAATGAACTGAAGTAATATTTACCAGATAAGTGCCTTGTGGCTAAATATTAGTATTGAGAAAATTAGATTCTCAATGCTTGCACTTTCAACATTAGTGTGGAAATCAGGAATATGCTCTGTTTTGTTTAAAGCAGAGGGTTATGGTGTTTATTTTTAACCTTCTCTTTTTTTTCCTATCACTCCTCTCCCATCCCCAGGTTCTTAAGAGTGTTGTAATCTTTCTGATTTAATAGTAGACCTTTCTGAAGTAAATGTGAATTTTAATTGGCTAATGTGTTCACTGCTCCAGTCAAAGTATATCAGTTTAATAGCCAAGAATTTTTAAAGGGATGAGCTATGATCCTAATTTCATTTGCATACTGGTTTCTGAGGTTTTGTTTGGGTTTTTTTCTTTCCCTCTTAAACTAAAAATATATCACTAAGGTATTAGGATGTTTTAATTAAAAAAAAATACTCATTGCTGGTCAATGAAGTTTAAAGCCTGGGTTAAGATAGTCCTTTCCATTCTGAAAATGCTACATAGGTTCTGGAGTTATTTGGATGTTTTAATTTTTTTAAAATTTCACTCTGCTCATTGATGTAGTTTAAATTAAAACCTGAGTTAAGATGTTTCTCTCCATTTGTAGATGGTGCATAAATGTGAGGGTCAAACAGGCTTGGATTAGAATCTCAGTTTTGCCATTGATTAGCTTTGATGACCTTGGGCAAGCCTTTCTAAATGAGTCTTCTAGCCTCAGTTTTCTCGGTTGCATGATAGGGATAAATAATACCTTCCTTAGAGCATTGTTGGGGAGATTAAGATGTTTGGAAAGTACCTTGTGCATAGTAGACATTCAGTATTTTAAATCTCAGGTGCAAAATTCACGTTGACTGACTTAGGTTTTACATGTGATGGAATAAGATCAGGATTGTTATTTTTTATCTGTGATTCTTGAATTTTTATTTTTTGAAGCAATACAATCAATTGAAAAAAAGAAACCTCACCTTTAATTCTAATAGGTGAGTCAAAATGACTTAAACAGTATTCTGGCATTTCAAATTTTCTTTATGCTAAGCCTAAATACAGTAGCTACTTTAATATTTAGATGTAATAATTATAAAAATCACAATTTACCCTTAAAAAGCAGTAATACTATTATTGTACTTTAATGGATCCTTCCATTACTATATGCTACATATTCTGATATCAACCTTGTACATATTATCTAGATAAGCCTAAATTACCAGAGAACTACACAGATGAAACATGGCAGAAGCTGAAAGAAGCGGTGGAAGCTATCCAGAATAGTACTTCGATTAAGTACAATTTAGAAGAACTCTATCAGGTATGTATTAATGTGGATAACCAGATTTGGCTAGCATAAATTGAGGTAGTATGTAGATGGATTTTACTTTGAAATGAGTCCTTATGTAGACTTTTGGTTTCCTTCTAGTGAAAATTTCTTGATTAATTTATGCACTATATTTTATAATCAGACTACACATTCTGACGTACTCTGACATTCTGACAAACTATGAGTACAGTCATGTTGGTATATATTGGGTTTATCTTGGACCCTTCTGATTAGGATTTACAGTGAGGAGTACCTTGGTATAATCAAGGTTTTACCTATAATGGAATCCTACAGCCCAGATCCCAAAGATGATTTCTGGTGACATGTCATTCTGTTATGGTACTTCTTGCTAAATGGTGTTACTCGCCTATAGGAAAGGCCTCAAGAAATACAAATGTTCTCTATACTTTATCCTTACTCCTTATTAGCCTTTTGCCATTTCTTTTTCTTGCTGTTTATGTTTGTTTTATTTTCTGGGGTACAAGACAGTCCTTAGCCAAAAAATGAGCATCAGATTGTAGTCCATTGACTTGGTCTGAGGTTCAGGTTTGTTTCTTTTGCTTAACAAATGGGTCTATACTTGAAGTGTTTAGTTTAAATGTACTATTAAGGGCAATTACTGATTTAGACTGCTTAGTACCATGATATTTTGCCCTACTGTATTTTTTTAGAGATTTTATTTATTAGAGAGTGCACGCATGAGCGGGGATTGGGGGGGAAGCAGAGGCAGAGGGAGAAGCAGACTCCCCGCTGAGCAGGGAGCCCAATGTGGGGCTCCATCCCAGCACCCTGAGATCCTGACCTGAGTCGAGGGCAGACGCTTAACTGAGCTACCCAGAGGCCCCTGCCCTACTGTATTTTGGCTGCTCGGCAGGGAGTCTGCTTCTCCCTCTGACCCTCCTCCCTCTCAAAGTAACTTCAAGAAGTTACTTTCCATTATAGCATAAGCAGTTTCATATAAAAAAAAATACTTAAGAGTCCCAATAGCTCGTGCTTTTTTTTTTTAAAGATTTATTTATTTTAGAGAGCGACGGCATATGCTATTGAGCAGGGGGGAGGGCAGAGGGAGAGAGAATCTCAAGCAGACTGTAACTGAGTTTGGAGCCCGACCCCGAGATCATGACCTGAGCCAAAACGAAGAGTCGGATGCTCAACCGACTGCGCCACCCAGGCACCCTTTTTGTGTTTTTCATATTGATAAATACCTTGTAAGAAATTAAGTTGGTTTGATTTATCAGAATTTGTAGTTTTTATCTATTCATTTTAGTTGCAGAGGTGGTATGGTAATGGCAAACCCTGGATTAGGAGTCCGAAGACAGATTTGGGATCTTCTTTTGGCGCCTATTACCCTTCTGATCTTGAGCAAGAAACTAGACCTCCCTCAGCTTCAGTTTCCTCCTCTGTAAAACAGGGGAAAGAATACTTGTCCTCTCTACCTCGTGGGGTTGCTTCTAAGAATCAAATAAGATGTGAAAAACAACTTGAATCACTATGTTACAGAAATATAAGATGATGTTATCACTAGTAAAGCTCTTTCATAAGTCACAGTGTGGCTTTTTCACTTGTAATAAGTCAATTAAGATCACCAGTTTCTGTTGCTGTGAGAATTGAACGAGTCGGTGCATGCAAAACACTCACAACGATGCCCAACAGGTAGTAATAATGTTATACAATGTAACCGTTGTAACACTATGTGTCAGGTAGTAGTAGCACTAAGCTATTAAGGAGAAGCCCCCTTACTTGGCTATGTTGGTATATTACATATGTGGCTCCTGAGTTGTACAGTAATAAAAGTAGAATTATGGAATTAGAGTTGGAAAGGCCGTAAGAGATCATGTAGTCCGATAGCTTTTCTTCATATAGTGCAGGTGGTCCTCTACAAATTAGGTTTATCTTTTATTATCTTTTAAGCATTACAGAAACCCTTTGTGAAGTAGACGGGGTAGTAGTTATTATTCCTCTATTGATGAGGAAACTGAGTTTCAGGGAAGTTACGTAATGTGCCCAGAGTCACACTGAGATGCCCAAGTTTCAAGTCCAGTGCACTTGCGCTCCTATGCTGCTTCAGGAATACGCCGCAGCACTTCGAATACCTCTGTAGTGCGGTGTGAGAGGCCAGTAGTTTCACTTGAGGGAAAAAATGGTCCTCAAAGAAGGTAATTTTTTTCCTTCATGTATATGGTGTTTATTTGGATACGGTGGTATACAGCGTCTTTAGTTTCAATAATGTTATTTTATATGTTTTATATTTATAGTATATTGATTGTGATTGTTAATGAACCCTATTTACCTTGAATATTTTTCTAGAGCTTTTGGGTTCAAAAATATTTTTCCTGATAAACTGATTCTGTTAAATTCTTTTATGTTTCAAGAGTTCATAGCTTGGATTTTTTGTTTTTCATTATCTTCTACTTCAGAGTTATTACCTGCTATTGTTCAGTTGCATTTCTACAAATATATAGATATATTTTAAAGATTTTATTTATTTGAGAGAGAGAATGAGACAGAGAGAGCATGAGAGGGTCAGAGGGAGAAGCAGACTCCCTGCCGAGCAGGGAGCCCGATGTGGGACTCGATCCCGGGACTCCAGGATCATGACCTGAGCCGAAGGCAGTCGCTTAACCAACTGAGCCACCCAGGCGCCCCTGTTCAGTTGCATTTCTTTAGCCTAGCATCAGTGTTACAACTTTTTACTCTTCTGCACTTTTCACAGTACTTTACTGTTTCTGCTATAATAAATTCAAAAGCATTTGTTTCTAGCTCTTTTGTTGTTTTTGACCTTAATTTTATAAATGCTCCTTTGGATCGTTCTCAGAAAGTTTATTTTGAGATGTTCAGGTTTAAAAGAGGATACAAAGAGGGCGCCTGGGTGGCTCAGTTGGTTAAGCGACTGCCTTCGGCTCAGGTCATGATCCTGGAGTCCCGGGATCGAGTCCCGCATCGGGCTCCCTGCTCGGCAGGGAGTCTGCTTCTCCCTCTGACCCTCCTCCCTCTCATGCTCTCTGTATCTCATTCTCTCTGTCTCAAATAAATAAATAAAACCTTTAAAAAAAAAAATAAATAAATAAAAGAGGATACAAAGATAAGGGAGTAAAATTACTTCATACCATCTGGATTTCAGGTGCTTGTTTAATTTTGACTGGTTGAAATGTAAATGAAAAGTACTCTCCTAAAGAGGGGGTAGGGGAGGGAAATGGCCAAAAAAAAAAAAAAAAAAGTACTCTCCTAACTCTCCTAAAATTGAAACTATAGGAGTATGTAGTATACCAAGCAGAAGTTCACCAAACCCCTCATTCCCCCATCCTACCCTCTGTCTCTGAAGTAAATGCTTATTTGGCATATGTCTATGCAGAACTTTTTTCTGTGCATGCAAAACCGTTATGTTTTAAATCTTAAGCATGGAAGTCCCTAGTGTGGATTGCATGTACTGCCTCCCTAAGTTTTTAATTTCTAGAAAAGAACATGTGGTTCTGAGTGCATTTGCAAGAAACAAATGTCTTTTAAAAGTGATTTTTTAAAAAAGATTTTATTTATTTATTTGACAGACAGTGAGAGGGAACACAAGCAGGGGGAATGGGAGAGGGAGAAGCAGGCTTCCTGCCGAGCAGGGAGCCCAATGCGGGGCTCGATCCCAGGACCCTGGGGTCATGACCTGAGCCAAAGGCAGACGCTTAACAACTGAGCCACCCAGGCGCCCCGTTAAAAGTGATTTTAAATAAGAATTGTGCTTGAGTTTAAAAAATTATCTTTTCTAGACAACCTTGAAATCCTAAGTATGAGGCAGTGGTTAATGTTGTTTTGGTTTGGGGGGATTTTTTTGTTTGTTTGCTTGTTTTTGATTGACTACAGATAGTATGGTTAAGCGCACTGACTTTTGATTTATCAGCCTGCCTTAGATCAGAGATCTGCCACTCATGATAGTTTTGGGCAAGTTACTTCTCTAAGCCTTGTTTTCCTCATTTATAAAATGGGAAGACCAACATTACCTATATGGCAGGGTTGTTGAGCTGTAAACAAAATACTACAAAAACTACTTATTACAATGTCTGCTACTTATTGGTGTCATCAATGATGATGATAATAAATGAGTCTTTTAGAAAGATACCTTTAGGGGCGCCTGCGTGGCTTAGTCATTACGTATCTCCTTCAGCTCAGGTCATGGTCCCAGGGTCCTGGGATCGAGCCCCACATCGGGCTCCGTGCTCCGCGGGAGGCCTGCTTCTCCCTCTCCCACTCCTCCTGCTTGTGTTCCCTCTCTCGCTGTCTCTCTCTGTCAAATAAATAAAATCTTCAAAAATAAAAAGATACCTTTATTTTAAGATTGTATTTTATTATACAGCTCTAAAGACACACATGTTTTAAAATTCTAAATCCACACTGGGCCAGAACAGCTGGCTGATAAATAGATTACGTTCCAAATATGTGTCAGTAGACACCATTAGCCAAATTGAAAAAATAATAGAAAAAGAGAGGAACTCTCTAGGAACAGTGTCCTTTACTTCTTAAGACTGTGTCTTGTTTTTTACATGTGGTATCTTATAATCATTGGAATTTGGAGTATTTTAAATAATGGGATCATTTTCCTCATGTTCTCAGCCTTTGTATAAGTAGCTGTGTCGTGTTTTTAAATCAGCTACTTTTTTCTGGAGCTGGCTGGTTGTTTATATATGAAAGTATAACATTTATTCTTAGTATAAATGTCTAGCTATTTTCTTTGAAGGCAAGCCTAGTCCATACTTCAGTTCTGATGGAAATAATTTTATTTATTATTAATAATAGGAACTCTTGTTTGGTTAGCTTTTTGTGAAATAAATCTTAAATAATGGCCTTTTCTAGTAATGCTTCATTTATCAAGTAGATGACCGCAAGACTGGAAGCAAATAGTGTGTCCACCTCAGTACAGGTTATTACCCATTGTAAAATCTGGTTGTTGAAGCAGTCAGAGGTTACAGAAGAGCAGTTAGGTTCTTAGCAGAGATGATTAGCTTTTGTATTCTATGTATTTTTTAAAGATTTTATTTATGTATGTGAGAGAAAGAGCGTAAGTGAGAGAGAGCACAAGCCAGGGAGGAGAGGCAGAGGGAGAAGCAGACTCCCCGCTAAGCAGGGAGCCCAGTGTGGGGCTCCATGAGGGGCTCCATGAGGGACTCCGTGCGGGGCTTGATCCCAGGACACCTGGACCCCTGGACCCCAGCACCACGACCTGAGCTGAAGGCAGACGCTCAACCAAGTGAGCCACCCAGGCGTCCCTTTTGTATTCTATATTGATAAGTAGCTAGTTGTGTTTTATGTGAGGTTATTTTTAATTGTTGTCACTCTTGATGTTTTTTAAGTTTAGTCTATCACATCATGTAGTGCTTCTCTCTTTATTTAGTACTCAGTATTATCCCCGCAATTTAAAAAGTGTGCAACTACAAATTCTTAGTCCTTGGTAATTTTAGTCTTACTTAAACTAACCTTTTTACTAGATGTAAAAAGAAAAATTAGATTTCATGTCTGGCTTCCTTTCTGCAAGTTCTTAGTTTTTGATGTATTTCAAGTATCTTATTTCAGCCATTTTTACTAAATGTAAAAAGATAATTTAGATTTTATTGCTGTATCAGTTCTTGAAAACTTTGTGGTGTGCTTTCCTTTCTTTAAACATATGGTTTGAAAAATAAGACCCAACCCATTAGGCCAATGACCGGAGTTCAGCACCCTGATGGGAATTTAGTATCTTTCTGGGTGCCTATTGTTGTTAAGTCAGAAAAGTTTCTAGATTTCCTCCCTTATCATGTTTAATTATGTTTGTAGCCTTTGTGTTTTTTATTCTTATTTTAATCCTCTTAATTTTTTATTCTAGGCTTACTGCTCACCCTCATTTCCGTTCCCTTGTCCCAGATGCAATCTTTTGTGCCTTTGCAGTTTCTTAAATCCTGTATTCCCCAAAGCGTCAAATTTCAGGAACTATAGTTTTACATTTCATTTGCTACATGTTTACATTTCTTTGGAGTGTATGGTTTTGTTTGTATCAGACAAACATGTTTTTTTTTTTTCTTTTTGCAGACATGTTTGTTGATGTGACATGTATGGATTTTAGCGGGTAAGGGGCTGGGATTTAGAGGAATAACGGTTAGAACCTTGCTAGAATGTTTCTATTTTATATCTGATTACCTTCAAAAAGGATTTAAGGTAGTATATTTTACCAGTAATGATTGGGAGCTTGCATAGAAAGAAAGTTTTATTTAAGAGACTTATAAAACTATGTAGAGTCTGTTTGATACAAATGGTTGCATGTGAAGTGAGAGAAAATAATTAATATTTAATATATGTATAATAGTGCATTTCAAAGATCTGGAATAAAATAGAGCTTATCCCAAACTTTAAGTAGTGATTTAACACCTTCCTATTCATGTTTCTATCCCAGCACCTAACAGGGTACAGAGTACTTACTTAGTAAACAGTCGTTGTTGAGTCAGTTACTGCTTCCTGTGTGCAAAGCTGGACAGATGCCCTGGGAAGATCACTTAGGCCTTGCCCCTGAGGTGCTTATATTCTAGTAGGTTTATGAAATTGTCGTTTGTGACCAGCATTTTTTTTTTTTTTTTGATTTTGTTTATTTATTTGACAGAGCACACAAGCAGGGGGAGCTGCAGAGAGAGAGAGAGAATCAGGCTCCCCACTGAGCAGGGAGTCCAACTGAGCCACCCAGACACCCTAATGACCAGCATTTTTTAAAAGACAAAATAGAAAATAATTGGAGAACATCGTACATAGTAATGATAAGTGTACTTTCATGAAGATTTTGTTTCAATTACATAAATTTATTTTATTTATTTATTTTTAAAGATTTATTTATTTGACAGAGAGAGAGAGACAGCGAGAGAGGGAACACAAGCAGGGGGAGTGGAAGAGGGAGAAGCAGGCTTCCTGCCGAGCAGGGAGCCCGATGCGGGGCTCGATCTCAGGACCCCGGGACCATGACCCGAGCCAAAGGCAGACGCTTAACGACTGAGCCAGCCAGGTGCCCCTCAATTACATAAATTTATTTTACATACAGTGGATTGTGACATAAAATGTATTTCTTGCTGTGGCTTGTCAGAAATTTTTGGAAGCCCCCGTTTTAGGCACACATGACTGCTCCAAACAAACCTTGCTTACAAAAGTAAGGAAAGTAGAGTGTTTAGATCATGGTGTATGTGGAAGATTATAAACAGACATGAGACTACTAAAATGGTAAGATTGAGCCTTGAATGCTGTGCTGAAAAGTGTGGTGGTGGGGAAGATAGAAAAAGTTTATTGGGTGAGGTGAATATTTAAGTTTTTTGAGTACTTAATATATATTCATCTGGTTCAAAGCCCAAAAAGTATTACAGAGCATATAGTGAAAAGTTTCACTTCCACCCTGTCCTCTGCCCTCCTCCCCACAGCTAGTTCCTCTATCCACAAACATTATTAGTTTGGGGAGTATCTTTTCCAGCAGTGTTTTATGTATGTAAAAACAACTGTGTGTGTTTTGATTTATTTTGGCTTTTTTACGTAAATGATATTAGACCATGCACCACATGGTTCAGTCCTTTGTATTTTTTAACGGATTTTTTTTAAAGAATTTATTTTTGAGGGGTGTCTGGCTGGCTCAGTCAGTTAAGCAGCTGCCTTTGGCTCAGGTCTTGATCCCAGGGGTCCTGGGATTGAGTCCCGCATCTGGCTCCCTGCTCAGTGGGAAGCCTGCTTCTCCCTCTCCCTCTGCCTGCCACCCCCCTGCTTGTGCTTTCTCTCTCTGTCAAATAAATAAAATCTTTAAAAAAAAAAGAATTTAGGGGCGCCTGGGTGGCTCAGTCGTTAAGCATCTGCCTTCGGCTCAGGTCATGATCTCAGGGTCCTGAGATCGAGCCCCGCATCAGGCTCTCCGCTCAACGGAGAGCCTGCTTCTCCCTCTCCCACTCCCCCTACTTGTGTTCCCTCGCTCGCTGTGTGTCTCTGTCAAATAAATAAAATCTTAAAAAAAAATAAAATAAATAAAAAAAATAAAGAATTTATTTTTGAGTAATTACAACACCCAACGCGTGGCTTGAACCCACAACCCCAAAATCAAGAGTCGCATGCTCCACTGACTGAGCCAGTCAGGTGCCCCAGTCCTTTGTATTTTTTTATACCTATTATAGAATTTCTCTGTAACAGCACCTGAGGAGCTTGATGAAAGGTTGTTAAGGAAGGGAAATTACTAGGTCTGGTCTATATATGTTAAGAAGCAGTCAAGGCTAACTAGAGAAGCAGAATGTTCTATTCCAGTTTGACCTTCAGGACTCATCTTAGATGCTCCCTTTCCTGTTTTTCTTGCCTCTAACATCTTAAGTAACTCTCCAACTAAACATGGAGGAGATTGTAAGCATATAAAGCCCAGCTTAGGGCGCCTGGGTGGCTCAGATGGTTAAGCGTCTGCCTTCGGCTCAGGTCATGATCCCAGGGTCCTGGGATCGAGTCCCGCATCGGGCTCCCTGCTCCTTGGGAGCCTGCTTCTCCCTCTGCCTCTCTCTCTTTCTCTCTGTCTCTCATGAATAAATAAATAAAATCTTAAAAAAAAAAAAAAGCCCAGCTTAATTCTCTATTTCTCATTATTCCCACTAGCTTTTCATTTTCCTCTGGTCTCTGGGATTCCACCTGTTATACCTCTGCTCAGGAAGCCTTTCCTGACTTGCTCCAGTCCTAAAGAGACTGGATTAGGGCCTTTGCCTCTATGCTTATCCTCATCATAGCACCTAATACAATGTTTTATAATTCTGTGTTTTCCGGGCAGTTTTTTCTTTCCGCTATAAGCCCCTTCTATGTGCAGGACACATTGCTAGTTGTAAGTACGTTAATTTTTTGAATATTTACCATATTGCCTAGTTTAAACCCCCCAAAGCATTAAAGGAATATATGGATACATGAACGAGCACATAGTCTCTTTTTCTCATTAAGGAGAATTGGGGAATGGGATATACACAAATAGATACAGTATTTTAAAAAAGACATAGTATTGACTCAGTGACAAATCAGTGTGTTATGATTGGTGACATTGCCAGGTAAGGCAGTTAATGAAAGCTTATTGGAAGAGGTGGGACCTAGCTGAGTAGTAAGAGAATATGGTATCTTGTGTGAGAAGATAAAAAACACAGCAGAAGGGAATGGGAGAAGTAGGACTTGGAGAAGTACTGGAAGTGGGAAATGTGGATAAGATGAAGTACAAAGACAGAATCTAAGCAGGGAAATGAGAAATGCTGAGAAAATGAGTCATTCAAGAGGAACATGAGCTACAACGAGAAGAATACTAAAGAAGGAAGGGGAAGAGTCCATAGAGAACCAATGTGAACAGAACGGCTCATGAAATAAGCATAAATACACCCTTTAGGTATTTGTGGCCTAACCCAAGGCCCCATGGAAAGTGGCCAGAGGAGAATCAGCTTTCTTATTCCTCCTTAGCTACTGGATCTAATTGGCCTGCTGTTTCCTGGTGAGGTGTAGTGACTTTCCTGCAATGATATAAGTGGTTTTCTTTAAGCTTTCTTTTCATTTGCTAATTTATTTATTGGACCTGCATGCTGGGAATGTGACTTCCACGTACGTATTTATGAAATTCCACTCCAACCTACAGAACTTGGATCCTTCCTTAGAGTCAATTTTAATGGATTTTCTGCCTTTTGTTGTGATGAGGAAGGAATCCTGGTGTTATACTTAAGTCATTACTAGTTGGAATTGTAGATTATATCAGAGTTCATCCAAAGAGTTTTACCAGGCCTTTTGTTTTAAATTTGAAAGTCTTTGATACACATAACAGGAAACTCACAGAAATCTGAAGTTTGTCTTTTTGGGATCTGGGTATAAAAGAAGACCAATTCAACTATTAGAATGAAGTAAAAATAGTCATTTCTGTTGTAATGTTTACTTAATTGTGCAAATTTAAAAACCTATATTTAAATATTCATAAACTGAAATATTGGAGAAAAATACTTGGTGTTTACATCATACTCATTATAATACTGCTAGCAATAGTTCATTGTTCTGTTCAGGAAAACCAAAGTATAAGTTTTAATTCAGTGGTGGTCAGACTGCCCAATCCATCTGATAAACAATTCGTGAAACTGTTTTTTAAACTCAAAATGGAATTCTGCTTATGAAAACAATTAACATTTTTAAGAACAAGACAGCATTGATAGGTAGTCATTGTTATAAATTGGATGTCTCCCCAGGGTAGAACTTGATTCCCTCCATCCTTAACCTGAACAGCCATAATAAATATATTAGGTGGGGTTTCTTTTTGGTACATTGGTTATGAAAAAGTTCATTCACATTCATATTTTGTTACTTTACTTTGTGTTTTAAATGGATAAATAATGCTTTTTAATAAAATGTAAAATACTAAAATAGTAAGAATTTGATGTAAATAATCAATAACCCCATTTTCTCCTTAAGCAAGTATGTGTTTAATCTTGCAGGCTGTAGAAAATCTCTGTTCCTACAAGATTTCTGCAAACTTGTACAAACAGCTGAGACAGATTTGTGAAGATCACATCAAAGCACAAATTCATCAGTTCAGAGAATATCCTTTTAAAAACCAAAAATACTGTATTTTTATCTGTTCCCTCCTTTCTTATCCCTCACTATTTAACCCAACTTGAAATGAATGCCTGTGTTTTATAGATTTGTTACTGTTTCTTACATTTCTGGAGAAAGAAGAAATGAGTTTTTGACTTTTCAACTTTAATTAGGTTCCAAGTCTACATTGTGATGTTAGTGCAAATAAGATGTCCTTATGTCCTTACCCTTTTTGTTCTAACAAATTTCCATTTAAGGAAAAATAAGGGAAATCATAAACAACATAATACTCACTTATGTGTAAGATTTGTTCTAAAAGGTATTTAGTGGGACCTAAAACTTTTTTTACAGTTTAAGAAATAATATTTTGTTCTATAATTAAGTGCTATTTCATTTGTTGTTGTTTTTTTAGGATTTTATTTTTAAGATTTTATTTATTTATTTGCCAGAGAGCAAGCACAAGCAGGGGGAGCGGCAGGCAGAGGGAGGAGCAGGCTCCCTGCTGAGCAAGGAGCTGATGCGGGACTCGATCCCAGGGATCGTGACCTGAGCTGAAGGCAGGCGCCTAACTCACTGAGCCACCCAGGCGTCCCTATTTTTATTTAGTGTGTAATACTCCATATTTAAGACAAATATGCTCTTGGATTGCTTGTATTACTTGTACTAAGCACTTTAAAAGTATCCTTGACATATCTCATGGATTCATTGGATAGTGTTCTTTTTCTAAAGAAAATTGATAGATGCTGGCAAAATCATTGCAGACAAATGGTAAGCTGGAAAAAGTATTGTTTCAGCTAAATATTGTAGTTAAATAAATTTCTTCAAATACATGGATGTTAGTTTTAAATGCTTTGCAGTGGGGGTTGGGGATTGCCTCAATATCTGCTCTTATTCTGAATTGAACACTAATTTTGGTTAAGCTTTCTATTTTAAAACTGCAAGTTATAGGGAAACCACCATTTTGGAATGACTTGCACCTTAGGATCATTTTTATTTTTGTCACACTTAACCAAAAAGTATCTCATTTTTAAAAAGTTACATTTTTGTCTGTTAGTCTTGATGGATGTCCCCCCCACCTACTTGATTGCCTGTGAAGGTGCCTGATGGTCCTGCATTTTAGTTCATTCAGATCACCACCTTTTCCTTTCTCCCTAATTTGGTATTTATTTTATACCTTATATTCTGCAAACTAAAAATCTTAAAATCCCCCTACCCAAAACGACACATATACAATTTAGGGCAGCTTCACCCTGAATGAGCTGTTACTGAGGAAGAATTGTATGTGTGTCCCCTTAATTCGCTGTTTTTATCTTCAGTTATATCTCAAGTTGCAGAGAAGTCATAGGACCATTTTAAGTGTCCCTTTTCTAGAAACTACAGCAAGGATTAAGACAATAGAATAGTTTAATAAAAATAGTATAGGCATATTCTCAGGTAGATTTCTTTATCTGTATGTAGTAGTCCAGTGTATATATATAAAAGTGAACCCTGCAATTTTATTCTTGTTTTATCAAGAGCAAATGTTTCAGCTTAACAAAATATAAAAATCAATTTCTTTTTGTTGGCAGATCATGATCAGGAGCATTTTTCTGTTTCTGGATAGAACTTACGTTCTACAGAATTCAATGCTACCCTCCATTTGGTAAGGATGCCAGAAAAAAAATATGAAAAAATTTGTTACAAATCATAGTCAAATCTTAATTACACTAATGAAAGAGAGTAAGTGATACTGTGAATATTCTCCCAAAAACGCAAATTTGGCTTCTAGACTTGTATTTATAGCAATTTTACCTTCTTAATTATGTTTTGCCTATTCTAATACTAGAGATAGCTAACATTCCCTGAGCATATAATAACTTAATGAAGAAGTTTTTTTTGTTAGCTAAGGAATTAAAGTTTGCTCTGGACTGTCTAGGAGTGTGCATTATTTTGTTGTTTATCAAGAGTTTGCTCATTATCTGTTAACATTGCTATGGAAAATTCCGTGTATACACGAAAATAGAATATTATAATGAGCTCTTTCCCCCACCTTGTGCCTAGCATCTACCTACAGTAATTATCGGAGAGTTTACTGATTTTTGAGTACTGAAGCCAGATGACAAATGGCCAATTAAGCCTTCATTACCAGTACAGTGAAAGCCATTTTGTCTTTGAACTAATTTTGTCTCTTGATTTGACCAAGGAAGAAATCCACCAAAGGAAATAATACAAGAAAACTTAGTTATGGAGGAAGACAGGAATTTAGCTTCAGTTCTCATTAAAGCCTAAATGAATTTCCTGTATGCTTTAACTCTAATAATGTTGTGTAAAATTAAATGTGTGGATTTTATCTTTTTACAATTTCTGCTTCAAATCTGGAACCCTAATTAACATGTGGCGAGAAGTTAAGCAGGCCTCTCTGAAAGTGGTATTGTTGTCAATTACTTTTGATTCTGTGTATTTTTTATTTTAGGGATATGGGACTGGAGTTATTTAGGGCTCATATTATAAGTGATCAGAAAGTCCAGAATAAGACAATTGATGGCATTCTTCTCTTGATTGAGAGGGAAAGGAATGGTGAAGCAATCGATAGAAGTTTACTCCGAAGCCTTTTAAGCATGCTCTCTGATTTGCAAGTAAGTTAACTTCACTTACAGAACTGATTGCTACTCCTAGTTTGATATTTAAAAACCAAATTCATAGTGCTGTTCACGTAGAGGATGTTTAATAAATGTTTATTGAATAAATGAACTCCTTTATTTTGATCCCTCCTCCCAGATTTATCAGGATTCTTTTGAGCAACGATTTTTGGAAGAAACTAACCGGCTCTATGCAGCTGAAGGCCAAAAATTAATGCAGGAAAGAGAGGTATTTAAAAATCATGATTAATAAATCCACTGTGTCTCACAATAGACCTTGCACTCTAGAACATAAGCTGCCCTTTGCATTTATCTTCCCAACATTGTGATGCTTTTTGCTCACTTAGGTGCTCCTTTCTTTTCTCCCTTTTTAAAAGCCAGAATTCTGGATCACAAACTACCTATAATTTTACGTGATTCAACCCTGTCACATTTGACAGGGCTTTTCCCGGGATCTTTTGGACTTGACATTTTCTGAATGATTTATGGGGAGGAAAACAATAATATAAAAAACTATCTTTGTAGGTTCCTGAATATCTTCATCATGTTAACAAACGTCTAGAAGAAGAAGCAGACAGACTTATTACTTACTTAGATCAGACCACCCAGTAAGTATTATATGCTCAACCTAATAGACTTTAACCAGTGTTGTTGAATCACTTAAGGCACTTTCAGCATCCCCAAACCCATTAGTACCTATTTTCAGGTGTGATTTGAGATGGTTTTTTTTAAAGATTTTGTTTATTTATTTGACAGAGAGCACAAGAAGGGGGAGCAACGGAGGGAGAGGGAGAAGCAGGCTCCCCGCTGAGCAGAGAGCCCCATGCGGGGCTCGGTCCCAGGACCCTGGGATCATGACCCGAGCCTAAGGCAGACACTTAACCGACTGAGCCACCCAGGAGCCCTGATTTGAGATTTTTTAACAATTGTTTTCTTGATGTAAACTTTATTTCCCCCCAGCTAATTAGATTTAATCAGTTAAATCTAATGTGTATGTGTTTAAGCAATTTAAAAATAGTATTATTAGAGGGGTGCCTGGCTGGTTCAGTCGGTAGAGCATGTGACTCTTGATCCCAGGGTCATGAATTCAAGCCCCACGCTGGGTGTAGAGCTTACTTTTGTAAAAAATGGAAAAAAAAAGTATCAGAATAACTTCAGTTTTCCCAAAAGGCTGATATATTTCAATAATTTGACTACATCAGTGTTAATTCTGAGTTGGCAGAGGTAGCCTAACCAACTACCATTATGTTTTGGTACTAAGGGATATTATCTTTCAATAAAGTTATTGAAATGCAAAAAAAAAAAAGTATCAGAAGCAGATGTGGGATCTTTGAAGTCTTAAGGCTGATTAAAATTCAGTAGATGTTTGGAGGAGAAACTGTTTCTGTGCTTTCCTAAATATTACCAACCAAGGAGTTCCTGTAAGCAGCATAGATAACTACCTTCCTAATAAAAGCAGAGAAACTTGGAAAAAGCCAGCCATAGCAATACCATGGAAATATTGATTTAGTGATGTAAATCAAATTCTGAAGTATTGCACTTTTCCTTCTTATGGTGTAGAGTAACTCTGAGCACCAATACATTTAAACATAGGATAGGGATATTGAAATTAACATAAAACAAGCTATTTGAGGGGTGCTTGGGTGGCTCAGTTGGTTAAGCGTCCCAACTCCTGATTTTGGCTTAGGTCATGCATGATCTCAGAGTCGTGAGATGGAACCCTGAGTTGGGCTCAGGCACTGGGTGTGGAGCCTGCTTGGGATTCTTTCTCTCCCTCTCCCCCCATCTCTCTATTTTATTTTTTTTAGAGCTGGGGGAGAGGGAGAGAGCAAATCCCAAGCACACTCCCCTCTGAGTGTGGAGCCTGATGTGGGGCTCGATTCCACAAGCCCGAGCGAGATCATGACCTGAACCGAAATCAAGAGTCAGACACCTAACTGACTGAGCCACCCAGGCATCCCATTGCTCTCTCTTTAAAAAAAAAAAAAAAAGCAGCAAGCTATTTGTTTCCCCTGACCTCTGGAAAGGCTTTATAAATTTTCAGCAAAGTCAAATGTCAGTAATTCTAAACTTTTTTTCCTTATAGGAAGTCATTAATTGCTACTGTAGAAAAACAACTTCTAGGTGAACACTTAACAGCAATTCTTCAGAAAGGTAATTGACCAATTTATAAAGAGATCACTTTTAAAATGGTAGCAGCAAATAAGTAAAAAAAAATTCTTAAGGATTACCCCTTTAAGAAGTTTGATACTTTGTGGCTGCTTTTCTGAGAATGGACATAATCCTTTTTCCCTATTTATCATGGTAAACTTTGAGGAGGTCCTTCTTGGCTTAATTTAAAGATACAGGAACTGAGAATGAGAGGGGTCCACTAACATCAGTAAAAAAAAAAAAGCAACAGTGGGAATATGGGAATTCTTGACTTAATTTGTAAGACTACGGTAGGGGAAAGAATTTCTTTTTACACTAAAGTGTATATGTTCATAGCATTTAAACCAAGCACTTCTAATCCCAAGTGATCTTAAGGGTAAACCCTGAATTTTACTTTGACAATGCCAGAAATAGACAAAAGCCTTACCTTTCTCTCCAACCATCTTTTCTTTTATATAAAATGGATATATTTTAGAACTTTAACGCAGTTACACTATTAGTTCATTCTGAAAATCAAATACATTAGAATCTTATTCACTTGGCCTATTAATGCATGGTTTTTGAAATACCACAGACCATATCCAATACTCTGAAATACAGTTATGTATACTAATTAGTACCAGATGTAGTATGGCTACTGCACATATGAGTGAGTTATTTATAATGTGTATTTAAGTAAATCAGTTTTTACAAATTGGTTTATACATCCGATCTACCATGCTAAATAGCACAAACCATTACAGAATTGTTTTTGTATTTATATAAACTAAAGCTCCCTATATTTAGTTTTCATTTGGAAAGGTGATTTATCTATTTGGATTTCAGAGAAAATAAATCTTTATATTAAAATTCATAGACTAGTAATAGTTTAGACCAGTATCACAATAATAATTTAATTTTCATTAAAATGTCTGGCATTTTTGTTCACTATTTTTAATGCCAAAATGTTTGAAAATTCAGGTTTAAATAACCTCCTTGATGAAAACCGAATTCAAGATTTGTCTCTCCTGTATCAGCTCTTCAGTAGAGTTCGAGGTGGAGTTCAGGTTCTCTTGCAGCAGTGGATTGAATACATTAAGGTATTAACAATTAACCTGTGGGGTTTTTTCTCTTATGTCTTAAAATCTATACACTCAGAGTACATATCGGCAAGCATTTCTTAATTGTTAGACCTGTTTTTTTTTAAGTAATGGGAGTTTTGAGGGCAGTCAACCTGAGAATGATCTGTATAACAGATCAGCAGTAAAAGTTATCTTCTTGATGTCTGATGGGATTTCTAGCTCCAATATTGAGAATAGTGAATATGGGGGGGGAAAAAGAGGACTTTTTTGGGGTCCAAAGTTTCTTTCCTTTCTTCAATTTTATACTGAAGCCAGATTGCCATTTAAAAAAAAATTCATACCTCACTTCCTTAAAAGTAGGGACAAAAACCTAGAGGCTTATAATAATACCCCATTATGATACTGTATACCCAGTGGGTCATTCCTTATTTTGTGATTATAGATGAATGGTTATCAGTCTGGATGTTTTATCACTTTATTTTTCTTTTCCTGACTTCAAAAACAGCTTTATTTTATTTTAATATCTTGTAATTTAAAAATGTGTACCTACTTAAAATATGATTTGGGAATTGTTTTCATCGAGATAATTCAATTTTAAAAAGTTGTCATTTTTGTTTTTTAGGCATTTGGCAGCACTATTGTAATTAATCCTGAAAAAGATAAAACCATGGTTCAAGAATTGCTGGATTTTAAAGATAAGGTTGACCATATAATTGATATTTGCTTTCTGAAAAATGAAAAATTTATCAATGCCATGAAAGAAGCATTCGAAACATTCATTAACAAAAGACCAAACAAACCTGCTGAACTTATAGGTATTTTTCCAGTGTTTTTTCCCCCGGCTATTTAATGTTCTTTTATTCATAAAATTTCAGTCAATTTGAAATTTTGACAAGGTTATGTAGTTTATTAACACATTTATTTGGGGTTGCTTAGGGGCTAGTTTCTAAGAACCTAGATGTAAGGAATAAGTAAAGAACATCTCAAGGTAAAGAACATCTCAAGTTCACATGCCAAACATAATGTTCTTTCTTTGTAAGATAGTACATTGAACCCTGTTTACTCTTATTTATACTAAGCTGGATATCTGTTTTCTAAGCCTATAGCAATTTAGAGGTGGGGCAGGGTGCTACTTCTAGAGGCCCACACTAAGTGCTACAAGAGAGGGTAGCAAGAAATTACAGTTGCTAGGAAGAAAGGAAAAATGTCCAGGACAAAAATAAGCTTAATAATCTGGGCCCATTTAGTGTAAGGTTGTGGTGTGGTATACAGCAGTGTTCCTCAGATTTCCCTACCAGACTACCCTTTAATGTCAGAAGGGGAGGTACCCTGTGATGAAGGTCTAGGGTCTTCTGCCAGAAGGATGAAATTTCGTTGGTCTACTACTTACCCTTTAATTTTTTGGCAAATTTTGTCTTTTACTCTGTGATGTGTCTGGTTTGTTTTAATAAGTAGTGTTTAAGGTTCCTTAACATCGGTGTAAAATGGACACCCCAGAAGATGTGCCAGGTCTTTCAGTGGCTTTTTTTTTTTTTTGAGATGTACTTGACATACAGTAATATTTGAGTTTCAGATGTACAACATAGTGATTCAGTGTTTGTATACATTGTGAAATGATCACTACAATAAGCCTAGTTACCATCTGTCCCCTTACAGAGTTAATACAATATTTATGGACTGTATTCCCTATGCTGTACATTACGTCCCCATGACTTACTTATTTTATCACTGAATTGGTACTTTATCCCCTTTACCCATTTTGGCACCCCAGCCCCCCTTCCCTCTGGCACCCACCAGTCTGTTCTCTGTATTTGAGTCTGAATTTTGTTTTGTTTTTTAGATTCCACATATAAGTGAAACCACACGGTATTTGTCTTACTTCTCTGTCTTCATTTCACTTAGCATAAAACCCTTAAGATCCATGTTATCACAGAAGGCAAGATTTCATTCTTTTTATGACTGAGTAGTAGTCCATTACACACACACCCACACATACCCTTTCTTATCCGTTCATCCACTGATGAACACTTAGGTTGTTTCCCTATCTTGGATATTGTAAATAATGCTACAGTGAACATGGGGGTGCATATGTCTTAGTGTTTGCATTATCTTTGTAGTGGAATTTCTGGATCATATGATAGCACTATTAATTTTTTGAAGAACCTCCATAATGTTTTCCATGGTGGCTGCATCAATTTGCATTCCCACCGACACTGCACGAGGATTCCCTTTTATCCACATCTTCACCAAACATTTTTTTGTCTTTTCGATACTAGCTATTCTGACAGATGTGAGGTGCTATCCCATTATGATTTTGATTTGCATTTCCCTGTTGATTAGTGATATTGAGCGTCTTTTCATGTGCTTGTTGGCCATCTGTATGTCTTTGGAAAAAGACATTCAGATCCTCTGCCAATTTCTTAATTGGATTTTTTTGTTACTGAGTTGTATGGGTTCTTTATCTATGTTGGGTATTAACCCCTTATTGGATATATGATTTGCAAATATTTTCATTCCATCTTTTCCCAAAAAGGTCGCCTTTTCATTTTGTTGATGGTTTCCTTCTCTGTGCAGAAGTTTTTTAGTTGAAGTCCTATTTGTGTATTTTTGCATTCGTTTCCCTTGCATTTGGAGTCATATTCAGAAAAAAAACATTGCTAAGACCTGTGTCCAGGAGTTACAGCCTATGTTTTCTTTTCTTTTCTTTTTTTTTTTTTAAGATTTTATTTATTTATTTGACAGAGAGAGACACAGCGAGAGAGGAAACGCAAGCAGGGGGAGTGGGAAAGGGAGAAGCAGGCTCCCCGCAGAGCAGGGAGCCCGATGCGGGACTCGATCCCAGGACCCTGGGATCATGACCTGAGCTGAAGGCAGTCGCTTAACCAACT